>NC_087214.1:10959837-11003322 GCF_015104395.2 Macrobrachium nipponense | reverse complement strand
CAAATTGCAGGTTAATTAGTTTTAATGTCAATTCATTGTTTACGAAAGTGTCCATTGATGATCTGCTACAATTTCTGCAAGCAAAAATGAATGATATAAATATTCCTGTTTCCCACCATGTTTTTATTAAGTTGATAAAGTTGTGCATAGTTGGTAATACGTTTACGTTTAATGGTTGTTTTTATAGACAGATTTTTGGTTTGGCAATGGGAAGCTGTTTATCTGCAACTCTCTCAAATATCTATGTGGAGTTTTACGAAATCAGATACCTACCAAATATCATTACGTTTACTTTGACATGGTACAGATACGTTGACGACATAATATATATTAGCCTGTGGCCACGGGATCGTGACCCCTTGGAGTTTTTAGAACTTTTGAATGGCCTGGTTCCATCCATAAAATTCAAATTGGAAATAGAACAGGATAAAACCCTACCATTTCTTGACACAGTCGTTATGAGAACCGAAAACGGTTTTAAATTCAAAGTTTACCGTAAACCAACAGCAGTGAATGCTTTCATTCCTAATTTTTCCAGCCATCACCCCAAGATAAAAGGAACAGTCTTCTCAGGGACGTTTTTACGGGCATATAGAATTTGTGATCCTGAGTTCTTAGACAAGGAAATTAAGAACATCTATGAAATTGCGAGAGAATTATGTTACCCAAGGTATTTTATTGATAGTTGCCTCCAAAGTGCCAAAAAATCATTTTATTGTCACGAAAGATCAAGTAATTTTGAAATTGAAAATATTTTAGTTTTGCCATACCACTGTGAATTTTTATCAATTGTACGTAGCCTGAAATGTCTGAATATAAATGTTGTTTTTAGTAATAATTCATCTGTCAAAAATGCATTATTTTGTAATAAATCAGTGATGACAACAGGAGGCGTGTACAAAATTAACTGGTCTGTTTGTAATTTGCCTTATATTGGACAATCTGGTAAGGAACCAAGTAAAGATGAGTTACATAGCATAAATATAATGTACGGGTTGCGAACGGTTCAAGTACCATTTTTTGTCACGTGAGGGATTTTGAACACCCTATAGACTGGAATTCTGCTAGAGACGTTTTTAGTTCATCAATGCATGACAGATTGTTAGTGGAAGGTTGCCTCATTAGTTCTTTCAATAACATGAATATGAGCGATGGTCTTTTTAAGATGGACGAATTGTTGAAAAGTTATATTCTTGATGATTTAAAAGTTAAACAAGTTGTTAGATATTTTACAAACAGATAGTTTTGTACTGTGATTTTAGTAACTACAAATTTCCGCTAAGTATGTCTTTTGTTTTGAACAATGTTTATTTGCATACTTAAGTAGGTTGTTGACTTGTTTTATTATTTGTGGCCTCATGTTGCTTTCTTGTATAAGTTGTTCTCTTAAAATTGTTCAGTACCCTGAAGATCACTTTGGAATAAAAGTTGAAAGTCTTGGTACCTCCTTCTTTCATTTTCACGTGAGGATCTCTTATATACTTCACCCACGGGACCATTGTGGAATTGCAAGATATATATATATATATATATATAATATATATATATATTTGTATATATATATATATATATATATATATATATATATATATATATTTCGCAGTGGAAATGCATGTTGCAACGAGACCATTAATCAAAAGTATTTCCTGTAATGGCTTCGATGAGCTACATTTACTGCTTAATGACCCAGGCGTTGTAATTGGGCTGGTTAGTCTTGTTTTCTTCTTCTTCTTCCTCTTCTGTTCGTTCGTGATGGAGAATAATTTCTTGCTTCTTTTTTTATGTTTTGGTGGAATTATAGATGAAAAGTTTTCAAAGAAGCTGTCTGTGTCTCTATATGCTTCTTGTGAAGATTTTTGTCGAGTGTTTAGGAATCATAAGATGATTGAAATGAGATTCAAATCGAGTTCTCTTAGAAGTCAAATCAGGATTGTCTCTAGGTGAAAATGTGTTAATGACTCAAGCACTAAAAAGAAAAAAAAAAAGAATAATATTCTGGTTATTTGAATAAATGTTGCTTGTTTTTCGTTTAACTATTCTCAAATTAGACCAACAGTTTCTTTCTTTGGAATGTTGAGACTTTGTTGTGTAAATAGCTGATTAGTTCTTCCAATTAAGTTTTCATGCCTTTAACAATACTTAGCATGCTTTTATCAGCCACGTAATACCTATTTAGCTGAGACATCTCTATTTTAATTTCGGCCGTTTCAAGTTCCTCTGATTGAGGGTGAGAAAAATCCCATCTCCGTAATCCTGGGATTTCTTTGATGTATAAATGCGGATATTATTTTAGTGTTTTTTTTATTCTACTGTTCAATAAAATTATCTTCTTTGAGCCTTATCAAATAACATTCAATACCTTCCAGACTTTAGTCCAGTGACTGAATAATACTGAGAAACAATACCTTCCATCTGGTGTTTTCCCCAAAGGCTCTTCTCTCTCTCGTTTAGACTTTCTCATCCTCCATTTTTCCCTCAGTATAAGATGAACCTCCGAAGTTCAAACGATGATGCAGCAGATCACTTCCCTAAAGCAATTCTCTTTGAATTTTGTAATTTACGTACATTTTTATTTTTTTATTTATTTTTCAGTACATTTTTTCTTCTCGAATAACTGATCTCTTGTTTTTGTATGTTCTATTGGCTGCCTTTTGTTGCTTCTTTCAAATGAACACATTAATATTCTTTGGAAGCTTCAATTTTATGTCAGTGTTCCCCGCTTCTTCTATTTGAACATGGTTGTTTGAAGTTTTATTATTATTATTATTATATTATTATTATTATTATTATTATTTATTTTTTTTTTTTTTTTTTTATTTGAATTTTATTATTATTATTATTATTATTTTTTTATTTTTTTTTTTTTTTTTTTATTTATTATTTTTTTTTTTTTTTTTTGCTCTATCACAGTCCTCCAATTCTACTGGGTGATATTTATAGTGTGGGGTTCCGGGTTTTTGCATCCCTGCCCTTCCTAAAGAAGTCCATCACTTTTCTTACTATGTGCGCCGTTTCTAGGATCACACTCTTCTGTATGAGTCCTGGAGCTACTTCAGCCTCTAGTTTTTCTAGATTCCTTTTCAGGGATCTTGGGATCGTGCCTAGTGCTTCTATGATTATGGGTACGATTTCCACTGGCAAATCCCATATCCTTCTATTTCTATTTTCAGATCTTGATATTCTTATCCATTTTTTCCCTCTCTTTCTCTCAACTCTGGTGTCCCATGGTATTGCGACATCAATGAGTGATACTTTCTTCTTGACTTTGTCAATCAACGTCACGTCTGGTCTATTTGCACGTATCACCCTATCCGTTCTGATACCCTAGTCCCAGAAGATCTTTGCCTGATCATTTTCTATCACTCCCTCAGGTTGGTGCTCGTACCACTTATTACTGCAAGGTAGCTGATGTTTCTTGCACAGGCTCCAGTGGAGGGCTTTTGCCACTGAATCATGCCTCTTTTTGTACTGGTTCTGTGCAAGTGCCGGGCATTCGCTTGCTATGCGGTTTATGGTTTCATTTTTCGTATTGCACTTCCTACATATGGGCGAGATGTTATTTCCGTCTATCGTTCTTTGAACATATCTGGTTCTTAGGGCCTGATCTTGTGCCGCTGTTACCATTCCTTCAGTTTCCTTCTTTAGCTCTCCCCTCAGTACCCATTGCCATGTGTCATCGCTGGCTAGTTCTTTAGTCTGTCTCATGTATTGTCCGTGCATTGGTTTATTGTGCCAGTCCTCTGTTCTGTCTGTCATTCTCCTGTCTCTGTATATTTCTGGGTCTTCATTTACTTTTATTAGTCCTTCTTCCCATGCACTCTTTAGCCACTCGTCCACACCTCTATACTTAGTAGTCCTCTCCCTCCTTCCTTTCGTGTTATGTATAGTCTGTCCGTATTTGCTCTTGGGTGTAGTGCTTTGTGTATTGTCATATGTTTCCTGGTTTTCTGATCTATGGTGCGGAGTTCTGCCTTCGTCCATTCCACTATTCCTGCGCTGTATCTGATTACTGGCACTGCCCATGTGTTTATGGCTTTTATCATATTTCCGGCGTTGAGTTTTGACTTGAGTATCGCCTTGAGTCTCTGCATATATTCTTTCCTGATCGTGTCCTTCATCTCTTGGTGTTTTATATCCCCTCCTTCCATTATTCCCAGGTATTTGTATCCTGTCTCATCTATGTGTTTGATGTTGCTCCCATCTGGTAGCTTTATCCCTTCAGTTCTCGTTACTTTACCTTTTTGTATGTTGACTAAGGCGCATTTTTCTATTCCAAACTCCATCCTGATGTCCCCAGATACAATCCTTACAGTCTGGATTAGGGTATCTATTTCCTTGATGTTCTTACCAATACAGCTTGATGTCGTCCATGAACATCAGATGGTTGATTCTGTTGCCTCTTTTCTTGAGTTGGTACCGGCATCCATCTTCTGTAGTACTTTTGTCATATTATTATTATTATTATTATTATTATTATTATTATTGTTGTTGTTGTTGTTGTTGTTGTTGTTGTTGTTGTTGTTGTTGCGAGTTCGTGTATAATTTTTAAAACTCGTTACAAAAAGCTTTCGAACCCTTCCCTGGGTTTATCATCAGTCCAAATGAATTAGATACACCATGTAATGAGGTGAATTTAAAAAACCAACAAGAGTCGTTGGAGATTGTTGACACTAGTCATTAGCTCGTTTATGGACCAAGTGATGAAGAAAAGGGCAGTTAACTCCAACTGGGTGATATCCTCTCCCCTATCAATCCTTCTGGCTGCAATTCTGTTGGATTGATCTCCGCAATGGTTGTTGCAACGTTGCAGGAAGTCCTTCATCCTAGGGTGTAGATTGGGCACCGTAACCAGACTCCCCTGGGGCAGTGGTTACCTGGACAGGGAGAAGGCAAGGCAGAAGCAGCATCAGGAGAGGGAAAAAGAGCCTGTCCTACAGTTAAAATCTTTTTTAAAAAAAACTTTACTAGTAATATAGAAATTAACAAATGGGTCTTCGTTGACAAAAGACTTGTTTCCTTTGAATGATTCTCCTAAACTTATAGCAGCTCCCTTGACTAGTCGTCTAACATTTACATTGATACTTTTAAAGATAATTTTAGCCTCGTTCCAGTTGGGTCTATGATCATTGCTGAATGCATGCACATGCATTCAGTAATAGTACAGTTAGTAATATCGTTTAAATAAATGAAAATTAAGAAAACATTATTGCTCTGAAGATGAAATAATTTCATTTCCAGTCGATGTTGAAGAAATGACTTTGTAAAGACGTTAATGAATAATAGACAAAATCCCACAACATTTCCCTCTTGAATAAATAAAACCGAGCCTAACCTAGTCTAATCTAACCTACCTCTAATTTTTATTTATTTATTTATTTTTTATTTTTTTATTATTTATTTATTTTTACAACCAAATAGTTCCTCCTCATCTAAACTCTGCCCTGGAATCAGGGCTGGATCCAGGCTCCATCACTCTCTGTCTCCCCGTAGGGGGCTAGTGCCGTCAGTGCACTGTTGTAGGCATTACTTAAGCTTGCCGCACACTGAGCCGGAACGGAACCCCGCCGCGAAGCCACCGAAGCCTCAGAACAGAAAACAGAAACGACATCCAGTGCGCACACTGAGCCAGAAGCCACAGAACGGAACCGACGCAGCCAGTGTGGTAGTAGAAGGTCATAATATTTAATGTTATACACTTTATTAATTGTTTACAATAATTCCTTTTGTGAAAACAACTTGTTTACAGTTAACATTAATAAACCAAAATAACTTTCCGTAGGCACACTGTTTTGCATGCTTTCAACAATATTTATGTTACACACTTAATGAATGTTCACAATAATTCCTTTTGTGAAAACAATTATTATAGTTAACAAACACAAACCAAAATAACTTTCTGTAGGCACAATGTTTTGTATTTTTCCAACAATATTTATTGTTACACATGAGCGGCTACACTGCTCCCTGTCAGACGCCACCGACGCTTCAGAAAAAATATCTTTCAAAGAATACTGCGTCGTTTCCGTTTTGTTCTGGCGCGTCGGTTCCGTTCTGTTCTGGCCCAGTGTGCGCAGTCAGGTAAGAATGCATGCTTTCGATTTCTTTCGGACGTTTCGGTTCTGTTCGGGCGCGTCCGTTCGGGCTCAGTGTGCGGCAAGCTTTAAGGTTCTTTGCAGTGTCCCTTCGTCCCCTAGCTCCAACTACTTTCATTCCTTTTACTGTCCCTCCTTTCATATTTTCTTTATTCCATCTTACTGTCCACCCTCTCCTAACAATTGTTTCATAGTGCAACTGCTTCGATGTTTTCCTCCTGTAACACCTTTTGAAACGTTTATTGTCAATTTCCGTTTCAGCGCTGAATGACCTTAGTTGCCCCAGTGCCTGGCATAATGCCAAAAATCTACATAAATCAAACATAATCAAAATTACGCTCTTTCTGGGTCATAGGCCTGGAATGGAAGAACGGGATGTGCTGGATTGTGTCTAGAATTCCCTGAAAGAACCAGTTAGTGCATTCGAGTGGGGAAGGGCCCTAAATCTTAACTCACATAAGGAATAGACCGCTGCCTTTGATAAAGCAGCTAATGAAGGGAAAGCTAATTTGATAAAGAATTGTTATCAGAAATAATGAGAGATTTTGTGTGTTAGCTAAATCTGCATATAGCAATCTCTGTATTCAACTCCAGTATTATCGTTATTATGTTTATCTTATAATCTACAGCATTATTTTACATGAAGATAATTTCATTCGAGATGTTCATTTCGTATTAAAGTGTCACTTGCACCAGACAGAAAACATAAACATATTTGGTTTATCTTAAATTTAGATTCTTACTCATTTTGGCTATGAAACCTATATGTAAACACTTAAACACTGGAATATTTGCTGAGAAATATCCAGAGCGTACTGCACTCTTGCATTTTTTTCCCCCTAACCATTTGTGCATATTATTAATTTTTGCACTAATGACAAGTAAATAAGCAGCCTTGTCTTCATTGACACGAGTGAGTCTCCTTGTTCAAGTTATGATTAGTTTTATCATTTATTTTTTATTAAATTTTGGGTTATTTTCCCTCATCTGGGAAATAATAATCTGGTTCTTATGAGGGTTTAATGTTGAGCTCATTCTGAATTCCTGTTTAACATTCGTGAGTCACAAGATTCTGACGAAATGTGGATATGTGCATAGTTTAGATTCTCTCTCTCTCTCTCTCTCTCTCTCTCTCTCTCTCTCTCTCTCTCTCTCTCTCTCTCTCTCTCTCTCTCTCTTGATGATTTCAGTCTCATTTGTTAAAACGTTCGAAACAAATATTTCTGAAGCCTCGCCTTTTTCCCGTTTACAGGTGTGAATTGATTTTAGCATTCATATTCACCTGTAGCCTCCGCTAATCTGTTACTGCTTTAGATAATTTCGTTTTATTAAAGAGTGAAAATGTGCCAAAGTATAGAGGTTGATTTCTAATGAGAAAAAAAATATAGCATTTCATTTCAGAATCCTGCAGCGCTCAACGTAACCCGTCGTTTTGATCATGGCTGTAGGAAACCTTTAGTCGAGCTGTAACCACCGAGTTGCATCCAGTAATATCCCTCCATAAAAAAGAAAGTTCCATAAAAGAGAAAGTTCAAAAGATTAAAAAAAATTGGCGAAAAGAAGATTATATGCTACACTTCATCACCCGAGCGAAAGCAGCGTCGTTCCAACTTTCAAATGTCTTTTTAATCTCGGGAGAATGAGGTTTTCAAAAAGGTCTCCAGAAGGTTCATCTCGGCTTTCGAGGAAGCGAATTGAAGGCATCTTTTATGTCTTGGGAATAGAATGAGATTCTCTTCAGTAAGAGATTATGCTGTTATTAATTAACTTTTTTTCATTTGTTCTGTTGATTAACCTCTTTTATTCTTCAATATTAGCTTTGAATAGAATTTGTGCAGCTGTCATTCTTATGATGATGAATGATTCATATTTATTTTTGTTAAAAATAATAATTTTTGTGTGAAAAAGAAATCATAAAAGACATGCTGAGTTTGGGATTACAGTAATTAAAGATGGGCAAAGATATTATAGAAAGAAAGGTGATACTATCGGGGATTGAAAAGGACGGAAGGAGACCCTGAGAGAGAGAAGATGAGAGATGAGAGAGAGAGAGAGAGAGAGAGAGATTCCTTTCCCTTATGTCACTCTCAAACGAAGGGGTGGGGGTGTGGAACGCACCAGAGGAAACTTAACTTCTTGTCCTAGGGATTAGGAGGGACAAGTTCTAACCCTATTATGAGAAGATCTGGTCAGATGGAGGAGGATTCTCTCTCTCTCTCTCTCCTGGATGACTGCGTCTAATTTTAGATGGTTATGGCTTAGCATGATGAATACAATGATAGAACGATGAAACAGAGTGATGAATGTCTGTTTTGATACAGCTGTCAGTTTCCTCTTTGTTTGTATTATTATTATTATTGTTATTACTATTTTTTCGATTTAACATTTTTGATAACAGCATTTGTAGGCTGTTTAGGAACATTTGAACGTGAAAGTAAACAAACTTATGATGCTTCCTGTTGACTCTGGATGTTCTTAGGCCACGTAATTTATGAAATTATATAACCCATTTACACGTTAAACGAGAAGCCATCATTCTGGAGAGAGAGAGAGAGAGAGAGAGAGAGAGAGAGAGAGAGAGAGAGAGAGAATCGAGAACAAACTGTGGCATCGAATTCTTCATTTGACCTGATTCTCTCATAACAGGGTTAGCATTTGTCTCTCGTAATCCCAGGGACTATGAGTTAGTCCCCTCCGGTGTGTTCCCTCTCTCTGTTCGAGGCTTGGAAGTTCGGTGAACACGGGCGACTCTGATGGACAAAGGTTCGGAATCCACATAAGGCAGGTTGTGAGACCCTGAAAAGGATACGAAGGACTTCCGTTTAGTTAAATTATCATGTGATGCTTCTTCGTTTGAGAGTGACAGGGGAGGAGGGAGTTTCTCTCTCTCTCTCTCTCTCTCTCTCTCTCTCTCTCTCTCTCTCTCTCTCTCTCTCTCTCTTTCTTCATATCTGTAGTATTTTATAAAGGATGCTTTTTCTTTGTGAAATCAGTATGGGCTCCATTTCATGTCGAAATAAGATACTTGTACGGTACGAGTATTGTGCCCTTGAAGAGTTGAGGACTCTTGAAAGTAGCAAGTTCAAAATCCTTAGGATATTGGGTTTGAGAATTCTGACTTCTGTTATTCATCGGGGCATTTTGATGATGTGGTATATTCTTATCCTTTTTGTCTGATATGTTACTGTGTCCAGTAACAAATTTCATTAACTTCTAATTAAAGTCTCCCTCGTAGTCGTTTTGTCCTTTTGCAGCTAATATTATAAGGGTGCTTTCACTCTACAGTCAAACATATCGCAAACATTTATCTGCAACGTATCACATACATGTCACAAGCAGGTGGGAAATCTATTAGCGACCATTAGTTAAGAACTAATCTTTGGGCAATACTGGATAATCGTGTGAAGCTCCGATAAGGTTCATTAAAAGGTGAATACAAGGTCGAAGAATTGTATTCAACTTGTTAGTGATAAGTATGCAACAAGTCGCCGACGCGTTTATGACATGTTTTGGTGGCATTATTTGAAACAGCAGTGCAGATCTGTTGTTTCCTGTCTTCTATTTTGAATTGTTTCCAGATATAGTTTCGAACCCTTTGGTCCGTAATTTGCTCTCTTTTGGGATCTGTTTCCGAACCGATAATTATCTCCTCTCCCTGTTCGGATTCGTCCCCACACGGGCAAGAAAGAGTTAGGTTACAGCTAAACATGCCGTCAGTGCACCTCTCGTTTTGCACTGTAGGCAGGACTTGATGTTCTTTGCAGCGTCCCTAGCTGCAATCCCTTTCATTCCTTTGACTGCACCTCCGTTTATATTCACTTTCTTCCATCTTACTTTCCTTAGTCCACTCTCGTAAAACAAATTGTTCCTTAGTGCAAATGTAAAAGGTTTTCCTTCTGTTACACCTTTGAATGAACCTTATTAATCTCGGTTTACCTTTCAGTGCTGAATGACCTTATGGGTCCCAGCGCTTGGCCTTCGTACTAATGTGATAAGTAGGTTTCAGTGCTCTCTGATTGTTTGTTTCCCTCAGTATTTTACAATCACAATTTGCTCTTGAGATTCGGGCTTAAGAATATCATGTCTAGAGAGATTCTTATGAAGAGAAAATTTATTCACGCCCCCCCCCCAAAAAAAAAAAATTAAAAAAAAAAAATTAATTAATAAATAAATAGATAAAAGAGCTTAATTATTACGCAATGAACATTCAGTGTTGAAATTTTATTTGTTTTTTCTTTCCTAATAACTTATCTCTCATACTGTATTTCCTGTTATCATCTTCTGTTACTTCTTTCATTGAGCACCGTCTTCTTGGAAGTTCGGTTTTTATCTCAATTCAGTGGGTACCGTGGTGGGCTTGTTCTCTTTGAATAGGGTTCTTCATCTTATGAATAATAATAATAATAGTTAATCATTATTATTATTACTATTATTACCTAATTATTCTTATTATTATTACTATTATTATTAGGAGGCAGACCCTCTCTCAAGCATACTTTATTAAAAGTATTGGCTACTTCAGCAGCGTTACACTTGTAGAGATTCTTCTCTATTTTGCGAATAGCGACTTTTTCCGTGCTACTTAAACAGGCTAGTAGAGCGCCTTTAGAGGTCATGGTCAAATACAGGATCAAAATAGGTGTATATATTTATTTGAAATTTACAGACTTCGATGTTGCCCAGGCCACCATCGAGCCGTAGTTAAAGTTTCATGGGTCGCGGCTAATACAGAATTATACCGAGACCACCGGAAGATAGATCCGTTTTCGATGGCCTTGATTATCCGATGTAGCGGCTGTACAGGAAACTCGATTGCACCGAAGACACGTTGGTGCATTTTTTACTTGTTTGTTGTGGATAATGAAAGATAGTGGTTTCCTCTGTTTTCTCCCTCGAAAGGTTTCACGGAGCGGAAAGGAAAGAAGAAGAAGAGGAAGAAGAAAGAGAAGATGATGATGATGATGATGATGATGATGAATGCTTCGGTTTCCAACAGGGAAACCGACGGTATTCATGAGTTCGTCTTCCTGTTCTCTTCTTCCTTTTAGATGAGTTTGGGCCGAGACACCGTTAATCCATTCGCCTTTTTGATGGATCTCTCTCTCTCTCTCTCTCTCTCTCTCTCTCTCTCTCTCTCTCATATCTTCAAGATAAATTACCTATATTTAGAGAATAACCTTTAAAGTATATTTTGCTGAGAAAGTTGTTTATCACAAAAGCAGTGAAATCAAAACTCCACATATTAATATTTGAACTTTTAGCACCATTCCACTCTGTTCAGTCCGTTGTCACAAAGTTTAAATTAGATATTTCTAATTTCGGCCATAATTATCGTAATTATCGTCGTGATTAACTTACACGTGTAACTCAATAGCGAAATAATTAGCTACAAAGTATTGGGTCCACTCGTCCACCTAATTTACTAATTCGCTTTTTTGTAAATAAAAAAAAAGTTTTGTCACTTGATTATTAAGGTATTGCCAGTAACTTTTGTGTTTTTGTTTTTATCGAAAGTAAAATAATCTCATTATGGAATATCTTTTGTAGCCTGATCAGCTTTCTTTTGTTGAAACTTTGGGAGAAGGATTTCTGGTGCCTCATTTTTTGGCCCGGGGGGGGGGGGGGGGGGGGGGGGGGGGGGGGGTAAATAAAATGGTCTTCCTGAGTCATGTTTTTCTTATAGTGGTATAGCTTTCACCCAAGACCAGTTAAAACTTAATTTGTGAAAGGGTGTGAATGAAAACAAGAGAGGAACAAACTGGCTCCAACCTCAAGCACTTGTACGTCAGCCTCTCCTAAGTTCTTTGGGGTAATTCTTTTAAACAGAACAGGTGTCGTTTACTGTTTCCGTTCAAATTATGAAGAAAATAAAGTAGCTTGAATTAAAAAGTAGTATATACATTAGAGATTTGTATCGGATGTCTGAAAATGGGAAATATTTTTTTATGAAATTTGCGGATGGCGGATGTGGACATCAATCTTTTGAATTTGTGGATGCGGATGTGGATATCAGTCTTTTAAATTTGCGGATGTGGATGTGGATATTAATGTTTTAAATTTGCTGATGCAGATGTGGATGTGGATATCAATCTTTTTAAATTTGCTGATGCAGATGCGGATGTGGATATCAATCTTTTAAATTTGCTGATGCAGATGCGGATGTGGATATCAACTTTTAAATTTGCTGATGCAGAGCGGATTTTGTGGATACAACTTTTAAATTTGCTGATGCAGATGTGGATGGATATAAATAAATTTGTGATGCAGATCGGATGTGGATATCAATCTTTTAAATTTGCGGATGCGGATGTGGATATTCAATCTTTTAAATTTGCGATGCGGATGTGGATATCAATCTTTTAAATTTGCTGATGCAGATGTGGATATCAATCTTTTAAATTTGCGGTGCTGATTTGTGGATATCAATCTTTTAAATTTGCATGCGGATGTGGATCAAATAAAAATTTTGCGGAGCGGATGTGGATATCAATCTTTTAAATTTGCGGATGCGGATGTGGATATCAATCTTTTAAATTTGCGGATTTGATGTGGATATCAATCGGTTTTTATTGCGGATGCGATGTGGATATCAATCTTTTAAATTTGCGGATGCGGATGTGGATATAATCTTTTAAATTTGCGGATGCGGATTGGGGATATCAATCTTTAAATTTGGGAATGTTGGAGTGGATGTCAATCTTTTAAATTTGCGGATGCGGATGTGGATATCAACTTTTTAAATTTTGCGGATGCGGATGTGATATCAATCTTTTAAATTTGCGGATGTGGATGTGATGATATGCAATCTTTTAGGTGCGGATGCGGATGTGGATATCATACTTTTTAAATTTGCGGATGCGGATGTGGATATCAATCTTTTAAATTTGTGCGGATGCGGATGTGGAGTGGCTATCAATCTTTTAACCATCGGAGTGTGGACGGATGCGGAGCGGATGTGGATCAATCCTTTTAAATTTGGGCGGATGTGGATGTGGATATTGATGTTTTAAATTTGCTGATGCAGATGTGGATGTGGATATCGATCTTAAATTTGCGGATGAGGATGCAGGTATATTTGATAACCTTACCCTCGCAGTTATGAATGATATCTAATAATTTAGATATCTTTAATTGTTAACAACGATTTTCAGCTAAATAATTCAAAATTATGTGTTCTCACACAATATTTGATGTACTAATTGAAAGTAGAAACATAAGTGATACTCATGTATGTGTGTATGTGTACTTTCATATGAACATACAAGGGTAACAGCAATACCCTTATCATCGCATGATAAGGGTAACAAACCTCAAAGCCATTCTTTGCATGAGAGAGAAAGAGAGAGCGAGAGAGAGAGTTTCCTAAAAACTGCAATAACCTCTTTTTTATTACAACTACTGTAAATGACATGAAATTACGAAAACAAATATGCTACTAAACTAATATTCTATAACCAAGCTACTTTTAAAGTATACATACTGTATGAAATATGTAATTGTGTATCATGTATTCTGTATATAAAATGAAAAAAGCCAAATTTAGCGAAATAAAAAATATGTGGATGTGGATGCGGATGTTGCTTGAAATTATCTTATGCGGACGCGGATTTATAAAAAAAAGTACTGATAATCCTCTGATATGTATGCGGATGTGGATATGCGATACATCTCCAGTATACATACACCAATTATTTGTTCAAGATAAAGAATTGTCGTGTTTACAACGTCTATGCAACATATACGAAATGAATATCTAATAGTTGAATTATTTGTGGTTTTATGTTTACTGTTACATAAATTATAGCACTTGAATTATGCAGAAAATCTTCGGTGAATTACATTTATTTGAATGTCAGTGTCTAACGAAATATTTGCTTTTAGTGTCTCCTGGCCAAATATGAGATTGCTTATTCAGTTCATGTGCTGTCGAATGTGAGGTGAGTTGAACAACGACATTTGTGACTATGGCCTGAGATCAACGGTCTGCTTTTGTTTTTTGCTGATTTATTTAACATTTAATTGCCGATTGTATGCCCTTTCTGGTGAATAGTCACAAATGTTTATTGATTCCGAAAAACTATTGAGGTCATCGTTTCCCTCAAAGAATGTAAGTTACTTTATCAACAAATTTACCGTCACCGTTGAAGTATATCAGAAGACATTATGTTGATTCAAGGTATTTCGTAGGTTTTTTTTTTTTTTTAGTTTATCGTTTTCCAGAAGAATGTAAGTTGGTTTATCACAAATTTGAACAGTGTATCAGATAGTTGAGAACTATGGGAATTCCATCAGTATAAACCAGGTTTTGTTTGGCATCGTTAATCCGGGATTGCTGTCAAGCTGGCAGCGGAAAAACATCGTGGATATTCAGTAGAATTCTCTTGCATTCGGAGGAACACAGTAGCATCGTCTTCGTCCACGGAATTTGACTTTTTTTTCCGTTGGTGTTGGCTGTAGTTAGACGGACACTGGGTTGGGTTTGATAAAAAGCAGGGATTTTAATGTATTTTATCCAATCCAGGCGATTTTGCGTCAGTTCTCGAAAAGTATCGGATAAAGTCAAAGAAATAGGAGACAAAATCGTAGCATCTGCTTTTACTCTTGTGATGTAATTCCCCTTTTTTTAATATTGTTCATTCTGTTAATTCCTATTATCCTTTCTTTTATTTTTCCTTGTTAGGGAAAGTTACAGGTGATTAGAAAATTCTGAAATTTCCTCCATAAGTTTTCCAATCAGTTTCGTTTGGTGGGCCAGAAAAAAAAAAGTTAGCTGATCCAATTAGAGCCTGAGAAACCTTAAGCTTAAAAAAGCAATTTCATTGCAGGTAAAAAATAGAGAGTTTTAATTTCTCTTCTTACCTTGACCTTCTAAGTCCTCCGCTGGAAAGTTTCATATTACAAGAGCTAATTTTCTTACAGTGAATATTTAAACATAAACATAAACAAAGATGTTACAGAGTACACAAAGATACTCTACACGAATTTTTCCCGTAAGATGATCCGTACCACGAAAGCCACCAAGCGGTTGCAATCTAATGCCGTCATCAATGACGAGCAGTGATGTCACATGAAACGTCAGGACAAACGTCACGAATATGAAAACAATGCATTCAAGATTTTCTCTTTATACCGTGAGTTCAAGATTTTCTTTTTATATCATGTATTCAGAATTGTCGATTTTACCCCATTCATTCTGGGCTTGATCTTGATACCTTGCGTCCAGGATTTTCTCTGAATGCCTTGCATCTAAGATTTTCTCTTTACACCATGTATGCTGGCCAGTGCTACAAACACAGTACAGTCGCATTTCTTATAGATTGCAGTTATAATGTTCATTTTTAACAGGTAAGTTTTAGTAAACTCAAAATGTGATCCACAGGTAAAAGTTTGGCTACATAGCCGCAGCCAAAATATACCTTCCGAGCACACTATGTAAACAAATGACACTATTCGTCAATCATTTTGGAAATGCGTTCCCATTGATTGGGATTTATGACGTCATGCTTTTTAATTCTGATTACAACCGCCAGTTGTCTCTAATGGCGCCGTGGTACGGCTCATATGGGTGACTTGAGTATCTTTGCGTGCTATATAGTAGCTTTGATACATACATACATGCATACATATATATATATATATATCATATAAATTTTTATCCCTTACAGAATTGCACTGTTCTTTCACATGCAAAGAGTAACAGGACTTTATTTAAACAGGATTTTTTTACGATTACTGGACGACGGGGACAGATTAGTCCTTGAAATCTGCTGAACTTTGTGATGAGTCTCCATTGGATACCATCCGTTTAAATGAGGTTCTATATAAACTATATATATATGTAAGTATGTATGTATTGTTACCTACAATAGCTGTATTTATGTATACAAAGTTATACGTGCAAAAAATGTATTAACCGCATACGGCAGGATGTCATACAAGTATTATTCCAAATATAGTATTCGTCTGGAATGAATGAAATGAATTTATAATTTGGACGTCATTCCAGCTCATTCCAACATTGCGAATTCCAGGTGGTGGCGATGAATCGGGTGAGACCAATTTCCGTATTTATGAATGCGCTTGATAGGAGGCAGCAGCTCCCCAGCAACCCAGGGGTAAGGGTTGTCGGGGGGGAGGGCGGGTTGGGGTCGCTATGTGTCCAGAAGGCCTGTGCTTAACTCTATTGGAAATGAGATCTAGATCAGGTAGGCCTTGTTTTAACCATCTGTCCTAGATACTGACATTTTTTTTAATTTGGGATCTATTCTAAATAGGCACTTAACCTCTTTTGAAAGCTGGATCTATTGACATTTAGGCCTACGCTTAAAATTTTCGAAATGAAATCTATAGCCAAGTAAGAGTGCACTCAAGTCTTTTTCAAATGAGATCTATTGCGAGATAGACCTAGGCCAAACTTCTTTGAAATTGGGATTTACGCCCAAATAGGGAGTTACGCTCACCTTTTTTAAAATGAATGTCCCCTAATTTAAAGCCTAAAACGTTGACTGCGAAATGTCATCTGTTCCCAGATAGGCCTATGGTTGACGTTTTCGAAAATTGGATGTCTTGGTGCAGTGTAATTTCAGCAGTTTGGTCTGAAATATGCAAATGTATTTGGAGACAGAAAGTTCACTTAAAGTCGTTCCTCCCTTCCGCTTAGTTGATCGTGAGGTCTCAAGAAAAAGTCATTGTTTTTTAATATATTTGTGATTTTTTGCTGCTCTGAAAGATCACTGAGCTCTTGCACAAACGCTTCTTAGCGTCTAATAAAAAAATTGGCTAGCTGCTAAATCAATTTTTCTCTTCCGGTTGATAATCATTCTGAGAAAAAGGTTTCCTGTGGTATTAGTGGAAGATTGGCTAGTGATCTCTCTTAAATAAATGGGTAGGAATGCCCAGTTGTATTACTTGGTAAGCTGTAAAATTTCGTCACACGTGTCCAAAAAAATAAAATTCGGGCTCAAAAGGATAAAAAGTATTGCAAAAATAATGTGATCACTACTGTGGATTGTATAGCCCCCACCTTTGTAGACACCGGTTAGATCAGTTTTCCAGAATAATTTCTACAATGAACGGTTGATTTTTACAAATTAGTGTAGGAAATTTCAACCGAAGGTTAGATAATGAGCAGTTTTGATAAACTTGACTTGGAGTTTTCTACACACAAACTTGTAGCGTGTTTTGCTGTTCGAATTTTACTTTAGATGTACGTCTCATTTTGTATTTGTGATAAATACATTCAGTTGACAGCGTTCTATAAAAAAAGAAAAAATGGAAAAGTTGTTAAATTTTTGTATCCTTATGCATTGCAATATATCGTAACCTGGTTCCAAAGGAAATTGGGGTCCAAGAGTCCGAAATGCCACCGAACAATGTGAGATTGGAGCAAATGAACATTTTAATCCTGTCAGGGCCATGGACGCAGTTCATCCCTCCAGAATCTTCCAGGTTTTTGGAATTCAGACGAATGAGTTTTCTGAATAAAGTAGTTGATGCGACGCTTCACGTCAAGGTCAAGGGGCACTGATGATTACCACTGCATCCGCATTCTTGCGCAAAACATTAAAATCATACACTTTTTCGAAGTCTGCCCGTAGTACCCACACCCCACCCCAAAGAGTTGCATTTCCTGAGCGCGCGAGAGAGATTCACAGAAATGAAAAAGTATTGGAACTTGAGAGAGAAATTCTGCTGAAAAAGACCAATAAAGATTCCTCAGGATCTTCGGCCGATATCGTCATCTCCTCCTCCTCCTCCAAGCTGCCGGTCACCAATATTGGACAGAGGATGTTTAGAGATAGCAGAGAGAGAGAGAGAGAGAGAGAGAGAGAGAGAGAGAGAGAGAGAGAGAGAGAGAGAATATGTCTGGTGAAATTCTGCACACATTATCTTTCCTCGGAATGTGGAGTGCCCGGGCGTTCTCTAGACGTGGCACTGGGTATGCGCAGTCGAGTTGTGTGTTTTGCGAATATGTATACTTGACATACATTGAATTAGATTACTTCATTAAGGTTACTTACAGATTATATAATAATTATCTATCTATATATATATATATATATATATATATATAGATATATATTATATAACTCCAATTTCCGGTGCAAACAGCTCGAAGAACAATCCAAGGCGGGTCAGTGAAAGGAACTATCCATATGCATTTTATTAAGATAAATGCCGACGTTTCACAACTCCACATAGTTGCATTTTCTAGACTGCAAGCATGCGAACATGGCAATCAATAAAACTAATAAAATCCGAATTACATAATTATTAGGAATTAAAACATTCAGAATGTAATTGATAAAACATTTACTTAAAGAAACAAGCAAATGGCTGGTGACAACCTACCCAAAGGAAGTTAAAAACATACTACTGTACTCGTATAGAGTTTCAATTTCAACGAGAGAGAGAGAGAGAGAGAGAGAGAGAGAGAGAGAGAGAGAGAGAGAGAAACAATAACAAACATACAGACAGAGAAAAAACAGTTCAACAAGACCATCAGGCAATAAACAATTGTGTATGGATGACGTTCGGAGTTTAACGGTGGTGCGGTCAATTTGACAATAATGGATTCCAGTATTGTTAAGTCTTTTTCTTTTTGTATCCCTGTCCTACTATTGAAAAATCTTTATTGTTTCTATATAGGTTTTACATATTTTTGAAATGGTTTTTAATATTAGATTGTCCAGGGCTAGACAATCTGCTCCCAGTTCTGAAGCTGACCCCTCTGTGAGCATCAATGCGCACTCGCAACAACCTCTTTGTACATCCGACATAGATCCCCTGACTGACATCTGGGGCACTTGTTACTTATATATAACGTTGGATGTAAACAAAGGAGTGAGCTTGGTCTTTGAACTTGAGGAGAGAGCCAACTGTTCGGGGATTCTTCGGAATGAGTTTCAGGTTGGGGGCCGGTAATTCTTTTTGAATGATGGTTAGAAATTTCTTCCTGAAAGTGTCATCTTGTATGTAGGGGAACGCCAGCGTACAAATTCATTTTAGGGACGTGTGATATAGAGGAGGTGGCGTCATCTTCTTATTCAACATACTATTTAACTGTCCTGAAGAATGTTTTGATGGAAAACAGTTGTTCCTGTCATAGTTTGAAAGAGTTGTTATTTCTTCATGAAAGGTCAGCCAATTAGATGACAGAGTAAAAGACCTGTGGAGAGGGATAGAAACAGCGTTTAATTTAAAATTGAAATAACACGAGCTTTATTTCATAATTTCAGCAAGAATCTTTTTAAACAGTTTTTAGAGCTGGCCGTGCTGGACACAGCCTTCATTTTTTTCAATGGAAGTTCTGTACAAAAACATGTGGAGGAATGGCCATGGGAAGTCCTTTGGGACCTACGTTCGCCAAACATTTTTATGAACTCTCTGGAAGATCAGCATAATATGGACACCTGCCCCTTATCCTTCCTCCCTTTATTTTATGAACGTTATGTTGATGACGCGTTTGTCCTATTTCAACAAGATTTTAATCCAGATTCTTTCTTGGACTTCGTCAATACCCAACAAACTGACATAAAATTTTATTTCGCTAGAAAAAACCCAAAGAACCCAATCAGTAAACTCCCATTTTTGGACGTTCTTGTTTCCAAGAACTCTGTAGGATTCCACACGGGTATATATCGTAAAGGTACGTTTACGGGTTTAGGGTATGAATTTTTTTTATAGCTCGTGTTATTTCAATTTTAAATTAAACGCTGTTTCTACCCTCCTCCACAGGTCTTTTACTCTGTCATCTAATTGGCTGACCTTTCATGAAGAAATAACAACTCTTTCAAACTATGACAGGAACAACTGTTTTCCATCAAAACCTATCTTCAGACAGTTAAATAGTATGTTGAATAAGAAGATGACGCCACCTCCTCTATATCACACTGTCCCTAAAATGAATTTGTACGCGGCGTTCCCCTACATACAAGATGACACTTTCAGGAAGAAATTTCTAACCATCATTCAAAAAGAATTACCGGCCCCCAACCTGAAACT
The DNA here is from genome assembly GCF_015104395.2 of Macrobrachium nipponense. NCBI lineage: Eukaryota > Metazoa > Arthropoda > Malacostraca > Decapoda > Palaemonidae > Macrobrachium > Macrobrachium nipponense. The sequence goes on along the minus strand of NC_087214.1, from coordinate 10,983,226 downwards.
CATTCCGAAGAATCCCCGAACAGTTGGCTCTCTCCTCAAGTTCAAAGACAAGCTCAGTCCTTTGTTTACATCCAACGTTATATATAAGTACAAGTGCCCCAGATGTAGTCAGGGGATCTATGTCGGATGTACAAAGAGGCTGTTGCGAGTGCGCATTGATGCTCACAGAGGGGTCAGCTTCAGAACTGGGAGCAGATTGTCTAGCCCTGGACAATCTAATATTAAAAACCATTCAAAAATATGTAAAACCTATATAGACAATAAAGATTTTTCAATAGTAGGACAGGTACAAAAAGAAAAAGACTTAACAATACTGGAATCCATTATTATCAATTGACCGTACCACTTAAACTCCAAACGTCATCCACACAATTGTTTATTGCCTGATGGTCTTATTGAACTGTTTTTCTCTGTCTGTATGTTTGTTATTGTTTCTCTCTCTCTCTCTCTCTCTCTCTCTCTCTCTCTCTCTCTCTCTCCTCTCTCTCTCTCGTTGTAGCTCTATTCGAGTACAGTAGTATGTTTTTAACTTCCTTCTGGGTAGGTTGTCACCAGCCATTTGCTTGTTCTTTAAGTAAATGTTTTATCAATTACATTCTGAATGTTTTAATTTATATATATATATATATATATATATATATATATATATATATATATATATATATATATATATATAAAAACACAGGGTATTCTTATGCACACATGGAAGTATTCCGTACATATTCTTTATATAAATGCATCTCTGGAGATACATTTATTTAAAGGACGACAATAAGTCTGCCTCCAGCTAGGACATACGAGCAAAAATACAGCTACTCATAGTATGAATACAAAGAATTTTTGTTTATGTTCGGTTTCAGGAATTAAACTGTAGCTGACAATTTCACACTTAGGAAAAAACAAAGGGAAATTCTCAATTCGTTTAGACTTATAGTCCATTGGACCTGCGTCTATGCTAATTTTAAAATAATAATAATATAATAATAATAATAAGTAATATAATAATATAAAAATAATAATAATAATAAAATAATAATAATAAACAATTACAAAACAAAAGCCTGGGGTTTATATTTTGCAGGAAGAGTCCTCAGGAAACGCCTGTTTTTCACGCGGCCAGTGTGTGAACTTTGCTCTCTGCTGTTATTTCTGAACTTTGGCCCTGAGGTGGAGAGAGGGCGCTGGAGAGGCCGGGTGAGTGGTGGGCGGTTCAGCGTCACTGAAGCCTATAAAGAACCTCTCCTGCAGACTTTGGGCTGAAAAGTTTTCTTGAAAGTAGGCGGAAATGACGTCATCTTATGACCTTCCTCAAGGTCATGTGTCATAGTGAAGTGATTTGAATACTGTGGTTTATGTAGGCCAAGTAAAATCCATTTATGTAGCCCACTCGTCGCCTTCACTTAAAAATTGGTTCTAATTCTTGATAATTGTTTCAAAATTGGAAAATTATTTGCAACATAGGCATGATTGTCATCAAGGTGCATTGTCCACTAGGCTGTTCATTACTTGGGTGGGTGACCGAAAATTAATAAGTCACTTTGACCATCTATAAGGTCTTTGGCGTATAGAGCTAGCGAGAGAGAGTGGAGAGTGTGTCTGTCTCTCCCTTTCTTTCCTCTCTCCCCCTTTTTTCCCTCTCTCCCTCCTCTTCCCACTTTGTTCTTCTGCCTCTTCCCCACGCCATCTCCCCCTCTCCCTTTTTTCCTCTCCCTCCCCTTCCCACTTTGTCTTCTCCCCCTCCCCTTCTCCCTTCACCCCTCCCCCCTTCTCCCCCTCCCCCTCCTCCCCCCCTCTGTCGGTCCCCCCCCCTCCGTCAAGATCCAGTCTAGCAAAATCAACAGACCTGACAAGTTCATTTTGACCCCAAAAGTACAACAGAGAGAGATAGACGAGAGAGAAAGAAAGAGAGAGAGAGAGAGAGAGATGAGAGAGCGAGAGAGAGAGCACCTGGTTGTTGTTGATAGCGTTGCAGCTGCTGCTTTCCTCAGTTCCCAGTGATGTTCCGATTCCCATAACCTTCCTCCTTCAAGAGGCGTCTTTGCCCATAGTTTTCTACGGGCATGGGCTAGGTAAAGTTATATAGATAGGATTGTATAACTCCGTCACCTATACTTAAACACGATTAGTGAAAGTAAAATTTGCCATCAAATGAAAGTCAGATTTGTCGTGAAGTGAAAGTTTGTTTTGCTGTCAAAAGTCAGTTGTCATCAAATAAAAAAGTTCTTTCATATCCCAAATAAACTTTAGAAGGGTTATCACAGTCTCATTACACGCCTGACTGGAAGGGTGCTCGTTCGTTGTAACTTAGCAGCGAGTTTTCCTAGTTTTTCTGAAAATCATCTTTTGGCTAACAAGAGAAGATTGAAAGTGTTTCTCATGATGGGGAAATACTGTGATAGCAAAGCGTATTTTTGAATTGTCTGTTGTTTGTTTTTGTTAAATGTCCACGTCTGTCAGTTCGGTTGGGATAGTGGAACTCAATCATGTCTTTGGGAATATTAGATAATACAGTTTAGTCCCATGTAAAGACTCTCTCTCTCTCTCTCTCTCTCTCTCTCTCTCTCTCTCTCTCTCTCTCTCCTGGAGCCCCAGGTACATCATCAGTGGAGGAAACACCTTGATAGCTCCATTAAGAGGAGGCCAATTATCTAAGCGGCAGGATCCCAAAGAGAGTTCATTGAGGACTCCGCTTCCCTGGGGTCGTTACAAGGTGCTGATGGAAAAAACAGATGATAAAAGGAAATTCCGAAGCTATTTTTGAGCATTTATGAGGCGGAAATAGCTATCGATTGTACAGACGGCCAACGAAGAATTGGCGTAGTTTTTTAATTCATTGTTCGTTATGGAAATATTGCCATATGCAGATGCCAGATTATTTACTTAACAATAAATAACATTTCCTTTCAAAGGTGATATACTTGAAATAAATAACATTAGAATTGAGTAGACCTATTCAACGTATTAAAGATAATTATTTTGCAAAGTAAGGAAAATATATACCGATGGGTTCACGATTTCTAATTTTATTCTCAACTCTAGCTTCGTGACAGCATACCAAAGCATTTTGAAGTTGGCTTTGCTAACGCTCAACGTATCGTACTGCACTGGGGTGTTGTCATTTCGTCTCCTACAGCCGATAAACAGTACATCAAGGCGTTAACATTCTTTGAAAACGATGTTTAATTAAACTAATTTTGTCCTTTGATCAATAAAATAATTTGCCTGACACATTTAGTGGGCCTAAATTGGACTTCTGATTTTCACACATGATTAGCCTAGTTCTATTTTCAGAAGTATACTCTCTCGGATACGTAATATAAATGAATATTTAAATCGACTATATATATATGTATATATATATATATATATATATATATATATATATATAATATATTAATCTGCTTTATTTGCTTTATTTGATTATTCCCGTTATTCTTGTTTTATTAACTTTCGCCTTTCTTCTTCTCCTTTTCATAATTGCTTAACATAATTAACTCAGACCTAACTATTGAAAGTCAAAAAGCAATCATAAAAAAAATCAAACGAATATGATTTAGTCTTATTTTTCATCCTGTTTCATTTGGACGCGGAAAGCTGTGAGAGTCAAAACTGACGAATACATTAAGAAAGGCTTACTTTTATTAAAGCTTTCTTAGGTTGATCTTTGTAGCTATTCATTCTTCTAAATAGAAATTAATTCAAATTAGTTCACATGTATACCTAGACCTACTACCATAAGCATATTATAAGTAGCTGAAAGGATAAGAAATATGAAAGGTGACGTTCTCGTTTAAATCTATTTCATATGTTATTTTTTTTTTCTTTTAAGAAAAACCTACTGCTTTAATCAAGGGTTGCTCTTTGACGGCTACAGGGTGTAACACGAGTGTATGCACATATTTTGGGGAATGAAAGATAAAGTTTCTTTGAACAGAAAATATTTTATAAACATGCATTTTAAGGCGTCCGTTGTCGGTGCGGGGAATTTTAAAATAACCGTTATCATTAGAGATGCTTTAACGCGATACGAGTTCGTCGGATCGAACAACCTGAGATGGAGAAGAGAGCGGAGGTGGCGTATTGGAGTGATGGAAGGATTAGGCCGATGTTAATAAAGTATCTCCCAATAAAATGTATTCTTTAGGTTTTGAAGAAAAAAAAAATGCATGCATCATTGAAACTATTTCCCTCCCTATCCGTGGCATTCACTAGCCACCGATAACAAACAAAACAAAAAGAGTAAGCCTAACTGAATCTCTCATCCATCAAAGATAAGTTTGCTTATTCATTAGACAACTATCAAAGATTTCAAGTGTAGATTTAAAAACCTCTTCCTCTCCATCTAAAGTATTCATCAAACACCAGTCATAAGCGTAGAGCTAGTTATGATTCCTGGTTCAGCAATGTCGTGACAAGGCACTAGAATTCAAAATTCACAAATGAATGTTGCTCAGCAACATTTACACTACTGTATTGTCTTGCTCTCTTGTGGTGCTCCGAGGTGTTCCACCTCTAGGCCACTGTTCTAAATTTTGCCGTTCTTTAAACAAGTTGATTTTTCTATGTATGATTCTCTCCGGTTTATTAAGCTTTCTTGCTATCTCTCCAACAGGAAATTGCACCGAATGCAGTGCAATAATTGCCTCTCGCTCATCGAGGGATGTTTCTTAGACCGATAAATGACACATTGACATTAGATTCCCGTGCAAATAACATCAAAAGCAATAGAGTGAGGTCGCCTGGTTCACACTGTTAGGATATGTTTTTTTTTTTTTTTTTTTTTTTTTTTGCTTTAAATTTGATAGCATTTTGTGAAATTCCAATGTTTTCTGTAAAATTTAACAAATGGAAAAGTTCAACTACCTTCAACTTAATATTGAAATGATAATTTAAGGACTATGTTTATGCGATACTACTATACTCTGTTTTTTTTTCATCTGTCCATCCGCCTGTGGTGTTTTTGTATGGCAACACTGCGTCCCGGGCTTTAGATAGTTACATTCAGCTTACATTCAACGATTATAATAATATCCTATTTCGAATATTAACGGTGTAATTCGCATACAGTAAATTATTAAAACACTTTTCAGTTACAAATGTACACCCAGATATCCTTTATTTACCTAAAACTTACAATTAGCGTAAACTATCTAAAGCCTGGGACGCAGTGTTGCCATACAAAAAACACCACAGGAGGCGGATGGACAGATGAAAAAAAACAGAGTATAGTGATAGGTGTCTCCTATCTATTTGGTAATGTATATCTATGGTTGTGATATGACGTTTTTTATCACTTCGTTTCGTTCACGTCAATTTTGCTACATGGAAAATAGTTTTACACAATAACATAACATAATGTTCTAAAGATATCAGTGACTGTTTTTAACGTCATTACAAATGATTTCTTCCATCTTTGAAAAGAAAAATAGATAAATAAGGCATGAATCGTGCGTCAGGCAGGTGAACGAAAAATTATGAAACTCTGCCAAAAGTTCTTTGGCCGACAGTACTACAAGTCATTTCGCAAAGCCCCATATACAGTACAAACCTACAACTTGACTTACTAAAAAGCATTATGTAATCTGATACATTTGATAATGAAGCAAGCAAAACAAGGAATAGAACACATTAATCTATCAGCCTAATATTAGCTAAACAAAACGTATAGTACTGCTGAAATATACATATATATATATAAGTCATATCACATTTCCGTGATTCATATACATATATCGAGCTACAATGTCCTTTAATATCTAATTCGCTCTACCTCGGAATTAATATATTTTCATATATGCTTAACCGAAGGGGAATTTTTTTCTCGATAATAGATTTGCTGGACCAGGGCGCGAACCTATGGATCCTTTCAAACCCAGGAACGTCAGTGAAGCTTTACCTACATACACCACCGCGAGAGGCTAAAAGTTCATGTCGCCTCTCACCCTCATATACCTTTCGCGCGCAGGTAATTAGTGGTTTGGAGACAAACATCAACCACCTCGACTCCGGTAGTGTTTGTAGTGCTTTGACAGCACGTAGCCAATCTATAAGTCATATCATTTCCGTGATTCATATACATATATCGAGCTACAATGTCCTTTAATATCTAATTCGCTCTACCTCGGAATTAATATATGAAAATATATTAATTCCGAGGTAGAGCGAATTAGATATTAAAGGACATTGTAGCTCGATATATATAGTATATACTATATATATATATATATATATATATATATATATATATATATATATATTCAAGATTTATTTTTGACGGCAATAAAAAACTCAGGAATGGCGTATAAAATTACCACAGAGAGAGAGAGAGAGAGAGAGAGAGAGAGAGGTAAAACATTCAATGTCTTTGATTTAAATACAGGGTGTCCATAAAGTCCCAGTACCATTACAAGTATTTATTGCTTGCAATGGTCCTGGGACTTTATGGACAGACTGTACAATATATTGGGCAACATAAATTACATTAAAGGAAGACTTTGGTATTGCACTGCTATATACAGTGCAATATCATCAACTACACCATGATTCTGTTTCCGTTGCGATGATTTCAACAACACTACTAAAAGTATATTTCAACTTTTTTAATGACATTTGCATTGACTTATATGCGATTTAACTACTTTTTGTGTTAATTTGATTTCACAGTTATGCGCATACTCCAGTCCCGCAATCACTCGTTAATCTAAATCATAGTTATTTACCTTTTTACTATTGAATATTATAGCCAGTATGTTCGGCTGAACTATTTCATCTGGTAAAATTGCCCCAGCAGATGACATAGGCCTATCTGAGAAGTCAGGTAGCTTGCTGATTTTGCTAATGGTTCCAACGTCTGTTTATAACCGGTTCTCACTCAGTTTTTTTTTTTTTAACTAAGTCTATCCTTAAAAATACTATATCTGTATTTGCCAATGAATATAGAAAATGGAACCACCAACAGGCTTTCACAGGGGGATATACGACATTCCGTTCTGAACGGACTTTGCTAAAACTATGTTATTAGTCTAAAGAAATTTTATAGTGTGGCACCAAAGTTTAGTTTATTTTCCACATTAATAGAATATTGCAAGGACAGGATGTTGATTCTGTCAGAATGAAGCAGACTGGACGAAATATAATAAAAAAAACCACCAAAGTTACACCATATATACGAAACACACAATCAAAAACCAAACTAAATGGTACTAATGCACTTATTCTTTTAGTAGTTGGTTTGAACTAAGCCTGATGTGAATCTCTAGGTTTTTACCTGCCTACAGAGACGAGGGTAGGGGATTTAGGATGTCTATGGGGATGAGAAAGGACGGGAATTTACTGGTTCGAACAGAGCAATGGAATATGAAACTTAGGCTTCGAGCCAAGCACTTGAATCCGAGGGATTATTCAGCGCTATAATGAATTTGGTTTCAGATGAATATAGGTAGGTATGTCAATGAATTTATGAACTGAATTAAATACAATAAAAGAATTTTAAAACTATGGTAAAAATTGATATTTTCTAAAAACTGATATTCCCATAAAAAAATAGATGAAAAATAACTTTGCTTTTGGGATATGCATATAACGTTTAGTGTAAATAAAAAAAATATATAAACGTGCTTAAATACACAACTGTAAAAGTGCATGTATATACTACACTTGGCAACGTACCAAGAGGTCAAACATTAAATTTAATTACAGAAGTTAGTCTTTAAGGAAAGCAACTATGTTATCAACAAATACATCAGGAACCAAGCAGTTCTGCTATATATCTCTGCCCAGTAAGCCATGTCTTTGACGTACTGCATCACACCCACGTTAATATAATAACATATGTTCCACAGCAAAAGGAGAATCACACTGTATACAGACTGGTGCAGTAACCCAATTTAAAAGAAATGTGGGTCAGTCGAGTAGGGTCAATGTTCAGTACTTTGATCTTCCCATACTTTTTATTGTTGGACAGAAGGGAAGATGACCGATGCACTTGCCATTTGTATTTTATATATATGAACGAATAGTCCATTTCATATCGGAAGCGGGAATGTGGTGGAGCAGAAAGTCATCTTTGGTAATGACATCTTTTGCTTCATGGTCAGCAAGTTCGTTACCTACAATGCCTACATGTGCAGGGACCCAGCAAAAAATGGACTACTTTTGAATATGGTGAAAGTATTACCCTGTACTGTAGAAACAAGCTCAAGAAATTAGGCTAATGCAGTTAATTCAGCTGTAAAAGTACACACATTATTAGTCTACCAACATGTGAACTATTACCATGAACAGAACTACCTGATGTTTTTGATCCATCAGTGATTGGTTTAACAGGACCAGAATGTATTTGATGATAAAGAAACTGAGACTTCCCTTCTTTGAAGGACATTTAACTGAATGTTTAACAGCAGCTTTTGGACAGAGATGGTTCTGGCATCAACAAAGGAGGCAACTTGAGAGCAATGCATTGCCTATTTGTTTGTTTGTGTGTTGTTTTTACGTTTATTCAGCAACGGGACCAACGGCTTTACGTGACTTCCGCACCACGTTGCGAGTGAAACGTCTATCACCAGAAATACAAATCTCTCAATGGAATGCCCAAGAATCGAAAAGGCGCATTGCATGTTCTTAGACCAGATTATCAGCTACACCCAACCCCCTTGAGTTTCCTTGCATTTGAAGAGTAGACTTTGCAAACCATATTCAGGCTTAAATTTACATAGTTATATAACAGTAAAAGTGATCTCTTATCAGCACCCAACTTAAAACCTGAGACTTTTAAAATGTTTAGGAATTTCTTTACCTTCATTTTCAATGCGTCAATATGAATAGCCCATGTCAGCTTCTTATCACGAATCATGTCTAAGCCAGTCCCTTACGACGCTCCTGATTGGCTGTTGATTAGGCAACCACGGGGCTGGAAACAGCCTCTCGCCAGAGTTCACATGGGTAGGATCTATGTTCCACCTCTCCTGAGGGATACATCTTTCAAAAGCATCCCTCAGGAGAGGTAGAACATGCATCCTGTTTCCAGCCCTGTGATTGGCTTATCAACAGCCAATCAGGAGTGAAGTAAGGGACTCGCCTAGAAATGAAATGCACGGTTGATATGAATCTACTATAGTGTGTCCTTCAGCGTAAATGTTTGGGAGTGTTTCCTTTCAAGTATACTTTTATAAGAGTGCCACAGTTTTAGAATGGAATGGAATGGAATATGTGATTTTGGCATAAAGCCAAGCACTGGGACCCATAGAGTCATTCAGCGCTATAGTGATAATGAATAGAAATGGAAATATAAATAATGAGTTCAATGGGAATGATATAAATAATGAGTTTAAAATAGATACTCTGATGATCAATGTTTAAAACGGTAAAATCAAGATTAAATTTCTAATGGAATTAAAAGTTAAATGACTATTTATGATAAAAATAAAAATAAAAATAATTAACAATTATATCTATATAATATTACTAGACATTCTTATAAAATCCACAAGCCTTTAAAAAAACCCATAACAGGGCCAACATCGATGTTGTCTCCTAAAATTTCAGATATAGTTTTACCATCTAGATGGTACATCCGCCCCTCATTTACATACCTGGTGCAGTGAACCAGAATGAGCTCAACTGTCAAAGGGCTGTCACAGTGAACACACACTGGAGCACTACCACCATCAAGAAGAAAACTGTGCGTCATTCGGTAGTGACCATTTCTCAACCTTGTTAAAATAACTTCAGTCCTCCTATCGCTTTGATAGGATGATTGCCAAATTCCTACTTGATGTTCTATTGTTTTTAACTTCTTATATTAGCAAGAAGGGGAGATGACCATCGCTCCTGCCACTTTCTTAGTATATAGTTACGAATAGAGATTTTCATATCAAAATGGGGAACTCTATTTGTATCAATTTCTCTTTGGGAACAGGCACTCTTTGCTTCTCGGTCTGCTTCTTCATTACCTGGGATCCCAACATGACCAGGAATCCAACAAAAACGTACTGTTTTATGCCTACACAAAATGCGAAACAGCCACGCCTGAGCCTTTTGTACTAAAGGATGGGAAGAATTATAACTGTTCAGGCTTTCCAGAGCACTTTTACAGTCTGAGTATATGACACAAGACTTCATATTTGAATGATATGCTATATCTAGGGCTTTTACAATAGCAGATAGTTCAGCTGTATATACTGAAGCAGCTGGAGGTAGCTTTACAACATTACAAAAATTATCAGTGACCACTTTTAAACCTACTCCCTCGCATGACTTTGAGCCATCTGTATAAATTTTAGAGTCGTTTTTATGAACTTCATCATGTTCTAGAAACAGTGACTTCATTTCTTCATTGGGGGTGTTCTTTTTTACTATATTTTTCTTGCACAGTTCAGCTTTTGGTATGAACCAAGGTGGAATTTTGGAAGGGGCCAATTCATGAACATTCTGAGTCAGTATAGAATTTTTATTTACAGATGCATTTAGTCGGATCTGGAATGGAACAGAAGATCTTGGCTTGAATTTGCTAGCATCAAGTTGATTAATAACCTTATTTGATGGATTGCTAGCATTACTTTTAATCCTCATCAAGTATCGGAAGCCTAATTCTTCACGTCGTAAATCAAGTGGAAGTTGGTGCGTATCCACATAAAGACTCTCGACGGGGGATGTTGGAAAAGCCCCAGAGCAAATACGTAAACCCATATTTTGGACTACGTCAAGTTCGTGGAGTTTACTTTTGCAAGCTGATGAATAAATCTGGCATCCGTAATCCAACTCTCTCTCTCTCTCTCTCTCTCTCTCTCTCTCTCTCTCTCTCTCTCTCTCTTCATTGTCCTCTATCTATCTATCTATCTATCTATCTATCTGTCTGTCTATCCAAGACCAAGCGAAATCACTCCCTCCCTCCCTCCTCATCGCGAGGTCATCAGAAGCGTCGCTTCGGGGGCTTGACAGCCATCGTCATCATCACCGTCCTGACCTGGCTGCTGTGGCAGACGAGCACTAAACGCTATTCCCCGTCACGTACCAGAGTGCAAATTTGATCATCCCGGGCGATAGGACAAATGGCCACCCTGGATATCAATCTTCCTTCTTCAGTTTATGCCTGAGAATATTCACGCGCCATTTTCCAGTAGATAAAGTAACCCAGTTGTTGTCCCCTTGTTGCGTAGATGTGATGCATGGGATTCCTTGATTTGGAATGCGTATTATGTTGTCATTTGCTGTGGTAGTGTGCGAATAGAATAGAACAGAAAACGGAGTTTAGGCCAAAGGCCAAACGCGGGACATATCTTTGAGGCCATTCTACGCTGAAATGGAAACTGTCAGGTAGAAGGTTTGAAAGGTGTAACAGGAGGAAAACCTCAAAGCAGTTGCGCTGTAAAACAATTGATGGGAGAGGGTTGAGGACGGTAAGATGGAAGAAAGAGGATATGAACGGAGGTACAGTAAAAGTAATGAAAGGGGTTGCAGCTAGGGGTCGATAGGACGCTGCAAAGAACCTCAAATAATGGCAGAGGTTAGATACAACATTCAAAATCTCATAGAAATCTTTTTCCTGAACTTCCCTGCCTCGCCTCCTTTCCTGTCCCCAAGTTTCAACAATGAAGTTGAAAAAAAAATCCAATTGAAATGGGAGACTCATGTTGCACGGATTCCAAATAACTAAAATTTAAAAAGTAACTTGAATATGTTTTATTAATTTGACGTTACGGGCACTGAATTCAATGGAGAGAAAAATTAAGCCAAATAACTAAAAATTCAGAAATTAACTCAAATAATTATTATTTTTGATGTTACGCATATCATTTAGTCGAAAATGATCTTTACAAATACCGAAAAAACTATCGTGGATATTTGAAATGTTAAACCCGAGAGGCAAGTTTCATATATGTGAAGCAGACGAAACTCTTACAATCATCGCTGTTGCACGAATAAGGAAATTTGCAATAGTATTCGGAATAATATGAATCCTTGACCATTACGTTACTAAGAGGAACTGCATTTCTATTATAACTTTTCGTATAGCTGCGATTTCTCTTAATTGGTGATATTTTCTAAAAAAAAAAAAAAAAAAAAATTAAGTACAATGTGTTTAACCTAAAGAAAACAGACCGATAAACTTAGTAAAGAATCTTTCTCTAAATTCCAGCTAATCCAATAATCGAAGAAATAGATTTCAGTCGGGATTAGTATCAAGGGATTCAGGATATTCCCATTCCAGTGTTGCAGAGGAAGAAATAAAGGAAGCTCGCCCATTAAAGTCCAATGAAGGCCATAGTTAAGAGTAATGTTAATTGGTTCAGATATATATAAGTAAATTGCCTGCAATGAAATATAAAGGGCCGGAGAGAGGAACGGGAGATTGGAAATGTTGAAGCTGCGCTGTTTGAAGGCTTCGGGAGAAAGAGATCTGTCTCTCTCCCCAGTTGATATGAGGAAGGAGAAAGGGTCTTTTATTTATTTATTTGACTGAGGGTTTCCACACGTCAGGTATTTTAAATGATTTCTCTCTCTCTCTCTCTCTCTCTCTCTCTCTCTCTCTCTCTCTCAATGGAACAGGGAGTTACTGTTGTTCTATTAAATGAATTTTCCCATCTGTTTCAGGGGAGAAGGTGCAGGGCATATAAAAGGAAACAAATAGTGTCAGGCTCCGAGAGAGTTATTACATAGGTCAAATAATGAGAGAGAGAGAGAGAGAGAGAGAGAGAGAGAGAGAGAGAGAGAGAGAGATGGGAAGCCTCGTTTCAATGTAAAAGACCATAAGATACGTTCATTAAACTTTTCTCTTAGTGTTCTTTTATTTCCTCTAAGTAAGACACCATCGACGGTAGAGTGGGGGGGTGGGGGGTGGGGGGGGCGGGGGGACGGAGGATGAGGGGGTGGAAGGAAGGGCCTAGCCCCGCAGGGATCGTCCGCTCTCGCATCGCAGGTGTTCCTCTCCTGCCTCCAAAACGCAGCAAAGAAATGGACAGTGCAAAACGAATATCTAAAGTTTTGAAGGCTTCATAAGTTCTTCAGGGGTTTTTACTTTTTTTTTTTTTTTTTTTTTTTTTTTTACTGGGGGTTGCAGAGGTTATTGGGAGGTTGGAAAGAGGGAAGGAGGGCTATGTTTGTGGGTGGGGTTCGTAGGTTGGGGGGCTTAAGGCAAACGGTTTCTTTACTTTTATTTCGCATTTTAATTCTTGAGGCAAATTTTTAAGGTTTTTAGCTTTAGTTTTTTGTCTCGAGAGGTTGGAGAAATTGGAGAGGGGGGAGGGGGGGTGGGGGGGACGCTATTGGGTGGGTGGGGTTTGTGGGTTGAAGGTAAGAGGAATCTATATTTCATTTGCAATTCAAAATATCTGGCAACATGTAAGTCAAACTTAATCAAACGACATTGCATTATCATGCTAAACATTTGGAACTAATTAAATAAACACTTACCCTTTGGTTATCTATGACCTCTCAGCATGACCTTAACTTCGATCTTCGTCTCATTCAGCACACAGCTTTCAATAGTGGAGTACCTGCAACAAACATGAAATCCATTACATATAGTTTTTAAATGAGGACTGGAGTTATATTCCTATTTGACCTTTGAAGTTTGAGCATAAACTTTGACCTTGACCCAATCTGCATATCGCCTCTGAAAAGAGAGTTTGTTCCATTGATCTCAAAATTTATAGCCAAGGTTAGATTATTATCAAAACTTTGACCTCTCTCTCTTATTTTCATTTTTCATTTTAGCTTTGGCCTTTCTCAGAATAACTGCAGTAGATTGAGTATCAGACCCAAAGTTCCTGTTCTGTATAGCACAAATTTCTGTTCTTAACAAATAAGGAAAAGTAAAAAACACTCTTTTAAAGGAAGCAAAAACTTGAATAACAATTATTAGGTCCAGCCTACAAATCTGTTGTATAAAATCATAGACAACGCTTTTATAGAATAATGGACAGTCCTATTTATAACAACATAATTATCGGCCTTTTTTTATATAAAAAAGTAGACATATGTAACTACACGATTCCCTTGTAAGCGATCGCTTGAATGAACTCGTTCAAAAGTATCTTAATGACGCTGCCCACTCGAATATTGGAAACTTTACCCTCAAACTTTTCTTCAGACACTTGGAGCCCCACTCTGACACTTAGATCACTTGCAAGATCTACTCTTACCGTCTTACATATTAGGCACTAGTCTTTATTTCTCTGGGGCGTTTTAACATTCTGAAAAATAGAGCCAGTTAATGGCCTTTATATTCCGCATTTTTTTTTAACGGTGTAATATTTCACGATTTTTCTAATAATTTGCTCCGCCCTAAATATTTTTGCTTTTGCCGAGCCTCTGGAAAATCAGACACTGAGTCACAGAATTCCGTTCCTGGCAGAAGCAATGTTGACAGGAAAGCTCATTTTCCGAAGAAGTTCCTTGACTTGAGTCTTGGAACACCTAAGGACTTGTAGAAGTGCTTCATTACATTCATAAACGTAGCCTGCTAAATGTATGCTGACGAAGTGAGAGGGCCTCATGTTCTGCCTGTTCGCTGAAGGTATTTCGTGAAACATCAGTTTCATTCAGGTATTTATTTACCTTCTTGAGAAGATTAGGCCTCTTATGAGAAGCCGAATTGGGCCTTCCTGCCTCTTCTTCGCCTCATCCAGCTGCTTTTGCAGCATCAGATTGGGACAAGAAGTAGAACTCAGAGAGAGAGAGAGAGAGAGAGAGAGAGAGAGAGAGAGAGAAAACTCTACTAGAACGTGGCGAGGAAGGATTAGAATACCTCATGAGTAATGGCCCTCCCGTTGTGATACTCAGCTCCTTGACCCACATTCTCTCTCTCTCTCTCTCTCTCTCTCTCGCTTTTAAGAATGATTATAATGATGACGATAGAACAGCGTAAATAATAATAAATTAATAATATGATAATAATAATAATTCTTGAGAGAGAGATAGAGAGAGACCGGACCTCCTCCGCCACCTTGAGTGAGAGCTCCACCACCACCGAGAGGGAGGACTCAAAGACAGAGGAGGAGCAGAGAGAGAGAGGGCGGAGACTGACTCAGTCCCTCCAAGGGAAGGAGGGAGGCGGGACCTCAGTGATGCCAGGCCGTTCATCGCTGGATGAGGAGACCTCCCCGGGAGGAGGAGGGAATCTGGCGGACAAGATGGCGACAGGATGTGGATGTGGGAGAGTAGAGAGAGAAGTATATATATATATATATATATATATATATATATATATATATATATATATATGAATAATTATCACATCAAAACCGTGATCCATTTATATATCAATTCAAGCTACAAACTGTCCTTAATATCTAAATTCACTTTACCTCCCAAATGATATATTTTCATATAGTACCGAAGGGGCAATTTTTTAATGATAATAATTCGTCCCCCCATGGGATCGAACCACCGTCCAAGTGGACGGGGACGAAATCAGGACAGTCAGTGACGCATATTCCAATCAGCCAACAGAGACGCTATAAGTTCATATCGATTCTGACCTTCATTCAAATCACCCTCGATCTGGGTGCTTTCGTAATTAGAACCGATATGAAACCCCCGTCTACCATGTTGGCCAATTCGAGCGTTTGACAGCACGTAGCCTTTTGTTATGAATAATTATCACATCAAACCGTGATCCATTTATATATCAATTCAAGCTACAAATGTCCTTAATATCTAAATTCACTTTACCTCCCAAATGATATATTTTCATATATGTAACCGAAGGGGAATTTTTTGAATTGATATAATTTTCGTCCCCCCATGGGATCGAACCACCGTCCAAGTGGACGGGGACGAATCAGGACAGTCAGTGACGCTATCCATCAGCCAACAGAGACGCTATAAGTTCATATCGATTCTGACCTTACAAATCACCCTCGATCTGGTGCTTTCGTAATTAGAACCGATATGAAACCCGTCTACCATGTTGGTCCAATTCGAGCGTTTGACAGCACGTAGCCTTTTGTTATGAATAATTATCACATCAAACCGTGATGATCTTATGATTAATTCAATTAAATAATTACCCTTCGTTTTTTTAAAATTTTTTTTCTCTTGGTACATAAATATGAAAATACACATTTTGCGGAGGTAAAGTGAATTTTAGATATTAAAGGACATTTGTAGCTTGAAATTGATATATAAATGGATCACGGTTTGATGTGATACATATTCACAACAAAGGAAATACGGTGCCCGTCAAACGCTTCGGAAATTGGCCCAAACATGGTCGACGGGGGTTTTCATATCGGTTCTCTAATTACGAAAGGCACCCAGATCGAGGGTGATTGTAACGGCGTCATAACGATTATGAAACTTATAGCGTCTCTGTTGGCTGATTGGATAGCGTCACTGACTGTCCTGATTCGTCCCGTCCACTTGGACGGTGGTTCGATCCCATGGGGGGACGAAATTATTATCAATTAAAAAATTCCCCTTCGGTAGGCATATATGAAAATATATCATTTGGGAGGTAAAGTGAATTTAGATATTAAAGGACATTTGTAGCTTGAATTGATATATAAATGGATCACGGTTTGATGTGATAATTATTCATAACAAAAGGCTACGTGCTGTCAAACGCTTGAATTGGCCAACATGGTAGACGGGTTTCATATCGGTTCTAATTATTACGAAATGCACCCAGATCGAGGGTGATTTGTAAGGTCAGAATTGATATGAACTTATAGCGTCTCTGTTGGCTGATTGGATAGCGTCACTGACTGTCCTGATTTCGTCCCCGTCCACTTGGACGGTGGTTCGATCCCATGGGGGGACGAAATTATTATCAATTAAAAAATTCCCCTTCGGTACATATATGAAAATATATCATTTGGGAGGAAAAGTGAATTTAGATATTAAAGGACATTTGTAGCTTGAATTGATATATAAATGGATCACGGTTCGATGTGATAATTATTCAAAACAAAAGGCTACGTGCTGTCAAACGCTCGAATTGGCCAACATGGTAGACGGGGTTTCATATCGATTCTAATTACGAAAGCACCCAGATCGAGGGTGATTTGTAAGGTCAGAATCGATATGAACTTATAGCGTCTCTGTTGGCTGATTGGATAGCGTCACTGACTGTCCTGATTTCGTCCCCGTCCACTTGGACGGTGGTTCGATCCCATGGGGGGACGAAATTATTATCAATTAAAAAATTCCCCTTCGGTACATATATGAAAATATATCATTTGGGAGGTAAAGTGAATTTAGATATTAAAGGACATTTGTAGCTTGAATTGATATTATAAATGGATCACGGTTGATGTGATAATTCTTCATAACAAAAGGCTACGTGCTGTCAAACGCTCGAATGGCCAACATGGTAGACGGGGGTTTCATATCGGTTCTAATACGAAAGCACCCAGATCGAGGGTGATTTGTAAGGTCAGAATCGATATGAAACTTATAGCGTCTCTGTTGGCTGATTGGATAGCGTCACTGACTGTCATGATTTCGTCCCCGTCCACTTGGACGGTGGTTCGATCCATGGGGGGACGAAATTATTATCAATTAAAAAATTCCCCTCGGTACATATATGAAAATATATCATTTGGGAGGTAAAGTGAATTTAGATATTAAAGGACATTGTAGCTTGAATTGATATATAAATAAGGATCACGGTTTGATGTGATAATTATTCATAACAAAAGGCTACGTGCTGTCAAACGCTCGAATTGGCCAACATGGTAGAAACGGGGTTTCATGATCAGGTTCTAAATTACGAAAGCACCCAGATCGAGGGTGATTTGGTAAGGTCAGAATCGATATGAACTTATAGCGTCTCTGTTTTTTTTATGGCTGATTGGGATAGCGTCACTGGACTGTCCTGATTTCGGTACCCCGTCCAACTTGGGACGGTGGTTCGATCCCATGGGGGGTGGGACGAAATTATTATCAATTAAAAAATTCCCCTTCGGTACATATATGAAAATATATCAATTTTTTGGGAGGTCAACGTGAATTTAGATATTAAAGGACATTTGTAGCTTGAATTGATATATAAATGGATCACGGTTTGATGTGATAATTATTCATAACAAAAGGCTACGTGCTGTTCAAACGCTCGAATTGGCCAACATGGTAGACGGGGTTTCATATCGGTTCTAATTACCGAAAGCACCAGATCGAGGGTGATTTGTAAGGTCCAGAATCGATATGAACTTATAGCGTCTCTGTTGGCTGATTGGATAGCGTCAACTGACTGTCCTGATTTCGTCCCCGTCCACTTGGACGGTGGTTCGATCCCATGGGGGGACGAAATTATTATCAATTAAAAAATTCCCTTCGGTACATATATGAAAATATATCATTTGGGTAGGTAAAGTGAATTTAGATATTAAAGGCATTTGTAGCTTGAATTGAATATATATATATATATATATATATATATATATATATATATATATATATATTTATATATAATAATCACTTAAGCACGTGATTCATTTATCACACATATCAACAGGTGAAAAATAAGAGACAGGGTTTAGGTCCTGAACAGTTTCGGCTCTATTTCCAAGCCATTGACAAAGGCCTGATACATACTATTTTAAGTCACAAGTATAGATACTACAGAGACAGTACTGACGAACATACACACAACCGTTTGAGACTGCAGATCCACCCACAGACAGGTGTCAAGGTAGGAGTTGCTTTCAAAAATCATTTGGCCAAAATTTACAATAAATTCTCAAGGGATACTACCGATAAGGGTACCCACCGCAGGAGACAACAAGTCCACACCTGACAGGTATCAGGGAGGCGGGGTTGGACATCTCCTTACCACTAATGCCCCCTTACTGTGTTTACAAATATAATATTCCTATTTCCATACATCTCTACTGCCTACCTTAAAATTTAAACAGTTTACAAATTTCTTTTGATGTTAAAGGATACATTCATTGACTGATGTTCATATTATTGTTGTAACTTTCTTTTATAAAGCTAGATTCAGTGATATCCCTTTCCATTGCATTATTAGACCACACAATCTTTTTTGCCCCTTCCCAGTTAATAGCATGATTGTTCTCACTAACATGCACAAAAACACAACTATTTCCCCGTGCATATCTCACACATTGTTTGTATTGTTCTATTCTTTTTTCCAGTGCTTTACACGTTTGACCAATGTAAAAGTTGCCACAAGACTTACATGGAATTTTATATACACATCCTTTAGTATTGTCGGGGGAGTTCTTGATAAGTACCTTTTTCATTGTGTTATTGTTTTTTAGAGCTATATTAACACCAAAATTCTTCAGGAGATGTGGGATATCTTTCATATTATTATTATAAGGTAGTACAAGCAAATTTTTTGTATTGTAAGTTTTTTTTGGTTTTGATACATGGTCTAATGTAGCTTTTAAAAACAATAAAACAATGAAACAGGTACTTATCAAGAACTGCCGCGACAATACTCAGCATGTCATCAATCGTTACGAGGTAATTTATGGGTGATCTAAACTGTTTCGCCCGAAAACCTTCCAATTTAGTCAGTTATGAACTATAGCAGATTCACATCAACCGTGCATTTGATGTCTAGGCCAGTCCCTTACGACGCTCCTGATTGGCTCTTGATAAGCCAATCACGGGGCTGGAAACTCTCCTCAGTCTATCTCGAGAGAGTTCACATAAGCAGGATGTATGTTCCACCTCTCCTGAGGGATACTTTAGAAAGACGTATCCCTCAGGAGAGGTGGAACATAGACCCTACCCTTGTGAACTCTCTCGAGAGACTGAGAGTTTCCAGCCCTGTGATTGGCTTATCAGCAGCCAATCAGGAGCGTCGTAAGGGACTGGCCTAGACATCAAACCGCACGGTTGATGTGAATCTACTATAGTTACGATCCTCTACTTACGAACTATAGTTACGATCCGAAAGGCTGTTTATATCTGGATTTGTTTCGTAAGTACAATATCGCATGTATGCGCCTCAGTGGCGAGGTCGATTTGGTCTTGGCCTGCCACCTCGGTGGCCGCGAGTTCAATTCTCGGGCATTCCATTGAGGCGTTAGAGATTTGTATTTCTGGTAATGGAAGTTCACTCTCGACGTGGTTCGGAAGTCACGTAAAGCCGTTGGTCCCGTTGCTGAATGACCACTGGTTCCATGCAACGTAAAAACGCCTTACAAACAAACAAAGAGTATGGCATATATATAAAGTCAATACATACAGTACTGTATGTTTTTCATCTAAAAGGCAACAATCCACTCTCTCTCTCTCTCTCTCTCTCTCTCTCTCTCTCTCTCTCTCTCTCTCTCATATATATATATATATATATATATATATATATATATATATATATATATATATATATATATCTATATATATAGGTATATATATATATATATATATATATATATATATATGTATATAATATATATATATATATATATATATATATATATATATATATATATATATGTATACTATATGTATATAAAATATATAAATAGTATATATATATGTATATAATATATATATAAATATATATATATATATATAGTATATATATATATGTATAATATATATATATATATATAATATATATATCTATATATATATATATATATATATATATATATATTATATATACATATATATATATATATATATATATATGTATATATAATATATATATATATATATATATATATATATATATATTTATATATATATATATATATATATATATATATATATATATATATATATATATATATATATATATATATATATATATATATATATATATATATATATATATATATATATATATATATATATATATATATATATATATATATATATATATATATATATATATATATATATATATATATATATATATATATATATATATATATATATATATATATATATATAGTATGTATATATATATATATATATATATATATATATATATATACACACACATATATATATATATATATATGTATATATATATATACATATATATATATATATATATATATATATATATATATATATATATATTACTATATTTTTATAGAGTACTTTATTAAAACCTTAAATAAATCTGCTGACAGCACGGAATCAAAGGAAAGTATTCTGATGATTAGAAATTTCATTTCTCGATATATTGTGGTGCGGATCCCACAATAAGCTGTATAGGCCCCGCTGCTAAGTAACCAATTGGTTCCTAGCGACATGAATAAATATCTGGTCTGGTTAAACTAATATATGCTTAATTCCACCTCCCTCAATGCTTGTCTGTATGTTTGGCGAGAGTGATATTACACTTTGATCCATCAGTTTAATGAGTGAAGTTGTGTTAAGGGGTAAATAAACAAATTTCACATCCGGATATAATCATCCATGTGCAGTTGGTGACCAGGGGCATCATCCAAAATTAAGAAAATCTAAAAAAGGAACCCATTCTCACAGCAGTACAGCTTGACTTCGGGGACAAAGTGATGGAAAAACCAGTCTTCAAATACAGCACTTTTTGTGATGTTTTTTCAGTGCCTGCGGATTTGCAGCGAAATACAGTAGGAGCGGTTTGAGCTTGAAGTCTCCAGCAGTAAAGTTAGCCTGTCCTTCGCTGCCTTATATCCCGCCATCGTCTGTTCTTCATGGGGGATGTATGCTTTATCTGGCATGATTTTACCAGAGTAGCCCTGCCTCATCAATTATTAAAAAACTTGCTATCAGTTATTTCTTGAGCATCTTGATATGTTTTTTGGCTGCTGTTTTGTTGGGACTCACTGCCTCGAAAGTAACAGACATATAATGCAAGTTAGCTCGTTTTCTGAAGTGCTGAAACCATCCAAAACTTGCAGCAAATGTTTCGTATGCAGCGCTTTTTCGCCTTAGCCTTCAAGTCATCGAAAAGGCCTAAATAACACATTTGAATATAGTGTTCCATCCAAATACCCAGAATTTCTTCCATTTCTTCTACCACCCTCCCCCGCCCCGCCCCCTTCTCTTGTTGTAATTGTTGACTGTATTGGCATAGCACTTTTTATGTATTCCCTCATTCGATCGTTGTTTTTAAAAGATCGTGACAATAGTTGAATGAGTCATATCATGATGGCTTGCTTCCTCAACCATTTTTTCCACCACTTTCTAATTTCTTTATAATTGCCATTTTTATTTCCATTGGGATGACATGCTGCTTTTTACCACTGTCACTATCTCTGCTGGCCTTGCACTTGCCATTAGCCATGATAGAAAAAGGATGGGCTCGGTATTTCAGATAAAATTGCACAAATAAATTGGAGCACAACAGAAAGATGACGTCCTGCCGGCTGCTACTTGAGTAGGTTCGAGTCTTTGGGGAGCGTATTGCCTTCATCCACAGTGCTGTTCAGTGTGGGTGGCAGCAAAAACTGTATATAATATAAGCAGAGGCGCCCAGTACAAAATTTGAACTTGCCACTGGCAGACGGAACGCTTCGAACACAATTTTAGTTTACGATCACGCTTGTTCGTATCTCTGAAAGTTTGTAAGTAGAAGAGCATCTGCAATTCGTATTGTGGATAATAATGAAAGATATTTATAACAAATCTCCAGTTAACCTCAATGAGATCTTCTTGTATTAAGATCGCCATTGAAATAAATACGCTTTTGAGAGAAATGTAACAGTACTAGTGAGGGTATTAAGATTAATACCGAAATAATTCCAGCACACAAATCCAGATTAATGTATACATTTGATATTCTTACCCGCTTCATACTAACCTGCATTGTTGACATTATGTAGGAGACAGATAGGATTGTCTTCTTGTACCTGAAATCGGTCGGTGGCTCCGAAATTTGTCTCCTTCCGCATACGGAGGGACCATGAAGTCGAGGATATCGCGCCTGGCACCGTCACCCTCTACGATTATTATACACCTGAATTCACGCTGACTCAGGTACTGTATAGCTTTGATAGAGGGAATACCTGATGATAATTGCTATTGGACCAGATTATTATTTATATTATTTTTTTTTGTGACACAAATCCTCTAACAATTTCGATCGCTTTTAAATCTCGCAAGATATATTTTCGTAATTGTTTAGAAGAAAATTCACATTAAATCACTAAAAATATAACTAAGGAATGTATTCATAAAACAGTAAGCTGAAGAGCCCCTTTTGTAGTAGCAGTTCCACCCTTTTTTCGTTAAGCACCTGAATGAACATTCCCTCAGGTACTGTGTTTCAAGTAAGCAGAACAACTTATGTTAAATTTACTGGACCATGTCATTGTCATTTTTCTTTGACACGAATCCTCTGACAATTTTGATCGATTTTGAATCTGACAAGATAATTTTGTAATCTTGTTTAGAAAACTGTCTCCATGAATCATTAGAAAATATAACCATATGAAATGAATTTGTGAACACTCACTTGAAGAGCCCATTTTGC
>NC_087214.1:10939837-10954837 GCF_015104395.2 Macrobrachium nipponense | reverse complement strand
ATTCATCACATGCCTGAAGAGAGAGACAGCAGTCTCTGAAATATAGTATTTACTTCCTACATTTTGGGATTTTTATTGGCTCCTTGTATTAGATGGATTTCTGTTTTTAACAGAATATATTTTCACAGTTCATATATAGACTAATATGTATAGATGTATATTATTATATATTGCTACTTTCAAAATGCATATTTCCCCTCTTTGAAATGTCATGTAGAATTGTGCAACATTTTTTCAGATTCCTAGATAGCTTAGAGATAGGATGTTTTAAATGTGTGTTCAGATTTCGCATTACTAATTGTAAAAGAATATATATATATATATATATATATATATATATATATATATATATATATATATATATATATATATATGACGTAGAATGTAAAAAGAGAGAGATTTTCCTTGTCCGTTCGAAACTACGAGTTGTTTCCCTATTATGTCAACACTTTGAGATTGGAGGGTCTGCGAGATCCGTTTGCTTTCCTAATTCTGTCAACGCGTTTGATAAGCGAGCTCAAATCTTCATTTATGTTTTGGGAATCTGTCATTGTAAGTGATAGGGCTTTGCCTTCGTGTCGATCGAGTAGAGTACGTGTCTTTTTTTTTAACAGAATCGTCTTGTACGTGTATGTCTTTGATCAAAGCCACGTGCGATTACACATTTTTTATGTGAAGTTGCGTAATATTTCGAAGCTTCTAGAAGCATTATTGTCTCAGAACGTTTTGTGTCATCTGCCCAGTCCAGCTTCCGTAAAGGAAGAAATTTCATTATATCTTAGAACCTCGAGGCATTAACATCTCCCTCTCTCTCGCTCTCTCTCTCTCTCTCCCTCGACATCATTGAGATTATATTAACGTAACGTAAATTGGTCACTCGTAACTTGTGATAATTTCATATTTGATATTTCTTAGAGTTTGTTTAGTGTTATTTAGTGTTTTTGTGGAATATGAACAAACATTGTTTCATAACGGCGCCTGGTTTTTATGAAATGTGATGCAAGCTGCAGCAAGAAAGAAAGAAGTTGGTATACCAAGGTAAAGTGTGTTATATTTCTATTAGTTGCAACTAATAACTAATAACAGATAGGAACTGTGGTTAACTAATAACTAATAACAGATAGGAACTGTGGTTAACTAATAACTAATAACGGATAGGAACTTTGGTTAACTAATAACTGATAACAGATGGTTGTGAAGGTTTGGTAAAAACTGATGGTTACAATGTTTTGAGTGAAAAAGATTTACACTTTTACACATTGTGTATTTTTGTGTTTTGTGTTTGTTCCATTGTTTGTGCACTTGTTCATTTTCTTATTGAAGTGAGCCTTTTTATTTTATATTTTCATTTGCATTCACAATTTAATTGACTTAGTTATTTTCATCGTTTAATCATTACACATTTAATTAAATTTAACATTTGTGAATTAATTTGCATTTACTTAGAATTCTTTTCAAGTTTTATTATTGTTTAGCACTTGTGAATTAATTTCAAATTTTTAATTATTGCCTAACACTTTTGAATTTCGATTGAATAAATTTTCTTGAATTTTGTGATAAATTAATTTTGCTTTAATTTTACTTAATTTGATTCAAGAATTAATTAAACTTTACTTTGTTTTCAAGTAACAGTAATTTTCCCTGATATTGTGAATTTTACTTATAAATTTTGAATTTAATAATAAATTTTTATATTTAAAATTTTTATAAGTATTTCATTTCTAACCAGTATATTTGCATTTGATTATATTGATGTTAGGTAGAAACATAGAGTGGTAATGGATCAGCTTTCCTTCAATTTACTTGAAGTGACTTAGAACCAGGGAAGTACTTAGACTTCTGAAATCAGGGAAATACTTAGACTTTTGAAGTTGTTGATGGAGTGATGCCCTTTGATTAATTTAATTACTTACAAGATTACCTCACACCTGTTTTGATGAACTTAGTCTGATTTTCTGCAATACTGGTAAGTTGTTAAGGGATCACTGTTGCCTTAAGAGTATTCAGTCGTTTAGTACATGTTATGAGGGTTCAGGCGTCTGGCTTTTGGTGAGGTAATAATTGATGAATGGTAACCAGATACTTGGCACTTCGTAACAATATATGTATATATAGATTAACTATCTCGTGTGGAAAGGTTGAAATTATATTAATTTATGTAGGTATTAAATAAAACTAGGAAAATTATTTCCTAGGAAAATTATGTTTTGCATAATCTTTGACGAATTATTTTAAACACAAAATTCAGCCTAGTCAAATAAATTTTTACCAAGATATAACAGATGATCCCTTAGAAAATATAAAAAATAACTTCATATTCAACTAAAGAGACAATAATGGATTATAAAACTACTGAAAGTGACATAACCATTTCGTAAGTTAGAATGCAAAGTGGATGATAGAATAATTAATAAGGTCTTAATTGATACTAAAGTTTGATACTTATTCAAGATCCATGATCTTGGAATCCTTTTCAAATAACAATTGTAATGGGGTGGTGGAGTTGCTTAGTTTATTACAACTTCAGAAGTGCAAGTGAAAATGCAAAGCATTACTACTCTAATACTATTCCTCTTGCATTTTAATGCATTTTTATTTATTTATCTATTGATTGAAGTCATTTTTTTCTTTTAAGAGGGTGGGATCTCTTTCTGTGTTCCACTTTACTTCCTCTTACTTATTCTAAATGAACACCTTAATATTCTTTCGAAGCTTGAATTTCAATCAGTGGCCCCTTTGGTGGGCTTGTTAGATATGGAGAGGGTTCATCTAGTACTGAATAATAACAATGATAATAATAAAGAATAAAAGCACTCTGTAACCAAACAATCAAAATATTGTTTTATTATTGAACCAAACAAAAGAGTTTGATGATAAATCAGACGAGACAATGGAAGAAACTGATTCATTCAGAAACACCGATGTTGCAAATTAGTGGCGACCGTTTGAATATATGACATTCAAAGGTGAATGATGATAAAATCAGTTCGGAAGGTTGGTGAGAGGAGAAGACTGATAAATCTGAAAGAGGGGCGGGGGTGGAGGGGGGTGGAAGGGAAGGAAAGAGAAAATGCGTGTGACTTAACCACTAGACGAAAGGCAAAAGTGTCATACCAGGTGCACAGAACAGTTTGATATTTCTGTCAAAGTCATTTTTTTTTAAACAAGCCGTTTTATTTTTCACATTTTCCTTGGAAATTTGCCGTAAAACAAGGAAATGATCGCCAGGTTATTGATGTACCTTGGGAAATCAAATGAGGAAGGCTTCTAGTCCGATAAAATCAGAAATAATGACCAATAAAAACATTTAACATTTTTGTCAAAAATGCGCTGCATCTCTAAGACCGATAACTTTAATATATATATCTTTTTTATTGTTTTTTCATATATTGTAGTGGAGTCATTTGCCATCCATCGTTTACCAAAAGGAGCCAATCACACACTTCACGCTGACTGACATGTGTCTTCAATTTCGAATGACTGAAACGAAAAAAGGGCGAAACAATTAAAACAAAACTCTGTTATTGTTGTTGTACAAAATAGCCTCTTAAAATGGGTGTTCATAAAGTCATTGCATATGGTTATATTTTCTAATTATTTATGGAGAATGTTGTCCAAACAAGATTATGAAATTATATCTTGTCATATTCAAGGTCGATCAAAAGTGGCAGAGTGTCACAAAGAGAAATAACAATGACAATATGGTCAAGTAGGTCTAACATTAGTTATTCTGCTTACCTGAAGACATACCTGAGTTAGTGTTAATTGAGGTGTTTAACGAAAAAAGGGTGACACTGTTAAATGATTCTGCCATCTGTTTTTGTCGTTCTACAAGAGGGGATCTTCAACTTAACTGTTTATGAATTTATTCCTTATATTTATATATATTTTTTTAGTGATTTTGAAGGTGAATTTTTTTCTAAAAACGATTATGAAACTATGTCCTGTATATTCAAAAGCGATCAAAATGGTCAGAAGATCGTGCCGCAAAGTAAAATATTAGTAATAGTCTGGTCCAATAGCAATTATCATCAGATATTCCCTCTATCAAAGCTATGCAGTACCTACCTGAGTCAGCGTGAATTCAGGTGTGTAATAATCGTAGAGGGTGACGGTACCGGGCAGAAGGCCTTCGACTTCGAAGCCCTTCAGGACGTGGAAGGAGATACAAACTTCGGAGCTACCGACCGATTCCAGGTAAAGGAAGACATTCTCATCTCTCTCCTACGGAAAGCAAACGATGCAGGTTAGTATGAAGCCGATAAAATAAACATTCTGAAATGACTTATAAAAACGTGAATTCTGGACTGGCGTCCTTTTGTCATTTCTGGTAATATTCTTGATGTATCCTCAGTGCTAAAGATTTCTTATATCTCCTTCAAGAGTATATGCATTTGCAGTGAGCAGCTTTATATAAAAAAGATCTCATTAAGGCTGACTGTAGATTAGCCAAAGTAATCCATATTTATTTCAAAATAAAATTCACATTAGGCATAGAAATGGCGAGTCTTTCAAGGAAATAGTTTTATGATTAACAAAAGTTAGGTATATCTTAGTTTGACCAGACTACTGAGCTGATTAACAGCTCTCCTAAGGCTGGCCCGAAGGATTGGAGTTTATTTACGTGGCCAGGGACCAATTGGTTACTTAACAACGGGACCTATACAGCTTATTGTGGGATCCGAACCACATTATATCAAGAAATGGGTTTAAAATGACCAGAAACTACATTCCTCCAATTCCACGAGGCAAGCTGGCATGGCTGGGAGCGAACTCGGGCTGCTAGATCGGTAGGCGAGTAAGCAACCGACTCGTCCAGTGAGGAACTATGGTTACCAAAACAATTACCTCGTAACGCTTGATGACTTGCTGAGCGACGAGACCTCTCAAGTCTTCCTCATCTGCCGAGTATCCTGTTTGGAGGTCGACCTCCATAACAGCCCTGTTGGATACGGAGTCCTCATTGGTGTAAGAAGCACAAATTTGCAGGAAACTGTTAGAAGAGCAGTTTTCTCGGACTGTCTTGACAGACACTGCAAAAGCAGAGCTCTCTGGCTCTTCTTTGACGTTGTACTGGTGGATAATCTGAAGATTCAAGTGTCTTAGATTAGCATGAGAATAAACAAGTCGAAAATGCGTCAAAGCCATCGCGTTGTCTATACAGCGTATAATCAAGGCCATCGATAATGGATCCATTTTTCGGTTGTCTAGGTGTAATACTGCATGAGCCGCATCCCTTGAAGCTCTCAGCCGGCCGTGGTGGCCTGTCCTATATCGTTGCCAGAAGCACGATTATGGCTAACTTTAACCTTAAATAAGGTAAAAACTACTGAGGCTAGAGGGCTGCAATTTGGTATGTTTGATGAATGGTAGGTATATATATATATATATATATATATATATATATATATACTATATATATATATATATATATATATATATATATATATATATATATATATATATATAATATATATATAATATATATATATATATATATACATATATATATATATATATATAATATATATATATATATATATATATATATATATATATATATATATATATATATATATATATATATATATATATATAAATATATATATATATATATATATTTACACATAAGGGCCGGAGCTGGAGCTCAAAGAAGATATATTCCGAAGGAAGTAGTAGGGAAAGGCATCCTCATCTTTCAACAGTTTATTAATGCCGACGTTTCGCGACGAATTCCAGGTCGCATTTTCAAGGCTAAAAATATATATAAGTTTACGAACATTAATAATTGATCTAATTTAATTTATATTAAAAATGTCATGGCAACAGCTCTCAATACAGTAAAAAAGTTAAAAGTTAAAAGTTTAAAAGTTAAAAGTTAAAAGTTAAAAGTTAAAAGTTAAAAGTTTAAAAGTTAAAAGTTGTTAAAAGTTAAAAGTTAAATATGGTCTCCCCAAAGATCCACCAAAGATGGAGTTCCTTTACGTCAATCCTCTCCTCGCAGAATACGCCTCACTATAAATTAGCCAAATTTCCTTGTTTCCCTTGTTAGAGCCCTTAACAAAAAACAATCTTTTGATAACCAATTCCACCAAGTTCAAAGAGGACATTCTCAGACAGGACTCATATTTATAATATGGTAAGCTTAGACGTTGAATCCTTGTTTACTAACGTCCCGGTAGGAGAAACTATTGAAATAATATTAGACAAACTTTTTCCTGATCAAGATGCAATCTTTAATAATAATAGAGAGCGTTTTTTAAACAACTTTAGAACTGGCCGTGCTGGACACGCCCTTTGTTTTCAATGGCATTTTATATAAGCAGACTGAAGGGATGGCCATGGATCACCATTGGGTACCAATTTTTGCTAACATCTTTATGTGCTCCCTGGAGGAGCGTATAATGGATGAATGTCCCATTAGGTTCCTTCCTCTATTTTATCGGAGATTCGTTGACGACACGTTCGCCTTGTTTCGGTATGAATGCCTTGCAGAGTCCTTTCTGGAGTTCGTCAACCGACAACATCCAAACATAAGGTTACTATGGAGAAAGAGGTAAAATAACAGGCTTCCCTTCCTTGATCTTATTGTTTCCAGAGATGACTCAGGCTTTTACCACAGGTGTGTATAGAAAAAACACATTTACTGGTTTGGGAATGAATTTTTATAGTTCGTGTTTCTTTAATTTTAAACGGAACTCTATTTAACCCTCCTCCATAGAGCTTATACTCACTCATCAAACTGGATAAGCTTTCACGACGAAATATCCTTTCTTTTGGTGAAATATTTTAATAATAATTGTTTTTCCTTCATTCACGACTTTTTTTCAGATCTCTAAAACAAACTGCTGACAGAGAAAATGGCGCATTCAACAACCGGTATCTACTGTATCGAGACTAAAGATGTTTGCAAGTTTCCCTTTCTTGCATGATGATACCTTTAGGAGAACATGCACAGTCCACTATTCAAAGATGTTTCCGGCTGTGGACTTGAAAAATTATCCCCAAAAAATCCCTTAAACCATTGGATCGCTGTTTGAGTCAAAGACCGACTCAGTCCTCTGCTTTCGTCCAGCGTCGTATATAATATACTTGCCCGAGATGTGATCACGGGACATACGTGGGATGCACGAGGAGGCTGTTGAAGGTTCGAATTGATTCCCACAGGGGCATAAGCCATAGAACAGGTAGTAGGTTATCAAATCCAGAACAATCCAATATACGGAATCACTCAAAAACATGTAAAACATATATTGACAGCAAGGATTTTTTCTATCTTGGGCGGGCCAACTGCGGAACAACAACAACCTGACAATTTTAGAATCTATCATTATTAAAAAGACTGTACCGTCGTTAAATACCCAAACGTCCTCTGTAAAAATTGTTCATAGCCTAGTTTGGGCAGCTGGTCTGCCTCACTGTATTTTTACCTATATTGTTTCAGTTTTACTCTTTCTTTTGTATAGGTAGGTGTTTCTGAAATTTTAGTGAAGTCCTGTACTTTTAATATGTCTGACTTTGAAGGTGCTGTTCAATTTTAACTTTTAACTTTAACTTTTAACTTTTAACTTTTAACTTTTACTTTTACCTTTTAACTTTTTACTGTATTGAGAGCGTTGCCATGACATTTTTAATATAAATTAAATTAGATCAATTATTAATGTTCGTAAACTTATATATATTTTTAGCCTTGAAAATGCGACCTGGAATTCGTCCGCGAAAACGTCGGCATTAATAAAACTGTTGAAAGAGAGGATGCCTTTCCCTACTACTTCCTTCGCAATATATATATATTTATATATATATATATATATATATATATATATATCTATTTATATATATATTTATATATATATATATATATTTATATATATATATATATATATATATTTATATATATATATATATATATATATATATATATATATATATATATATATATATATATATATATATATATCTATATATATATATATATATATATATATATATATATATTTATATATATGAGAGTCTGATCCCATCACCGTGATTCATATAGACGAATTAAGCTACAAATGCCCTTTAATATCTTATTCGCTCTACTCAGAATTTATATTTTCATATATGTTAACTGAAGGGGAATTTTTATCAACTAAAAATGAAAATATATTAATTCTGAGGTAGAGCGAATTAGATATTAAAGGATATATGTAGCTTAATGCGCATATATATATAATATATATATATATATATATATATATATAATATATATATATATATATATATATATATATATATATATATGAGTAAATGAAGACATAGTCACGAAGGAAAGAGACAATAGAGTGCTGCTAGGCCTTTCCACTTCCTGTCCTTTTCTTAGCAGATTGAAGAAATATAGATATATGCATATATATAAGTATTATGCATTAATATTATATATATGTATGTGTGCATGTGTCTGGTTTGTGTTTGTGTTTGTGTTTGTGTATGAGTCGACCTCAACACATACTGTGACGAGAGCGCATCCACTCCCAGACGGTGTCACAGTAACTTCAAAAGGTGGATCGTCCGTGACGTAGCTGGTCTGCAGGAGAAGACGGTTCTCTGAATTTATCTCAATGTCAAACGGCTGACTTCCAGCAGTGACTGATATGAAGAGGTCTGTTTCTGTCGGCGGGAAGGCTTCACTGAAGGCTGCCAAGGACTGCAGAGCAACCACTGTGTCCTGTCAATAATCAAATTGTCAGTTGGAACTTCTGAAGTTCTTGAGAAAATGGAATGCACCGCTACCCTAATACTATTCTTCTTGGATTTTAATACATTTTTATTAGTTTATCTATTCTTTTTATTTTTTTAATAAGTGGGATCTCTTCTGTGTGCATTTTCCTTCAATTCTTGTTACTTATTCCTAATGAGCACCTTAATATTCTTTGGAAGCTTGAATTTCAAGTCAGCGGCCCCTTTGGTGGGCTTGTTCCATATGAATAGGTTTCATCTGCTTAATAATAATACTAATAATAATAATAATAATAATAACATTAATATTATTAATGATACTATTAATAATATTAATACTATTAATATTATCAATATTATCAATTATTATTAATAATAATAATTAGTGTCCGCTTTATGAAAAACAGGAATTTTTTTCTAATCACTTGGGAGTTCCGTGCAGTACTGACTTTCAATATCTGTGAATCTCAAATCACTTTCATAAAAAAATAACGTGGTAATGTGAAGAGAATCCATATAAGGTAAAATTTTTGAGAATGAACTAACATAATAGAAGAATTTCGTTCCACATACTGTAAACATTCTATGCAGATAGCTTTCAAATATGAATGAATAAACTCTTTTAGATGATTTGTAAGTTTTCAGAGGCAAACTAACGGAGGGGTGAAAATGGAATAAAGACGTCACCTGATTACCGATTTCATATATCGAGAAAGCACAAATGAAATCGATGATGGTTGCATGATTTTTACGGTGATTTCTACTTATAAAAACAACTCTGCTATTTTGTCTTGATGTCATGGTATCAAGAAATATTCTTTATATTATGATAATCGCCATTTCATAGCGCGTTAACAAGTGATGATGGATCTCGTACTAATCAAACGAAAACACCTCAGTCCTTCCATCTCTTTCTTGAGAAGGGAGTTGATGAGGCAGAAGCGCAGGATAGATATAGATGGAAACGGCTCAACCGAAACGGCGACCTTATTTGGAAATGGGAACCAGCTAGGAAGAAGAAGAAGAAGAAGAAATGAAAACATCACCACACTCACTCGACCATTCATCACTGCCCCACTGACCAAGAGAACTAATCTGCGTCGAGACGAAGCCTCCCTGTCCATTGTGGTAAGTTGATATAAGCTTGGCAATATCGGACTCCCAGGTTAGTGTAGGATCCTGGATTTTCACTTCAGCCATGGACAGAAGGAGGTAGGCTGCTGCTTCAACTGTCAGCGCTTGAGACAAACCTGGACTTCCTGATGTCAAACTGTTGTACACATCTGAAATGAGCGTAACAGCAGCGCTGCTGTCGCCTGCCAAGGAGAGAGCGTATGCCGTCAGGGCCTTGATATAGGTGCTGTTGCTCGTGGTGGCTGTGGTGATGCAAGTGACGGCATTTGCTTACCTGCGGATCCACTGTTAGATTCCCTTCCAGAAGAGATATGAGGACGTAGGCTGTGAGAGGCGCGAGCGACGCTTCTGAACCATCGACGCCGCCCTGAAATGATATGTGCTGGCATCAATATTTTCACCTACAATGCATTCAGTTATGGAACATAGCAAGACCTAGAACCTTAAGGTGATCCAGCGCTAATTAAGGCAAAATACTAGGATGATATAGAATAGTATAAACGGTCTGAAGGTCATAATCACTGTTATTATTATTTTCATTTATTTATTTTTTTTTTTTTTTGTGTATCACAGTCCTCCAATTCGACTGGGTGGTATTTATAGTGTGGGGGTGTTCAAGGTTTCATCCTGCCTCCTTAGGAGTCCATCACTTTTCTTACTGTGCGCCGTTTCTAGGATCTCACTCTTCTGCATGAGTCCTGGAGCTACTTCAGCCTCTAGTTTTTTCCAGATTCCTTTTCAGGGATCATGGATCGTGCCTATTATTATTATTATTTATTTATTATTATTATTGAAAAAGAAACCACAAAATCAATTTGTAACTTGTTTACTTCTAAGTATTTACATGTAGTTTACTACACACTCGAGTACTTTCAGGCCTGTCTGTGTCTTCTGGAACTTCTCGTTGAGCTGTCATTTATGTGATGGCTTTTTCTGGTTTCCTTGAGAGTTTTGCCAGTCCCCTCTTGTCGCTCTGATATCCTGAGCTGATGGTCAATGGGATTAATCCTTGAGGTAAGGGTGTGGTCACCAAAAGTCTGTTGGGCAGGAAACCTAATCTCCAGGTCAGCAGGGTCAATCATAGCTTCTTTTAATATCAAAGCTCGGCTCATGGGATCTTCTGAGTAAAAACCTTGTTTCATTCTATTACTTTAATCTCTCTATGAGTGCACCTTCTACTACCCTCCTGTAACTAATTTTGTTGCTTTTTTTATATAAGCCTACTGTTTTTGAAATCCATCCTATGGTCATTTTCCCAACAATGTCTAGCTATAGCACTCCCCTGAGAGTTAAGTTGTACTGCCCTTCTATGTTCTTGGACTCTCGTCCTTATTCCCCTTCCTGATTCCCCCACATATCTGTCGTCTCCACAATTGTTGCAATTGATATGTATACCCACGCTACATCATCTGTATTACTGTCTTCCTCCTTCCAATTTATTTTACATACTTTGTTTTTTTTACGGTATTATCAAAGGTATATACCAATTTATATTTACTTTCTTTCATTTTTGAAGTGATTTGTTTCTTTCATTTTAGGCATAGAAGGGAGGGCAACTATTTTCTTGTTTTCTTTATTCCATGTACTCTCTACATTTGCTCTGTAAAAAAATCCAGTTCACTTTAGAGAAAAGTAACAATAATAAACTGCCCTTTTTAGACATACTCATAGAAAGAAAAGAAACAGAATATAAATTCAGCACATATAGAAAGCCCACACATACAAACTCATATTCATTTCTTCTCTTTTCACAGTCATGATATAGAAATAGGTTGATCTAACAGGTTTATTTCTTAGGGCAATGAGAACGTGTGACCCTTGCAAGATAGAACAAAAAATAAAATTACATCGGTAAAAACTTCGATGCATTAGCATACCGGAATGGTTCAGAAAAAGGGGCACTCAACAAGCTAGAAAATTTTTTTACAGAGCAAATGTAGAGAGTACATGGAATAAAGAAAACAAGAAAATAGTTGCCCTCCCTTCTATGCCTAAAATGAAACAAATCACTTCAAAAAATGATAAAAAGTCAATATAAATTTGTATATACCTTGATAATACCGTAAAAAACAAGTATGTAAAAATAGATTGGAAGGAGAAGACAGTAATACAGATGATGTAGCGGGGGTATACATAATCAATTGCAACAATTGTGGAGACAGATATATTGGGGAATCAGGTAGGGGAATAAGGACGAGAGTCCAAGAACATAGAAGGGTAGTACAACTTAACTCTCAGGGGAGTGCTATAGCTAGGCATTGTTGGGAAAATGACCATAGGATGGATTTCAAAAACAGTAGGCTTATATACAAAAGCAACAAAATTAGTCACAGGAGGGTAGTAGTGGGGCACTCATCAGAGAGATTAAAGTAATAGAAGGAAACAAAGGTTTTACCTCAGAAGATCCCATGAGCCGAGCTTTGATATTAAAAGAAGCTAAGATTGACCCTGCTGACCTGGAGATTAGGTTTCCTGCCCAACAGACTTTTGGTGACCACACCCTTACCTCAAGGATTAATCCCATTGACCATTAGCTCAGGATATCAGAGCGACAAGAGGGATTGGCAACTCTCAAGGAAACCAGAAACAGCCATCACATAAATGACAGCTCAACGAGAAGGAAGTTCCAGAAGACTGCTGGGCCTTGACCCAGGCTAACATCCCAAACATCTCTTGAAATAAATGGGCCACAGAACAGGCCTGAAAGTACTCGAGTGTGTAGTAAAAACTAAATGTAAATACTTAGAAGTAAACAAGTTACAAAGTGATTTTGTGGGTTTCTTTTTCAATCTGCAGAAAAAAAACTGAAAGAAGTTTTTGTTTGGTTCATTATTATTATTAATCAGGAGTGTATACGCAGTCATAAATTTTGATCTTATTTGTAGGGCGCCAATTTCCAATCCTAAAAAACAAAAAAAACTATATAAATCATCATTTCGAAGATGTATTATTCCCGTTTCTTCTTGCTAAGAGTTCCTCGTTGGACGAGTTGGTTATGCGCTCGCCTACCGCTTTGGTAGTCCTGAATTCGATTCCCCACTCTGCCAACGTGGAACCAGTGAAAATTGTTGCTGGTGATTAGCAATTTTTTTCTCGATATAATATAGTTCAGATCCCACAATAAGCTGTAGGTCCCGTTGCTAGGTCACCAATAGGTTCCTAGGCGCGTGAAAATATATAATCCTTCGGGCCAGCCCTAGTAGGAGAGCTATTAATCAGCTCAGTGGTCTGGTTAAACTTAATGAGAACAGGTTAGACTTAATAATTCAATATTTCTATCAATTACATTTGATATATTTTTTAAAACTAGAATTCATATTTATTATAAAAATTTGATCTTTGGTCAATTAAATTTAATATATTTTTTAAAAACTAGATTTCGTATATATTATAAATTTATGTGTGTATGTATATTTGTATAGGTATACATATATATGGCTATATATTTTTTTTCTCCCGAAATTTTTCGGGCCAACCCTTTGAGAGACAAGGCTGACACATTAGGCTGGTTAATACCTTTCTTCAATAATAATAATAATAGCAGCAAGAACAGGGAAGATAGTAGAAGGCTGTGATATAGAAAGTCTGAAGAAGGACACAAATGATCCACAATGCTTTGACAGAAACGCCCAGCAAACGGCTGTACCAGACTTACCTGCATATCGGAGCGAATCACAAAGCCGACTGATTGGAAGCAGCCGTCCTCACTTAGAAGCGACAGTAGCCAAGTTTTGGATGAAAGGAGATCTTCATCCACCTGGATGAAGGTATTTGATTATTATTATTATTATTATTATTATTATTATTATTATTATTATTATTATTATTATTATTATTATTATTATTATTATTATTCTTTGAGGTCCACAATAACTGCTGATGGCATTCGACTGACGTTTATAAAAATTTTACTGCTGCTAACCATCTGTATATTATTGTGGACCTCTAAGAACATTACTTGTGCCTTCGTAACTGAGATTTCTACCCATTATTATTATTATTATTATTATTTATTATTATTATTATTATTATTATTATTATTATTATTATTATTATTTTTTTTTTTTTTTTTTTTTTTTTTTTTTTTTTTTTTTTTTTTTTTTTTTTTTTTTTTTTTTTTTTGTGTTTTTTTTTTTTTTTTTTTTTTTTTTTTTTTTTTTTTTTTTTTGTTTTTTTTTTTTTTTTTTTTTTTTGCTCTATCACAGTCCTCCAATTCGACTGGGTGGTATTTATAGTGTGGGGTTCCGGGTTGCATCCTGCCTCCTTAGGAGTCCATCACTCTTCTTACTAGTGTGCCGTTTCTAGGATCACACTCTTCTGCATGAGTCCTGGAGCTACTTCAGTCCTCTAGTTTTTCTAGATTCCTTTTCAGGGATCTTGGATCGTGACCTAGTGCTCCTATGATTATGGGTACGATTTCCACTGGCATATCCCATATCCTTCTTATTTCTATTTTCAGATCTTGATACTTATCCAATTTTTCCCTCTCTTTCTCTTCAACTCTGGTGTCCATGGTATTGCGACATCAATGAGTGATACTTTCTTCTTGACCTTGTCAATCAACGTCACGTCTGGTCTGTGTGCACGTATCACCCTATCCGTTCTGATACCATAGTCCCAGAGGATCTTTGCCTGATCGTTTTTTCTATCACTCCTTCAGGTTGGTGCTCGTACCACTTATTACTGCAAGGTAGCTGATGTTTCTTGCACAGGCCCAGTGGAGGGCTTTTGCTACTGAATCATGCTCTTTTTTGTACTGGTTCTGTGCAAGTGCCGGCATTCACTGCTATGTGGTTTATGGTTTCACTTTTCGTATTGCACTTCCTACATATGGGAGAGATGTTATTTCCGTCTATCGTACTTTGAACATATCTGGTCTTAGGGCCTGATCTTGGCCGCTGTTATCATTCCTTCAGTTTCCTTCTTGAGC
Source organism: Macrobrachium nipponense (assembly GCF_015104395.2). Classification (NCBI taxonomy): domain Eukaryota; kingdom Metazoa; phylum Arthropoda; class Malacostraca; order Decapoda; family Palaemonidae; genus Macrobrachium; species Macrobrachium nipponense. The sequence continues at coordinate 10,940,052 of NC_087214.1, read as the reverse complement.
TCTCCCCTCTGTAGCCATTGCCAATTGTCATCGCTGGCTAGTTCTTTAGTCTGTCTATGTATTGTCCGTGCATTGGTTTTGTTGTGCCAGTCCTCTGTTCTTTCTGTCTTTCTCCTGTCTCTGTATATTTCTGGGTCTTCGTCTGCTTTTATTAGTCCTTCTTCCCATGCACTCTTAGCCACTCGTCTTCACTGGTTTTCAGATATTGCCCCAGT
>NC_087214.1:10914835-10934337 GCF_015104395.2 Macrobrachium nipponense | reverse complement strand
ATCACATCACTTCGCCTCTCTTTGTACCTGTTTGGTTCCTCGACAATTCACACGACGAAACTTTCTGTTACACATGTTGGTTATCTTTTCGCTGTCTTCTTCCTGTCTCCCTCTTACTCATTAGCATATATTTCTAAATCTAGGTCTACTCTGAGGGTCCTTCATTTTTTGCAACTTTCGATGCCAAAAGCTTTTTCTTGTTTAGATGTCTGGTGGGCTGGTTCCATATGAGTAGGTTTCGTCTACTAAATAATAATGTTAATGATAAGAAATTCAGTCTCGTGAAAACAAATTTTAAAAAATCCACAATTATATATTAAAATATATTTCTATGTAAAAATAAAAAGCAAAGACTTTTGAACCAGTGCAACGTTAAAATGTAAATGGAGATCGAGGTTGGCGCAACTGCCTGTTGAGTTTGGAGTTACTTAACGAACGAACCAGCACTTCGATGATGGGCTGTTCGAAAGTCTTTGTTTTATATTTTCAAATAGAAATATATTTTAATATAGAATTGTGGATTTTTTAACAATAATGATAATGCTGTATTCTGCTCTATTCTACTCTGTAATAGGAACTTCACAGGTTCAAACGAAGATACAAAGCATTACTACCCTAATAATATTCTCCTTGGATTTTAAAACATTTTCATCTATTTCCCTTTACTTTCTTTTGCCTCCTCCTAATGAACACATTATTCTTTGACCAATTGGTGCCTAGCCACGTAGAAAAAAAATCTAATCCTTCGGGTCAGCCCTTGGGAGAGCTGTTAATCAGCTCAGTGGTTTAGTAAATCTAAGATATACTTAACTTTTTTAACCATATATATATATATATATATATATATATATATATTATATATATATATATATATAGATATACAATATATGTACATAAATATTTATATACAGAATAAACAGGAATTTTTCACATATTATTTATAGCAGCAGTTGTCGGTTCAAAAGCCAGATGGTAAAATCAGCTTTGATTAAACAAAGACACACAATGAATCTTTCTTAAGGATCGTGGGAATCAGATATTGCAGATAAAATCTTCTTCCGACCAGCGATTAAGAAGATTAAAGAGAAATTGTCCACTGGGGTGACTTAACGGCAGACCTGAGGACCTCTTGGTATAAATACTGCTTTTTCTGTACCTTTTCTCATTCATCACATGCCTGAAGAGAGAGACAGCAGTCTCTGAAATATAGTATTTACTTCCTACATTTTGGCATTTTTATTGGCTCCTTGTATTAGATGGATTTCTGTTTTAACAGAATATATTTCACAGTCATATATAGGCTATATTTATATGTATATTATTATATATTGCTACTTTCAAAATGCATATTTCCCCTCTTTGAAATGTCATGTAGAATTGTGCAACATTTTTTCAGATAGCTTAGAGATAGGATGTTTTAAATGTGTGTTCAGATTTCGCATTACTAATTGTAAAAGAATATATATATATATATATATATATATATATATATATATATTATATATATATATATATATATATATATATATATATGACGTAGAATGTAAAAAGAGAGAGATTTTCCTTGTCCGTTCGAAACTACGAGTTGTTTCCCTATTATGTCAACACTTTGAGATTGGAGGGTCTGCGAGATCTGTTTGCTTTCCTAATTCTGTCAACGCGTTTGATAAGCGAGCTCAAATCTTCATTTATGTTTTGGGAAGCTGTCATTGTAAGTGATAGGGCTTTGCCTCCGTGTCGATCGAGTAGAGTACGTGTCTTTTTTTTAACAGAATCGTCTTGTACGTGTATGTCTTTGATCAAAGCCACGTGCGATTACACATTTTTTATGTGAAGTTGCGTAATATTTCGAAGCTTCTAGAAGCATTATTGTCTCAGAACGTTTTGTGTCATCTGCCCAGTCCAGCTTCCGTAAAGGAAGAAATTTCATTATATCTTAGAACCTTGAGGCATTAACATCTCCCTCTCTCTCGCTCTCTCTCTCTCTCTCCCTCGACATCATTGAGATTATATTAACGTAACGTAAATTGGTCACTCGTAACTTGTGATAATTTCATATTTGATATTTCTTAGAGTTTGTTTAGTGTTATTTAGTGTTTTTGTGGAATCTGAACAAACATTGTTTCATAACGGCGCCTGGTTTTTATGAAAGTGTGATGCAAGCTGCAGCAAGAAAGAAAGAAGTTGGTATACCAAGGTAAAGTGTGTTATATTTTTATTAGTTGCAACTAATAACTAATAACAGATAGGAACTGTGGTTAACTAATAACTAATAACGGATAGGAACTGTGGTTAACTAATAACTAATAACGGATAGGAACTTTGGTTAACTAATAACTGATAACAGATGGTTGTGAAGGTTTGGTAAAAACTGATGGTTACAATGTTTTGAGTGAAAAAGATTTACACTTTTACACATTGTGTATTTTTGTGTTTTGTGTTTGTTCCATTGTTTGTGCACTTGTTCATTTTCTTATTGAAGTGAGCCTTTTTATTTTATATTTTCATTTGCATTCACAATTTAATTGACTTAGTTATTTTCATCGTTTAATCATTACACATTTAATTAAATTTAACATTTGTGAATTAATTTGCATTTACTTAGAATTCTTTTCAAGTTTTATTATTGTTTAGCACTTGTGAATTAATTTCAAATTTTTAATTATTGCCTAACACTTTTGAATTTCGATTGAATAAATTTTCTTGAATTTTGTGATAAATTAATTTTGCTTTAATTTTACTTAATTTGATTCAAGAATTAATTAAACTTTACTTTGTTTTCAAGTAACAGTAATTTTCTCCCGATATGTGAATTTTACTTATAAATTTTGAATTTAATAAATAATTTTATATTTAAAATTTTTATAAGTATTTCATTTCTAACCAGTATATTTGCATTTGATTATATTGATGTTAGGTAGAAACATAGAGTGGTAATGGATCAGCTTTCCTTCAATTTACTTGAAGTGACTTAGAACCAGGGAAGTACTTAGACTTCTGAAATCAGGGAAATACTTAGACTTTTAAAGTTGTTGATGGAGTGATGCCCTTTGATTAATTTAATTACTTACAAGATTACCTCACACCTGTTTTGATGAACTTAGTCTGATTTTCTGCAATACTGGTAAGTTGTTAAGGGATCACTGTTGCCTTAAGAGTATTCAGTCGTTTAGTACATGTTATGAGGGTTCAGGCGTCTGGCTTTTGGTGAGGTAATAATTGATGAATGGTAACCAGATACTTGGCACTTCGTAACAATATATGTATATATAGATTAACTATCTCGTGTGGAAAGGTTGAAATTATATTAATTTATGTAGGTATTAAATAAAACTAGGAAAATTATTTCCTATGAAAATTATGTTTTGCATAATCTTTGACGAATTATTTTAAACACAAAATTCAGCCTAGTCAAATAAATTTTTACCAAGATATAACAGATGATCCCTTAGAAAATATAAAAAATAACTTCATATTCAACTAAAGATACAATAATGGATTATAAAACTACTGAAAGTGACATAACCATTTCGTAAGTTAGAATGCAAAGTGGATGATAGAATAATTAATAAGGTCTTAATTGATACTAAAGTTTGATACTTATTCAAGATCCATGATCTTGGAATCCTTTTCAAATAACAATTGTAATGGGTTGGTGGAGTTGCTTAGTTTATTACAACTTCAGAAGTGCAAGCGAAAATGCAAAGCATTACTACTCTAATACTATTCCTCTTGCATTTTAATGCATTTTTATTTATTTATCTATTGATTAAGTCATTTTCTTTTAATAGGTGGGATCTCTTCTTTCTGTGTTCCACTTTACTTTCTCTTACTTATTCTAAATGAACACCTTAATATTCTTTCGAAGCTTGAATTTCAATCAGTGGCCCCTTTGGTGGGCTTGTTAGATATGGAGAGGGTTCATCTAGTACTGAATAATAACAATGATAATAATAAAGAATAAAAGCACTCTGTAACTCCTCCACCATTAAAGCTAACCAAACAATCAAAATATTGTTTTATTATTGAACCAAACAAAAGAGTTTGATGATAAATCAGACGAGACAATGGAAGAAACTGATTCATTCAGAAACACCGATGTTGCAAATTAGTGGCGACCGTTTGAATATATGACATTCAAAGGTGAATGATGATAAAATCAGTTCGGAAGGTTGGTGAGAGGAGAAGACTGATAAATCTGAAAGAGGGGGCGGGGGTGGAGGGGGGTGGAAGGGAAGGAAAGAGAAAATGCGTGTGACTTAACCACTAGACGAAAGGCAAAAGTGTCATACCAGGTGCACAGAACAGTTTGATATTTCTGTCAAAGTCATTTTTTTTTAAACAAGCCGTTTTATTTTTCACATTTTCCTTGGAAATTGGCCATGAAACAAGGAAATGATCGCCAGGTTATTGATGTACCTTGGGAAATCAAATGAGGAAGGCTTCTAGTCCGATAAAATCAGAAATAATGACCAATAAAAACATTTAACATTTTTGTCAAAAATGCGCTGCATCTCTAAGACCGATAACTTTAATATATATATATCTTTTTTATTGTTTTTTCATATATTGTAGTGGAGTCATTTGCCATCCATCGTTTACCAAAAGGAGCCAATCACACACTTCACGCTGACTGACATGTGTCTTCAATTTCGAATGACTGAAACGAAAAAAGGGCGAAACAATTAAAACAAAACTCTGTTATTGTTGTTGTACAAAATAGCCTCTTAAAATGGGTGTTCATAAAGTCATTGCATATGGTTATATTTTCTAATTATTTATGGAGAGTGTTGTCCAAACAAGATTATGAAATTATATCTTTTCATATTCAAGGTCGATCAAAAGTGGCAGAGTGTCACAAAGAGAAATAACAATGACAATATGGTCAAGTAGGTCTAACATTAGTTATTCTGCTTACCTGAAGACATACCTGAGTTAGTGTTAATTGAGGTGTTTAACGAAAAAAGGGTGACACTGTTAAATGATTCTGCCATCTGTTTTTGTCGTTCTACAAGAGGGGATCTTCAACTTAACTGTTTATGAATTTATTCCTTATATTTATATATATTTTTTTTAGTGATTTTGAAGGTGAATTTTTTTCAAAAAACGATTATGAAACTATGTCCTGTATATTCAAAAGCGATCAAAATGGTCAGAAGATCGTGCCGCAAAGTAAAATATTAGTAATAGTCTGGTCCAATAGCAATTATCATCAGATATTCCCTCTATCAAAGCTATGCAGTACCTACCTGAGTCAGCGTGAATTCAGGTGTGTAATAATCGTAGAGGGTGACGGTACCGGGCAGAAGGCCTTCGACTTCGAAGCCCTTCAGGACGTGGAAGGAGATACAAACTTCGGAGCTACCGACCGATTCCAGGTAAAGGAAGACATTCTCATCTCTCTCCTACGGAAAGCAAACGATGCAGGTTAGTATGAAGCCGATAAAATAAACATTCTGAAATGACTTATAAAACGTGAATCTGGACTGGCGTCCTTTTGTCATTTCTGGTAATATTCTTGATGTATCCTCAGTGCTAAAGATTTCTTATATCTCCTTCAAGAGTATATGCATTTGCAGTGAGCAGCTTTATATAAAAAAGATCTCATTAAGGCTGACTGTAGATTAGCCAAAGTAATCCATATTTATTTCAAAATAAAATTCACATTAGGCATAGAAATGGCGAGTCTTTCAAGGAAATAGTTTTATGATTAACAAAAGTTAGGTATATCTTAGTTTGACCAGACTACTGAGCTGATTAACAGCTCTCCTAAGGCTGGCCCGAAGGATTGGAGTTTATTTACGTGGCCAGGGACCAATTGGTTACTTAACAACGGGACCTATACAGCTTATTGTGGGATCCGAACCACATTATATCAAGAAATGGGTTTAAAATGACCAGAAATACATTCCTCCGATTCCACGCGCTGGCAACAGCTGGGAGCGAACTCGGGCTGCTAGATCGGTAGGCGAGTAAGCAACCGACTCGTCCAGTGAGGAACTATGGTTACCAAAACAATTACCTCGTAACGCTTGATGACTTGCTGAGCGACGAGACCTCTCAAGTCTTCCTCATCTGCCGAGTATCCTGTTTGGAGGTCGACCTCCATAACAGCCATGTTGGATACGGAGTCCTCATTGGTGTAAGAAGCACAAATTTGCAGGAAACTGTTAGAAGAGCAGCTTTCTCGGACTGTCTTGACAGACACTGCAAAAGCAGAGCTCTCTGGCTCTTCTTTGACGTTGTACTGGTGGATAATCTGAAGATTCAAGTGTCTTAGATTAGCATGAGAATAAACAAGTCGAAAATGCGTCAAAGCCATCGCGTTGTCTATACAGCGTATAATCAAGGCCATCGATAATGGATCCATTTTTCGGTTGTCTAGGTGTAATACTGCATGAGCCGCATCCCTTGAAGCTCTCAGCCGGCCGTGGTGGCCTGTCCTATATCGTTGCCAGAAGCACGATTATGGCTAACTTTAACCTTAAATAAGGTAAAAACTACTGAGGCTAGAGGGCTGCAATTTGGTATGTTTGATGAATGGTAGGTAGATAATCAACATGCCAATTTGCAGCCCTGTAGCCTCAGTCGTTTTTAAGATTTGAGGACGGGCAGACAAAGCAATTCTGTACAATCAAACCCAATAACTGAAACAACAGTTTTTCCACAACGTTTTATAAATGACTGATCTGAGATTACAAATTAGTGTTGTAACTATTAGCGTGAATTAATATTCCCCAAATATATTAGTAGTATTTAAAAACAACATTAAAGGTTTTTTGTTTAAATGTACGTTTTACCAGTTGCCGGAGAGATGTGATGTCATCCGAATATAGTGTTTGGTTTAAAAAATCTCTCTCTCTCTCTCTCTCTCTCTCTCTCTCTCTCTCTCTCTCTATATATATATATATATATATATATATATATATATATATATATATATATATATATATATTTATATATATGAGAGTCTGATCACATCACCGTGATTCATATAGACGAATTAAGCTACAAATGCCCTTTAATATCTTATTCGCTCTACTCAGAATTTATATTTTCATATATGTTAACTGAAGGGGAATTTTTATCAACTAAAAATGAAAATATATTAATTCTGAGGTAGAGCGAATTAGATATTAAAGGATATATGTAGCTTAATGCGCATATATATATATATATATATATATATATATATATATATATATATATATATATATATATATATATATATATAATATAAATGAAGACATAGTCACGAAGGAAAGAGACAATAGAGTGCTGCTAGGCCTTTCCACTTCCTGTCCTTTTCTTAGCAGATTGAAGAAATATAGATATATGCATATATATAAGTATTATGCATTAATATTATATATATGTATGTGTGCATGTGTCTGGTTTGTGTTTGTGTTTGTGTATGAGTCGACCTCAACACATACCGTGACGAGAGCGCATCCACTCCCAGACGGTGTCACAGTAACTTCAAAAGGTGGATCGTCCGTGACGTAGCTGGTCTGCAGGAGAAGACGGTTCTCTGAATTTATCTCAATGTCAAACGGCTGACTTCCAGCAGTGACTGATATGAAGAGGTCTGTTTCTGTCGGCGGGAAGGCTTCACTGAAGGCTGCCAAGGACTGTCAATAATCAAATTGTCAGTTGGAACTTCTGAAGTTCTTGAGAAAATGGAATGCACCGCTACCCTAATACTATTCTTCTTGGATTTTAATACATTTTTATTAGTTTATCTATTCTTTTTATTTTTTTAATAAGTGGGATCTCTTCTGTGTGCATTTTCCTTCAATTCTTGTTACTTATTCCTAATGAGCACCTTAATATTCTTTGGAAGCTTGAATTTCAAGTCAGCGGCCCCTTTGGTGGGCTTGTTCCATATGAATAGGTTTCATCTGCTTAATAATAATCTAACTAATAATAATAATACTAATAATAATAATAACAATAATATATAACATAATATTATAATGACTATTAATAATATTAATACTATTAATATTATCAATATTATCAATTATTATTAATAATAATAATTAGTGTCCGCTTTATGAAAAACAGGAATTTTTTTCTAATCACTTGGGAGTTCCGTGCAGTACTGACTTTTAATATCTGTGAATCTCAAATCACTTTCATAAAAAAATAACGTGGTAATGTGAAGAGAATCCATATAAGGTAAAATTTTTGAGAATGAACTAACATAATAGAAGAATTTCGTTCCACATACTGTAAACATTCTATGCAGATAGCTTTCAAATATGAATGAATAAACTCTTTTAGATGATTTGTAAGTTTTCAGAGGCAAACTAACGGAGGGGTGAAAATGGAATAAAGACGTCACCTGATTACCGATTTCATATATCGAGAAAGCACAAATGAAATCGATGATGGTTGCATGATTTTTACGGTGATTTCTACTTATAAAAACAACTCTGCTATTTTGTCTTGATGTCATGGTATCAAGAAATATTCTTTATATTATGATAATCGCCATTTCATAGCGCGTTAACAAGTGATGATGGATCTCGTACTAATCAAACGAAAACACCTCAGTCCTTCCATCTCTTTCTTGAGAAGGGAGTTGATGAGGCAGAAGCGCAGGATAGATATAGATGGAAACGGCTCATCCGAAACGGCGACCCCATTTGGAAATGGGAACCAGCTAGGAAGAAGAAGAAGAAGAAATGAAAACATCACCACACTCACTCGACCATTCATCACTGCCCCACTGACCAAGAGAACTAATCTGCGTCGAGACGAAGCCTCCCTGTCCATTGTGGTAAGTTGATATAAGCTTGGCAATATCGGACTCCCAGGTAGTGTAGGATCCTGGATTTTCACTCAGCATGGCCAGAAGGAGGTAGGCTGCTGCTTCAACTGTCAGCGCTTGAGACAAACCTGGACTTCCTGATGTCAAACTGTTGTACACATCTGAAATGAGCGTAACAGCAGCGCTGCTGTCGCCTGCCAAGGAGAGAGCGTATGCCGTCAGGGCCTTGATATAGGTGTGTTCTCGTGGGTGGCTGTGGTGATGCAAGTGACGGCATTTGCTATAACCTGCGCGGTCCACTGTTAGATTCCCTTCCAGAAGAGATATGAGGACGTAGGCTGTGAGAGGCGCGAGCGACGCTTCTGAACCATCGACGCCGCCCTGAAATGATATGTGCTGGCATCAATATTTTCACCTACAATGCATTCAGTTATGGAACATAAGCAAGACCTAGAACCTTAAGGTGATCCAGCGCTAATTAAGGCAAAATACTAGGATGATATAGAATAGTATAAACGGTCTGAAGGTCATAATCACTGTTATTATTATTTTCATTTATTTTTTTTTTTTTTTTTTTTTTATTTTTTTTTTTTTTTTTTATGTATCACAGTCCTCCAATTCGACTGGGTGGTATTTTATAGTGTTTTTGGGGGTGTTTCAAGGTTTCATCCTGCTCCTTAGGAGTCCATACCTTTTCTTACTATGTGCGCCGTTTCTGGGATCTCACTCTTCTGCATGAGTCCTGGAGCTACTTCAGCCTCTAGTTTTTCCAGATTCCTTTTCAGGGATCATGGGATCGTGCCTTATTATTATTATATTATTATTATTATTATTATTATTATTATTATTATTATTGAAAAAGAAACCCACAAAATCACTTTGTAACTTGTTTACTTCTAAGTATTTACATTTAGTTTTACTACACACTCGAGTACTTTCAGGCCCTGTCTGTGTCTTCTGGGACTTCTCGTTGAGCTGTCATTTATGTGATGGCTGTTCTGGTTTCCTTGAGAGTTGCCAATCCCCTCTTGTCGCTCTGATATCCTGAGCTGATGGTCAATGGGATTAATCCTTGAGGTAAGGGTGTGGTCACCAAAAGTCTGTTGGGCAGGAAACCTAATCTCCAGGTCAGCAGGGTCAATCTTAGCTTCTTTTAATATCAAAGCTCGGCTCATGGGATCTTCTGAGGTAAAACCTTTGTTTCCTTCTATTACTTTAATCTCTCGGATGAGTGCACCTTCTACTACCCTCCTGTAACTAATTTTGTTGCTTTTTTTATATAAGCCTACTGTTTTTGAAATCCATCCTATGGTCATTTTCCCAACAATGTCTAGCTATAGCACTCCCCTGAGAGTTAAGTTGTACTGCCCTTCTATGTTCTTGGACTCTCGTCCTTATTCCCCTTCCTGATTCCCCCACATATCTGTCTCCACAATTGTTGCAATTGATTATGTATACCCCCGCTACATCATTTGTATTACTGTCTTCTCCTTCCAATCTATTTTTACATACTTTGTTTTTTACGGTATTATCAAAGGTATATACAAATTTATATTTACTTTCTTTCATTTTTGAAGTGATTTGTTTCATTTTAGGCATAAAAGGGAGGGCAACTATTTTCTTGTTTTCTTTATTCCATGTACTCTCTACATTTGCTCTGTAAAAAAATCCAGTTCACTTTAGAGAAAAGTAACAATAATAAACTGCCCTTTTTAGACATACTCATAGAAAGAAAAGAAACAGAATATAAATTCAGCACATATAGAAAGCCCACACATACAAACTCATATTCATTTCTTCTCTGGTGATTAGCAATTTTTTTCTCGATATAATATAGTTCAGATCCCACAATAAGCTGTAGGTCCCGTTGCTAGGTCACCAATAGGTTCCTAGGCGCGTGAAAATATATAATCCTTCGGGCCAGCCCTAGTAGGAGAGCTATTAATCAGCTCAGTGGTCTGGTTAAACTTAAGAGAACAGGTTAGACTTAATATTAATTCAATTTTTCTATCAATTACATTTGATATATTTTTTAAAACTAGATTTCATATTTATTATAAAAATTTAATCTTTGGTCAATTAAATTTAATATATTTTTTAAAAACTAGATTTCGTATATATTATAAATTTATGTGTGTATGTATATTTGTATAGGTATACATATATATGGCTATATATTTTTTTTCTCCCGAAATTTTTCGGGCCAACCCTGTAGGAGTCAAGGCTGACACATTGGGCTGGTTAATATCCTTTCTTCAATAATAATAATAATAGCAGCAAGAACAGGGAAGATAGTAGAAGGCTGTGATATAGAAAGTCTGAAGAAGGACACAAATGATCCACAATGCTTTGACAGAAACGCCCAGCAAACGGCTGTACCAGACTTACCTGCATATCGGAGCGAATCACAAAGCCGACTGATTGGAAGCAGCCGTCCTCACTTAGAAGCGACAGTAGCCAAGTTTTGGATGAAAGGAGGAGATCTTCATCTACCTGGATGAAGGTATTTGATTATTATTATTATTATTATTATTATTATTATTATTATTATTATATTATTATTATTATTATTATTATTATTATTCTTTGAGGTCCACAATAAACTGCTGATAGCATTCGACTGACGTTTTATGAAAATTTTACTGCTGCTACCATCTGTATATTATTGTGGACCTCTAAGAACATTACTTGTGCCTTCGTAACTGAGATTTCTACCCATTATTATTATTATTATTATTATTATTATTATTATTATTATTATTATTATTATTATTATTATTATTATTATTATTATTATTTATACTGGAAACAGACTTTTCAAACATGTTTTATTAAAAATAATGGCAGAATTCACAGAATTGATTTTATACAAAATTCTTTCAATTGAAAGAATTTTGTATAAAATCAATTATGTGAATTCTGCCATTATTTTTAATAACAAAAAATTATTTTTATTATTATTATCATTAAATACATTACAGTAGATGAAAGCTATTCATGTGAAGCAAGCCCTCCCCCACAGGGGGGGCCACTGACTTGAAGTTCAAGCTTCCAAAAAATATTGAAGGTGTTCATTAGGAAGAAGTAAGAAGTAGTAAAGGGAATAACATAAAAAAGAGAGGAAAAATTCATAGATGGGTAAATACTAGAAAAATTACTGTCTAGTGATTTGTATCTACAAAGCTTTCAGCAGAACTTGGCAACCATCAAAATGTCTCATTATGGCATATATATATATATATATATATATTATATATATATATATATATATATATATATATATATATATATATTATATATATATGTATATATATATAGATATATATATATATATATATATATATATATATATATGTATATACATGGACATAACTGACGACTGTCATATTTTGTAACTTGTGACTTCAAAAATGGAAAATAAACATATGAAACCTTTTGTCTTTGTTACAATAATACTCTTGAATAGTCTGTTGTAACGTTGAAACAAAATACTGTCAGCGGGTACATTAATACCATCGTATGTATTCTACTGAGAGAGAGAGAGAGAGAGAGAGAGAGAGAGAGAGAGAGGTTATGTGTATGTATGTATGTATATCATATAGTATGCAAAGAGGATTCATGAGTTTCTGTACTTACAGTAATGTAACTTTCGGCTTGACTGAAGGACTTCAGCACGAATGCTGTGAGCCAAGTGGATCCTGAGTCGTCCGAATTACGAAATGCGCTGAAAGATCCGTCAGTGTGCTGGTAGAGTAGCTCTTGCTGGAAGCCTGTAGGACGGAAATTGTATATTAATATACACACACACACACACACACACACACATACACACACACACACACACACACATATATATATATATATATATATATATATATATATATATATATATATATATATATTCAGTGAACCCCAAGCATTCGCAGACTCACGTATTTGCAAACTTCTCTCTGATATGTATATCCCCATTATTCGCTGAAGACTCACCTATTTGTGGTGTTTTCTATGAGAAATATCCACAAATTCTATTTTTTTATCAATTTCATCATAAAGCACACTTCTTGAGTTTTAATTAACAAAAATAGGCAGTTTTAAGCATTTTTTTTTACAGGGGTTTCAAACTATTCACGGGTTCTAGGTATTCATGGGGGGTCTGGTATCTATCCCCCACGAATACAGGGGAACACTGTATATTGTATATATAATAATATATATATATATATATATATATATATATAGATATATATATATATATATAATACTATATATAGATATATACATCCATAAATATATATATTAGATCATATATATATATATATATATATATATATACTATATATATATATATATATATATATATATATATATAATTTATATATATTATATTATATATTATATATATATACAGATATATATATATACATATATATATATATATATATGTATATATATATATATATATATATATATATATATATATATATATATATATATATATATATATATATATATTATATATAGGATAATGATGTTCTGTTACAACAGAATTCCATCTAATGAAAGAAGCCCATAAAAACACCAAAATATAGAGAGAGAATGTACTATTTTTTTTCAGAGACTGCTGTCTCTTTCTTCAGGTATATGAATGAGAAAAGTTTACTGGAAAGGTGGTATTTATACCAAGAGATCCATCCACAGGTAAGCCAATTTAGGTCACCCCCACTGATAATCTTCTTTTAATCTTCTTAAGCGTTGGTTGAATGAAAACCTTGTCGATCACATCTGAATCCCATACTCCTTTTGAGATGTTCATTACCTGCCTCTCTTTTATTGAGGCTGATTCCATCATTTGATTCTTGTACCGGCAGTTGCTGCTATAAATTATACGTGACAAATTCCAGTTTATTCTATGGTTATGTTCATTTATATGGTTGAAAATAGCTGAGTTCTGTTGTCCATACCTAACTGACCGTTGTGTTGTATTAATCTCTGGGGAAGTGACACAAACACTTACGAAAAACTGACGAAAAAGTAAGATTAATTGGCTAAGACAAAAAGAGTATTGAACTATTAGAGAAATTTAAAGTAATTAATCCTAAACTCCCCTACTTTTATGGCCTTCTCAAAACTCACAAAAACAATCTTCCATTTAGACCCATCGTTTCATGTGCCGGAGTTTTCAATTACAAAATTTCTAAATGGTTAGCTGGCCTCCTTTCCCCTTTTTCAGGCACTTTTTCTCCCAGTCACATTAAACATTCGGAAGATTTTTGTCACAAATTCAGAGAAACTCATATACCACTTCACAACATAAAACTTTTAGGCCTTGACGTAGATTCCCTATTTACAAAAGTACCAATACAGGATGTTCTTCAGTTTTTGAGGGAAAAATTATCCCCCTTTTCAGATCATTTCCCATTGGCGCTTGACAAAATAACAAAGTTAGTTGAATTATGTGCATCTAATAACGTATTTTCATTCGGGGAATCATTCTATAAGCAAAAATTCGGGTGTAGTTTGGGTAGTCCTTTAAGTCCTGTTTTAGCCAATCAGTACATGGAATACTTTGAAACTACAGTAATAAAGGCAATAAAACCCAAAAACATGCTGTGGATGAGATATGTAGATAATATTCTAACATTTTGGGATAATAGGTGGGGCAATTTTAAAGAATTCCTTTCAAAATTAAACGCATTAGTGCCCAGCATCAAATTTAAAGTTGAATGGGAAACAGACAACAAAATTCCTATTCTTGATGTTTTAATAATCAGAGACACGACAGAATACAAATTTACCATATACAGAAAACCAACATTCTCACTTTCATACATTCACTACTTTAGCTATCACGACATTGCTATCAAGATAGGTGTAGCCAGCTACCTATTCTTAAGAGCCTTACGAATTTGTTCTCCAGATTTCCTGGAAAAAGAATTTGAACTAATTTGTAAGCAACTTTCGTCTTTAAAGTATCCTGACCATATAATTGAGAAAGCAATTCACAAAGCAAACGTAATTTTCTACCGACCCCCTCAAAACAAAACCAAAGAAACACCCAACAATAGAATAAAAATTCCTCACTTGGACAGGATTAAAACAGTGACTTAGACCCTCGGAAAATCTAACCCTTTTGCATTTACTTACCCAACACCTTACCCAGATCCCTGATTAACGTCTAACAAAAGACATTCCCCAAGGAAACAGGGGTTTATGAAATCCCATGCCAGGACTGTGACCAATCTTACATCGGATTTACAGGAAAATCACTTTCCCAGAGATTAATACAACACAAACTGTCAGTTAGTTATGGACAACAGAACTCAGCTATTTTCAACCATATAAATGAACATAACCATAGAATAAACTGGAATTTGTCATGTATAATTTATAGCAGCAATTGCTGGTACAAGAGTCAAATGATGGAATCAGCCTTAATAAAAGAGATGCAGGTAATGAAATTGCAAAAGGAGCATGGGATTCAGATGTGATCGACAAGGTTTTCATTCAACCAACGCTTAAGAAGATTAAAAGAAGATTATCAGTGGGGGTGACCTAAATTGGCTTACCTGTGGATGGATCTCTTGGTATAAATACCACCTTTCCAGTAAACCTTTTCTCATTCATATACCTGAAGAGAGAGACAGCAGTCTCTGAAAAAAAATAGTACTTTTCTCTCTATATTTTGGTGTTTTTATGGGCTTCTTTCATTAGATGGAATTCTGTTGTAACAGAACATTTTACCAGTCATATATATATATATATATATATATATATATATATATATATATATATATATATATGAAGATAAAAGGCCCATAAAACACTATTTGAACATTGCAACCATATATTTTGAGCACTTCTTTCTGTGCCCCTGATCACTGGTAAAATGTGGACAGATGATGTCTTACAAGAGTATATATACACAGCACATGTAGGTGTGGCAGTATGTCTCTGTCGGTATACAGGTGACTGTTGACCCAGGAAGGATGGAAATTAAGCTATTCCCTGGTGTAGTTTTTTTTTTTTTTTTTTTTGTCCCATTGATTTCTGTCTAGTGATACTTCCGGTGGTTGTATTTCCTGGAACACTTACTGAAGAAGAAGCCTAAAGATTAACTCATCAGAGTCATCTGATTTTCAATGTCCTCCTGGAAGGTTCATGTCTTTGATTTAAGTATATACGTTCCTGAGCGAACTTCGATGGATTTGGGATACTGAAAAATGAAAGGAATATACTTCAGAGGTCCTACTCACAACAGACAAACAGATTTTAACGATAAAATAAAACTTCTGTACGATGAAGACACCCAAAAAGCTACAGAACACCTCAGGTCTATTATTCCTTACATTTTCCATTATCCCAAATCCATCGGTAGTTCGCTCATTAACGTATGTACCTAAATCAAAGAGAAGAAGCGGGAGTTTACAATTGCATGCAGCAATTGCAATGAGATTTACATTGGGGAGACAGGCAGATCCACCTCGCAAAGAGTAACAGAGCACAAAAGATCAGTGCGATATGCGTCACAGAGCTTGGGGATTTTCATACATATTAGGGGTAAAGGTCATAGTATCTATGAACTGGAGTGTGGCAGAGGTGTATTTCAAAAAGTAGCTGTCCCTACAGATGGGAGTTAACAAGGCCAAAAAGCACCAGGGAATATTTGATTCCCATCCTACCTGGGTCAATGGTCACCTGCATACCAACAGAGACTTACTGGCATTTACACCATGCTTGTATGTATTCACTTGTAAGACATCATCTGTCCATATTTTACCAGTGATCAGGGGCACAGAAGGAAGTGCTCAAAATATATGGCTGCAACATTCAAATAGTGTTTTATGGGCATTTTATCGTTATATTATACTGTTGTATTACAGTAAAAGACATTTCATATATATATATATATATATATATATATATATATATTATAATATATATTATTTGATAGATGAACCCTATTCACATGGACCAAGCACAATTGACTTGAAACTCAAGCTCCCAAAGATAGTTGGTTTGTTTCAACTCCCACCGCAGACGAATACTGCAGCAGTAACTGATCACGAAACAGAGCCAGTGATTTTGCATTGCCCTGTGGATACGTGAACCCATGACTTCTGAGTGGCATACCGTAACACAAACCACTATACCAGCCATACCAGGGTATATGGTACCAGTGTTGCAGAGAATCAAGTTTCATAATCTGCTGGAGACTGGAGTTGTCACTTTGCCTGATACCAAATGTCTTCTTCGCTTGCACTATTTAGCTGGGATCACGCCTTATAGCTGGTAATGCTGCTCACGCTAATGCAGGGTGTAAAATATGCGGGAATGCTACATTAATTGCCATACACCACATGCAATTTCACAGACTGCTGAAATATAAATGATGTTCTTAAATCTAACCATTACCAGACATACCCTCACTAACAAAAGGAGTTGCTTACCTGTTTTCATATAGTTCAGAAGCTGATCCTTGACGCTGGGAGTGAGCTGACCTGACGATACCAGGTATTGCATCACGTGTATGTTTGGGGCAAAGTTCAACATATTTTGTTCACCACAGCCATAAGGCATTCGGATTAGGTTTCCCAGGTTCTAAAAAAAAAAAAGTGCAAATGAATCACCACAGGAAGTGCTGATGGGTTAAGTGACAGGAATGGCATTGTCAAAGTTTTGAGATGTGATATTTATAGTAACAATGACTATACTGACTCCAGCAACTAGGAGGAATTCATACCTCAAGGGTCGGTCCTAAGAGGTCAGCGGAAGCAGAGATGGAAATTTTATCTGAGCCGTTGACTGATCCTGGGTAACTCTCGACGGGCCATGTAAAGGAGCTTTCATCTGTCCAAACAAATAAAAACATACTTCAAGTGACCATCTTATACAGTGTTGAACTTATATATGTCACACATTACTAACAACAGAGTAATGTATGTGTATAGGCAAATGAAAGTTCTCATTACTTCTCTTTACATTCTTGTTGTAGTACATATTATTTTCCGCAATGAAATCTTCCAGAAGTTCATCACTTACTGCCACACAAGTAATGCCCATGTGTTGATGCCTTAGTTATTCCTTCGAATTTCACTTTCAAAGGGCGAATGACGGTGTCGCTGAAAGAAGACAGATGTTAGTATATTAATACTGACATATATGTAAAACATTTCACTTACCTGCCCATAAAGTTTAGAAATATTCAGTCTTTAAGTAAAACGTATCTATTTTGTTTTCAATGTATCCCTTGAAGACAGAACATCATCTAACACAGTTTGAGCCAAACTCGGCAAAATGAGACGGGAAGCCCAAATTCCTCTTCCATTTTATGTACCTCCTTGCTATGTCAACTGTCCCGCCACAACTTCCGTCGGCAGTGTCTATGGAGGCACTGATGGAGAGGTTGACGTCCCCGGCTTCCAGAGGCACCACCAGGAACTTCATCACTTCCTTTCCGCTGCCAGAGACACAGGTCTTCGTCGAATATGTCGGAGACGTGAGTTCAGCACTTGGCAGCAACTCAACGGTCACCTGTTGGGTAAGGAAATCCTTTTCCTTTTATATGTTAGCGTGGACTCTGTAACGAGTGTTGGTTTATATTTGCAGGGCCCAAGCATGGGTGATAGAATAATCACACATGTTTTTTTAAAAACAACAAGGAAACTAGCAGCTATAGGTCATTGAAAAGAAGAGCGAACACTAAGATCTCCCTGGGAGAAATGCAAGTCTTTTCTCAGGATCCATCACTTACAGGCAGATTTTCGGCCAGGTAATTGAAGACGGAGACCAGGACGGGGACCTTCTCGTTCCTGCGGGCCGTGGCTGGGTGACTGAGGTCCAGGAAGAAGGGCACGAAGGAGGTGATGGAGGACTTGGGGCTTAGTCCGATGCCCAACTCTGGATGGAGACAGACGGCCTCGCCCACCCACGTCGTCACCGTGTCCGGGAGTTCGACCTCTTTCGCCGTCTCGCCGCTCTCGCTGTGAACAGGGTCGGAAGGCGTTCGCAGTGCTGCAGTATAATGCTTATTCTAGTTGAGCAAATATTACACAAATACAGAAGCCTTTAAGGATGGGTAAAAGACTTCCGTAATAGCAAAGAGATAAATGAATAATGGTTTGCCCTTATGTTTAATGGAAAAAAATATAATATAGATTTGAGGCCAAAGGTCGAGAGCTGGGACCTATGAGGTCACATAGAGCTGAAACTGAACTTTTCAGTAAAAATGTTTGAATTGTGTAACAGTAGGAAAACATCGCAGTTGCAATATGAATCAATTGTTAGGTGAAGGTGGAAAGCAAGATGGAAGAAAGAGAATATGAACGGAGGTACAGTAAAAAAAATGAAAGGGGGTTGCGACTGGGAGCTTCAGAAGGGACGATACAAAGAACTTTAAGTAATGACTACAGTGCACCACGTGAGGTATTTTGTAAAAGTAGGATATTGACTGAATTCAAACCTACCCGATAACAATGATTTCCCACAGCCACGTTTCGGGCAAGTAGGTCCTCTCCAGTTCCACTTTTCCCGGACTTTCGGCTAATACGCCTCCACCCATAAAGTCACTGCTAGTTCCACCACCTCCACCTCCACCTCCACCCACATATTCATTCTCAGCGTCTAAAAATAAGAAGGACTTTTGAAATTTCCATCGGGAGATGCTGTGGGAGCTCCCGCTGGAGCTGTCGGGGCTAGTTCTAATACGCCTCCACCTCCACCTCCACCC
>NC_087214.1:10888213-10901835 GCF_015104395.2 Macrobrachium nipponense | reverse complement strand
GGCGGGAAAAATTGATTCTATCAACGACGCTTCTTGATTCACTTTCTTTCATGGAGCTTCTGCTCTTCTTAGGAGTCTTTCCAAGTCGCTGCAGTGAGTATGTTGGCTGCCACTTTTGGAAGTTTAAAAGAAAGCTAGACAAAATCATTAGGACACTGTGAATGCACAGTAAAACCTGCTCCTACAGATAAGTGGGCACACGATGTCGCCTTTTAGGATGGACTAACAAGTCTTTGAGACATCCTTATCCTTGTAACTCTTGTAACTTTCGGACAGCTTTCCAAAACGCGGTAATCGTTATTTTCATATTTCTGTTTTGAAAATTTGTGAACTACACAGCTTTATCGGCCTCAGAAAAACAATTGTAATTTGAAGATGAAATTCGAGGTCATGATTTGAATAGGTTGGCAGACTTGAACATCATTTAAGAGTATATTTATATGTATATAATATTAGATCAACATCAACATCGTTCACTTACGTTCATTCATTTCATTTTGCAGAATTGCTGTAAAATTTTGGCAAACTGTTTAATTACTGATTATTGTATCCATTTGAATATGAAGTTATTAGTGTTATATTTTGAAAGGTTATCTGTGATGCCCTCGATGCAGATAATCGACGAGGCTGGATTTTGCTCTACAGCATCATTGCACAGATTATGGAAGATATAAAGTGGAATTCATCATGAGACTTTCATTTGATACCTAGAGACATGAATGTGATTCAGCACTGAGCTCGCGTATTTTATTAGACAAAGAACGAGTTGAAGGTTTTCTGAGAGACAATTTTGAAGCAGTTGTTGAATCAGAAGGCAGATTTTGTAGACATCTTCCCCAGCATTGTGCTGGTGGCCATGAAAAGAATGCAGCTGTGTGTTGGAGGCTATATAATTTATGCAGACGTTATGATAATGAATACATTTGAGTTGAGAGTCACGCATTCGAAAAGAAAACTCTGAACAACTTTAAAAAAACCTCAAGTAAAAAGTGACAAATGGAAATACACTGCTAAAGTATGGTATGCAGAAATTGAACTACCTCCTGGCTCTAGCAGCTCTTAGCCCTGCATAAGACTGCATGTGACCCTTTTTGAAATGTGAAATATCCCACATACTTAATTCCTCCTCACTGCAACTGACACAAAACTTTATAATTTGTGACATATGTTTGCTGGATATATATATATATATATATATATATATATATATATATATATATATATATATATATATATATATATATATATATATATTATGTGTGTGTGGTGTGTGTAAAATAATGTGTGCTTGTGTATATGCACACACACATTATGTATATATACATATATATATATATTATAATATATATATATATATATATATATATATATAGGTATGTATGTATTCATATATATATATAGATATATATATATATATATTATAAAAAAATTTATTCAACAAGATAAGATCAACCTTTCAAATGGAGCCTGGACTCTGACCATACAGACAATACCTATCTTAAGGCAACGATGAAGCTATTATGACAATTAAGATTAAATAGAAACCAACGTCGGCATAGCGGTGACCCCCTT
Organism: Macrobrachium nipponense; assembly: GCF_015104395.2. Classification (NCBI taxonomy): domain Eukaryota; kingdom Metazoa; phylum Arthropoda; class Malacostraca; order Decapoda; family Palaemonidae; genus Macrobrachium; species Macrobrachium nipponense. The sequence continues at coordinate 10,900,263 of NC_087214.1, read as the reverse complement.
AGGCATCACCTAAGGGCTTCTCTCCCACTATGTATTTCGCTAATGTGACTCCTGTCATTCAGGGCCTCATAAGGGGGGGGTGGAGTTAGTCCACCGAAATATAGTCCTTGGCATTAAACCAGAGCGTTTTAAGGATGGACCTTTTATACTTCAGACATATCCTTTTATACGTGTGTATATATATATATATATATATATATATATATATATATATATATATATATATATATATATATATATATATATATATATATATATATATATATATATATATATATATATATATATATATATATATATATATAATATGTTACGTGTGTTTGGTTGAACGTGTGTGTGTGTGTACTTATATCCACGCTTCTTTGAAAAAGCCGAAACATGCTCCGAGGATGCGTTACATTCTAATCAACCCCTGCTATTCCAGATATTCCCTTGGCAAAAGGGAGAGTCAGTAAGAATCCAAGACGTAATTAACTCTGCCGTTGCTTAAGGATCGTGGGAATCAGATATTACAGATAAAATCTTATTCCGACCAGTGATTAAGAAGATTAAAGAGAAATTGTCAACTGGGGTGACTTAACGGCGGACCTGAGGACCTCTTGTAAATATCTGCTTTTTCTGTACCTTTTCTCATCATCACACGCCTGAGGAGAGAGACAGCAATCTCTGAAATATAGTATTTACTTAATACATTTTGGCATTTTTATTGGCTCCTTGTATTAGATGGATTTCTGTTTTAACAGAATATATTTCAGTCATATATAGGCTATATGTATAGTATGTAGTATGTATATATACATGAACTATCTCGCGTGGAATGGTTTGAAATTATATACATTTATGTAGGTATTAAATGAAACCAGGAAAATTATTCATTTTATGTTTTGCATAATCTTTGAAGAATTATTTTAAACACAAAAATTCACCCGCCTAGTATATAAATTTTACCAAGATATAACAGATGACTCTTAGAATATATAGAAATAACTTCATATTCAACAAAAGATATAATAATGGATTATAAAACCATGAAAGTGACTAAACCATTCGTAAGTTAGAGTGAACCAATGCAAAGTGGATGATGTTGGGCTGATAAGATAATTAATAAGGTCTTAATTGATACTAAAGTTTGACACTATTCAAGATCCATGATCTTGGAATCCTTTCAAATAACAGTTGTAATGGATTGGTGGAGTGCTTAGTTTATTACAACTTTAGAAGTTCAACCGAAAATGCAAAGCATTACTACCCTGATACTAATCCTCTTGCATTTTAATGCATTTTATTTATTTGTCCATTGATTTAATTCATTTTCTTTAATAGGTGGGATCTCTTCTTTCTGTGTTCCACTTTACTTCCTCTTACTTATTCCAAATGAACACCTTAATATTCTTTAGAAGCTTGAATTTCAAGTCGGTGCGCCCCTTTGGTGGGCTTGTTAGATATGGAGAGGTTTCATCTAGCACTGAATAATAATATAATAATAATAATCAATAATAATAATAATAATAATAATAATAAAATAATAATAATAAGGATTAAAAGCACTCTGTAACTCCCACCATTAAAGCCAACCAAACAATCAAAATATTGTTTTATTATTGAACCAAACAAAAGAGTTGATGGCAAATCAGACGAGACGATGGAAGAAAACTGATTCAATCAGAAACAGCGATGTTGCAAATGAGTGGCGACCGTTCGAATATATGACATTCAAGGTGATTGATGATAAAAGCAGTTCGGAAGGTTGGTGAGAGAAGACTGACAAATCAGAAGGAGGGGCGGGGTGGGGGGGGAGGGGGAAGGGACGGAAAGGGCAAATGTGCGAAGAAGGAAGGAAAATGGAAAAAGTGCGTGACTTAACCACTAGAGTGACTAGACGAAAGGCAAAATGTCATACCAGGTGCACAGAACAGTTTGATATTTCTGTCAAAGTCATTTTTTTTAAACAAGCTGTTTTATTTTCACAATTCCATGAAATTTGCCGTAAAACAAGGAAATGGTCACCAGGTTATTGATATACCTTAGGAAATCAAATTAGGAAGGCTCTAGTCCGATAAAATCAGAAATAATGACCAATAAAACATTAACATTTTTGTCAAAAAATGCGATGCGTCTCTAAGACCAATAACGTTTAATATATTCTGGTTTTTGATGTTTTTCATGTATGTAGTGGAGTCATTTGCCATCCATCGTTTACCAAAAGGAGCCAATCACACACTTCACGCTGACTGACATGTGTCTTCAATTTCGAATGACTGAAACGAAAAAAGAAAAAAAAGGGCGAAACAATTAAAAAACAAAACTCTGTTATGTTGTTGTACAAAATAGCCTCTTAAAATGAGTTCATAAAATCATTGCATATGGTTATATTTTCTAATATTTATGGAGAAATGTTGTCCAAACAAGATTATGAAATTATATCTGTCATATTGAAGGTCGATCAAAAGTGGCAGAGTAGTGTGTCACAAAGAGAAATACAATAACAATATGGTCAAGTAGGTCTAACATTATTATTCTGCTTACCTGAAGACATACCTGAGTCTTGGACCTGAGTTAGTATTAATTGAGGTGTTTAAACGAAAAAAAGGGTGACACTGTTAAATGATTCTACCATCTGTTTGCCGTTCTACAAGAGGGGATCTTCAAACTTAACTGCTTATGAATTTATTCCCTTATAGTTATATTTTTTAGCGATTTTGAAGGTGAAGTTTCTTCTAGAAAACTATGTCCTGTATTAGTTCAAAAGAGATCGAAATGGTCAGAGGATCGTGCCACAAAGTAAAATATTAGTAATAGTCTGGTCCAATAGCAATTATCATCAGTTATTCCCTCTATCAAAACCTATACAGTACCTGAGTCAGCGTGAATTCAGTGTGTAATAATCGTAGAGGGTGACGGTACCGGGCAGAAGGTCTTCGACTTCGAAGCCCCTTTAGGACGTGGAAGGAGATACAAAACTTCGGAGCTACCGACCGATTCCAGGTATAGGAAGACATTCTCATCTCTCTCCTACGGAAAAGCAAACGAGGCAGGTTAGTATGAAGCAGATAAAATAAACATTCTGAAATGTCTTATAAAACGTGAATAATCCGGACTGGGCGTCCTTTTATCATTACTGGTAATGTTCTTGATGTATCCTCAGTGCTAAAGATTTCTTCATATCTCCCTCAAGAGTATATGCATTTGCAGTGAGCAGCTTTATATAAAATGATCTCATTAATTAAAGGCTGGACTGGGAGATAGTCAAAGTAATCCATATTTATTTCAAAATAAAAATTCACATTAGGCATAGAAATGGCGAGTCTTTCAAGGAAATAGTTTTATGATTAACAAAAGTTAGGTATATCTCAGTTTGACCAGACTACTGAGCTGATTAACAGCTCTCCTAAGGCGGTGCCCGAAGGATTGGATTTTATTTTACGTGGCCAGGGACCAATGGTTACTTAACAACGGGACCTATACAGCTTATTGTGGGATCCGAACCACATTATATCAAGAAATGGGTTTAAAATGACCAGAAATACATTCCTCCGATTCCACGCGCTGGCAACAGCTGGGAGCGAACTCGGGCTGCTAGATCGGTAGGCGAGTAAGCAACCGACTCGTCCAGTGAGGAACTATGGTTACCAAAACAATTACCTCGTAACGCTTGATGACTTGCTGAGCGACGAGACCTCTCAAGTCTTCCTCATCTGCCGAGTATCCTGTTTGGAGGTCGACCTCCATAACAGCCATGTTGGATACGGAGTCCTCATTGGTGTAAGAAGCACAAATTTGCAGGAAACTGTTAGAAGAGCAGTTTTGTTTTCTCGGACTGTCTTGACAGACACTGCAAAAGCAAGAGCTCTGGCTCTTCTTTTGGACGTTGTACTGGTGGATCAATCTGAAGATTCAGGTTGTCTTAGATTAGCATGAGAATAAACAAAAGTCGAAAATGCGTCCAAAGCCCATCGCGTTGTCTATACAGCGTATAATCAAGGCCATCGATAATGGATCCATTTTTCGGTTGTCTAGGTGTAATACTGCATGAGCCGCATCCCTTGAAGCTCTCAGCCGGCCGTGGTGGCCTGTCCTATATCGTTGCCAGAAGCACGATTATGGCTAACTTTAACCTTAAATAAAGTAAAAACTACTGAGGCTAGAGGGCTGCAATTTGGTATGTTTGATGAATGGTAGGTAGATAATCAACATGCCAATTTGCAGCCCTGTAGCCTCAGTCGTTTTTAAGATTTGAGGACGGGCAGACAAAGCAATTCTGTACAATTAAACCCAATAACTGAAACAACAGTTTTTCCACAACGTTTTATAAATGACTGATCTGAGATTACAAATTAGAGTTGTAACTATTAGCGTGAATTAATATTCCCTAAATATATTAGTAGTATTTAAAAACAACATTAAAGGTTTTTTGTTTAAATGTACGTTTTACCAGTTGCCGGAGAGATGTGATGTCATCCGAATATAGTGTTTGGTTTAAAAAATCTCTCTCTCTCTCTCCTCTCTCTCTCTCTCTCTCCTATATATATATATATATATATATATATATATATATATATATATATATATATATATATATGAGAGTCTGATCACATCACCGTGATTCATATAGACGAATTAAGCTACAAATGCCCTTTAATATCTTATTCGCTCACTCAGAACAATTTATATTTTCATATATGTTAATGAAGGGGAATTTTATCAACTAAAAATGAAAATATATTAATTCTGAGGTAGAGCGAATTAGATATTAAAGGATATATGTATTGCTTAATGAGCCATATATATATATATATAATATATATATATATATACATATATAATATATATATATATATATATATATATATATATATATATATACTATATATATATATCTATATATATATATATATATATATATGTGAGTAAATGAAGACATGGTCACGAAGGAAAGACACAATAGAGTGCTGCTAGGCCTTTCCACTTCCTGTCCTTTTCTTAGCAGAGTAAGAAAGATTAGATATATGCCATATATATAAGTATTATGCATTAATATTATATATATGTATGTGTGCATGTGTCTGGTTTTTGTGTTTGTGTGTGTATAGTCGACCTCAACACATACCGTGGCGAGAGCGCATCCACTCCCAGACGGTGTCACAGTAACTTGCAAAAGGTGGATCGTCCGTGACGTAGCTGGTCTGCAGGAGAAGACGGTTCTCTGAATTTATCTCAGTGTCAAACGACTGACTTCCAGCAGTGACTGATATGAAGAGGTCTGTTTCTGTCTGCGGGAAGGCTTCACTGAAGGCTGCCAAGGACTGCAGAGCAACCACTGTGTCCTGTCAATAATCAAATTGTCAGTTGGAACTTCTGAAGTTCTTGAGAAAATGGAATGCACCGCTACCCTAATACTATTCTTCTTAGGATTTTAATACATTTTTATTAGTTTATCTATTCTTTTTATTTGTTTTAATAAGTGGGATCTCTTCTGTGGTGCATTTTTCCTTCAATTCTTGTTACTTATTCCTAATGAGCACCTTAATATTCTTTGGAAGCTTGAATTTCAAGTCAGCGGCCCCTTTGTGGGCTTGTTCCATATGAATAGGTTTCATCTGACTTAATAATTATACTACTACTAAATAATAATAATAATAACATTAATATTATTAATGATACTATTAATAATATTAATACTATTAATATTATCAATATTATCAATTATTATTAATAATAATAATTAGTGTCCGCTTTATGAAAAACAGGAATTTTTTTCTAATCACTTGGGAGTTCCGTGCAGTACTGACTTTTAATATCTGTGAATCTCAAATCACTTTCATAAAAAAAAATAACGTGGTAATGTGAAGAGAATCCATATAAGGTAAAATTTTTGAGAATGAAACTACATAATAGAAGAATTTCATTCCACATACTGTAAACATTCTATGCAGATAGCTTTCAAATAATGAATGAATAAACTCTTTTAGATGATTTGTAAGTTTTCAGAGGCAAACTAACGGAGGGGTGAAAATGGAATAAAGACGTCACCTGATTACCGATTTCATATATCGAGAAAGCACAAATGAAATCGATGATGGTTGCATGATTTTTACGGTGATTTCTACTTATAAAAACAACTCTGCTATTTTGTCTTGATGTCATGGTATCAAGAAATATTCTTTATATTATGATAATCCGCCATTTCATAGCGCGTTAAACAAGTGATGATGGATCTCGTACTAATCAAACGAAAAACACCTCAGTCCTTCCATCTCTTTCTTGAGAAGGGAGTTGATGAGGCAGAAGCGCAGGATAGATATAGATGGAAACGGCTCAACCGAAACGGCGACCCCATTTGGAAATGGGAACCAGCTAGGAAGAAGAAGAAGAAGAAATGAAAACATCACCACAGTCACTCGACCATTCATCACTGCCCCACTGACCAAGAGAACTAATCTGCGTCGAGACGAAGCCTCCCTGTCCATTGTGGTAAGTTGATATAAGCTTGGCAATATCGGACTCCCAGGTAGTGTAGGATCCTGGATTTTCACTCAGCATGGCCAGAAGGAGGTAGGCTGCTGCTTCAACTGATGTCAAACTGTTGTACACATCTGAAATGAGCGTAACAGCAGCGCTGCTGTCGCCTGCCAAGGAGAGAGCGTATGCCGTCAGGGCCTTGATATAGGTGCTGTTGCTCGTGGTGGCTGTGGTGATGCAAGTGACGGCATTTGCTATAACCTGCGGATCCACTGTTAGATTCCCTTCCAGAAGAGATATGAGGACGTAGGCTGTGAGAGGCGCGAGCGACGCTTCTGAACCATCGACGCCGCCCTGAAATGATATGTGCTGGCATCAATATTTTCACCTACAATGCATTCAGTTATGGAACATAAGCAAGACCTAGAACCTTAAGGTGATCCAGCGCTAATTAAGGCAAAATACTAGGATGATATAGAATAGTATAAACGGTCTGAAGGTCATAATCACTGTTATTATTATTTTCATTTATTTTTTTTTTTTTTTTTTGGTGTATCACAGTCCTCCAATTCGACTGGGTGGTATTTATAGTGTGGGGGTGTTCAAGGTTTCATCCTGCCTCCTTAGGAGTCCATCACTTTTCTTACTATGTGCGCCGTTTCTAGGATCTCACTCTTCTGCATGAGTCCTGGAGCTACTTCAGCCTCTAGTTTTTCCAGATTCCTTTTCAGGGATCATGGGATCGTGCCTATTATTATTATTATTATTATTATTATTATTATTATTATTGAAAAAGAAACCCACAAAATCACTTTGTAACTTGTTTACTTCTAAGTATTTACATTTAGTTTTACTACACACTCGAGTACTTTCAGGGCCTGTCTGTGTCTTCTGGAACTTCTCGTTGAGCTGTCATTTATGTGATGGCTGTTCTGGTTTCCTTGAGAGTTGCCAGTCCCCTCTTGTCGCTCTGATATCCTGAGCTGATGGTCAATGGGATTAATCCTTGAGGTAAGGGTGTGGTCACCAAAAGTCTGTTGGGCAGGAAACCTAATCTCCAGGTCAGCAGGGTCAATCTTAGCTTCTTTTAATATCAAAGCTCGGCTCATGGGATCTTCTGAGGTAAAACCTTTGTTTCCTTCTATTACTTTAATCTCTCTGATGAGTGCACCTTCTACTACCCTCCTGTAACTAATTTTGTTGCTTTTTTATATAAGCCTACTGTTTTTGAAATCCATCCTATGGTCATTTTCCCAACAATGTCTAGCTATAGCACTCCCCTGAGAGTTAAGTTGTACTGCCCTTCTATGTTCTTGGACTCTCGTCCTTATTCCCCTTCCTGATTCCCCCACATATCTGTCTCCACAATTGTTGCAATTGATTATGTATACCCCCGCTACATCATCTGTATTACTGTCTTCTCCTTCCAATTTATTTTTACATACTTTGTTTTTTACGGTATTATCAAAGGTATATACCAATTTATATTTACTTTCTTTCATTTTTGAAGTGATTTGTTTCATTTTAGGCATAAAAGGGAGGGCAACTATTTTCTTGTTTTCTTTATTCCATGTACTCTCTACATTTGCTCTGTAAAAAAATCCAGTTCACTTTAGAGAAAAGTAACAATAATAAACTGCCCTTTTTAGACATACTCATAGAAAGAAAAGAAACAGAATATAAATTCAGCACATATAGAAAGCCCACACATACAAACTCATATTCATTTCTTCTCTTTTCACAGTCATGATATAGAAATAGGTGATCTAACAGGTTTATTTCTTAGGGCAATGAGAACGTGTGACCCTTGCAAGATAGAACAAAAAATAAATTACATCGGTAAAAACTTCGATGCATTAGCATACCCGGAATGGTTCAGAAAAAGGGCACTCAACAAAGCTAGAAAATTTTTTTACAGAGCAAATGTAGAGAGTACATGGAATAAAGAAAACAAGAAAATAGTTGCCCTCCCTTCTATGCCTAAAATGAAACAAATCACTTCAAAAAATGAAAAAAAGTCAATATAAATTTGTATATACCTTTGATAATACCGTAAAAAACAAAGTATGTAAAAATAGATTGGAAGGAGAAGACAGTAATACAGATGATGTAGCGGGGGTATACATAATCAATTGCAACAATTGTGGAGACAGATATATTGGGGAATCAGGTAGGGGAATAAGGACGAGAGTCCAAGAACATAGAAGGGTAGTACAACTTAACTCTCAGGGGAGTGCTATAGCTAGGCATTGTTGGGAAAATGACCATAGGATGGATTTCAAAAACAGTAGGCTTATATACAAAAGCAACAAAATTAGTCACAGGAGGGTAGTAGAAGGTGCACTCATCCGAGAGATTAAAGTAATAGAAGGAAACAAAGGTTTTACCTCAGAAGATCCCATGAGCCGAGCTTTGATATTAAAAGAAGCTAAGATTGACCCTGCTGACCTGGAGATTAGGTTTCCTGCCCAACAGACTTTTGGTGACCACACCCTTACCTCAAGGATTAATCCCATTGACCATCAGCTCAGGATATCAGAGCGACAAGAGGGGATTGGCAACTCTCAAGGAAACCAGAACAGCCATCACATAAATGACAGCTCAACGAGAAGAAGTTCCAGAAGACTGCTGGGCCTTGACCCAGGCTAACATCCCAAACATCTCTTGAAAATGGGCCACAGACAGGGCCTGAAAGTACTCGAGTGTGTAGTAAAACTAAATGTAAATACTTAGAAGTAAACAAGTTACAAAGTGATTTTGTGGGTTTCTTTTTCAATCTGCAGAAAAAAACTGAAAGAAGTTTTTGTTTGGTTCATTATTATTATTAATCAGGAGTGTATACGCAGTCATAAATATTTGATCTTATTTGTAGGGCGCCAATTTCCTCCTAAAAAACAATATATAAATCATCATTTCGAAGATGTATTATTCCCGTTTCTTCTTGCTAAGAGTTCCTCGTTGGACGAGTTGGTTATGCGCTCGCCTACCGCTTTGGTAGTCCTGAATTCGATTCCCCACTCTGCCAACGTGGAACCAGTGAAAATTGTTGCTGGTGATTAGCAATTTTTTTCTCGATATAATATAGTTCAGATCCCACAATAAGCTGTAGGTCCCGTTGCTAGGTCACCAATAGGTTCCTAGGCGCGTGAAAATATATAATCCTTCGGGCCAGCCCTAGTAGGAGAGCTATTAATCAGCTCAGTGGTCTGGTTAAACTTAAGAGAACAGGTTAGACTTAATATTAATTCAATTTTTCTATCAATTACATTTGATATATTTTTTAAAACTAGATTTCATATTTATTATAAAAATTTAATCTTTGGTCAATTAAATTTAATATATTTTTTAAAAACTAGATTTCGTATATATTATAAATTTATGTGTGTATGTATATTTGTATAGGTATACATATATATGGCTATATATTTTTTTTCTCCCGAAATTTTTCGGGCCAACCCTGTAGGAGTCAAGCCTGACACATTTGGGCTGGTTAATATTTCTTTCAATTCAATAATAATAATAGCAGCAAGAACAGGGAAGATAGTAGAAGGCTGTGATATAGAAAGTCTGAAGAAGGACACAAATGATCCACAATGCTTTGACAGAAACTCCCAGCAAACGGCTGTACCAGACTTACCTGCATATCGGAGCGAATCACAAAGCCGACGGATTGGAAGCAGCCGTCCTCACTTAGAAGCGACAGTAGCCAAGTTTTGGATGAAAGGAGGAGATCTTCATCCACCTGGATGAAGGTATTTGATTATTATTATTATTATTATTATTATTATTATTATTATTATTATTATTATTATTATTATTATTATTCTTTGAGGTCCACAATAAACTGCTGATAGCATTCGACTGACGTTTATAAAAATTTACTGCTGCTACCATCTGAATATTATTGTGGACCTCTAAGAACATTACTTGTGCTTCGTAACTGAGATTTCTACCCATTATTATTATTATTATTATTATTATTTTTTTTTTTTTTTTTTTTGCTCTATCACAGTCCTCCAATTCGACTGGGTGGTATTTATAGTGTGGGGTTCCGGGTTGCATCCTGCCTCCTTACTATGTGTGCCGTTTCTAAGATCACACTCTTCTGCATGAGGCCCGGAGCTACTTCAGCCTCTAGTTTTTCTAGATTCCTTTTCAGGGATCTTGGGATCGTGCCTAGTGCTCCTATGATTATGGGTACGATTTCCACTGGCATATCCCATATCCTTCTTATTTCTATTTTCAGATCTTGATACTTATCCATTTTTTCCCTCTCTTTCTCTTCAACTCTGGTGTCCCATGGTATTGCGACGTCAATGAGTGATACTTTCTTCTTGACTTTGTCAATCAACGTCACGTCTGGTCTGTTTGCACGTATCACCCTATCCGTTCTGATACCATAGTCCCAGAGGATCTTTGCCTGATCGTTTTCTATCACTCCCTCAGGTTGGTGCTCGTACCACTATTACTGCAAGGTAGCTGATGTTTCTTGCACAGGCTCCAGTGGAGGGCTTTTGCCACTGAATCATGCCTCTTTTTGTACTGGTTTCTGTGCAAGTGCCGGGCATTCACTTGCTATGTGGTTTATGGTTCATTTTTCGTATTGCACTTCCTACATATGGGAGAGATGTTATTTCCGTCTATCATACTTTGAACATATCTGGTTCTTAGGGCCTGATCTTGTGCCGCTGTTATCATTCCTTCAGTTTCCTTCTTTAGCTCTCCCTCTGTAGCCATTGCCAATTGTCATCGCTGGCTAGTTCTTTAGTCTGTCTCATGTATTGTCCGTGCATTGGTTGTTGTTGTGCCAGTCCTCTGTTCTTTCTGTCTTTCTCCTGTCTCTGTATATTTCTGGGTCTTCGTTCTACTTTTATTAGTCCTTCTTCCCATGCACTCTTTAGCCACTCGTCTTCACTGGTTTTCAGATATTGCCCACCCCAGTGCTCTGTTTTCGGTGTTGACGCAGTCTCTATACTTAGTAGTCCTCCTCCCTCCTTCCTTTCGTGTTATGTATAGTCTGTCCGTATTTGCTCTTGGGTGTAGTGCTTTGTGTATTGTCATTTGTTTCCTGGTTTCTGATCTATGCTGCGAGTTCTGCCTTCGTCCATTCCACTATTCCTGCGCTGTATCTGATTACTGGCAATGCCCATGTGTTTATGGCTTTTATCATATTTCCGGCGTTGAGTTTTGACTTGAGTGTCGCCTTGAGTCTCTGCATATATTCTTTCCTGATCGTGTCCTTCATCTCTTGGTGTTTTATATCTCCTCCTTCCATTATTCCCAGGTATTTGTATCCTGTCTCATCTATGTGTTTGATGTTGCTCCCATCTGGTAGCTTTATCCCTTCAGTTCTCGTTACTTTGCCTTTTTGTATGTTGACTAAGGCGCATTTTTCTATTCCAAACTCCATCCTGATGTCTCCAGATACAATCTTACAGTCTGGATTAGGGTATCTATTTCCTTGATGCTCTTACCATACAGCTTGATGTCGTCCATGAACATCAGATGGTTGATTTTGTTGCCTCTTTTTCGAGTTGGTACCCGGCATCCATCTTCTGTAGTACTTTTGTCATGGGAATCATGGCTACTAC
>NC_087214.1:10880713-10883213 GCF_015104395.2 Macrobrachium nipponense | reverse complement strand
TTATAGCTGGTAATGCTGCTCACGACAATGCAGGGTGTAAAATATGCGGGAATGCTACATAAATGCCATACACCATGCAATTTCACAGACTGCTGAAATATAAATGATGTTCTTAAATCTAACCATTACCAGACATACCCTCACTAACAAAAGGAGTTGCTTACCTGTTTTCATATAGTCAGAAGCTGATCCTTGACGCTGGGAGTGAGCTGACCTGACGATACCAGGTATTGCATCACGTGTATGTGTGGGGCAAAGTTTCAACATATTTTGTTCACCACAGCCATAAGGCATTCGGATTAGGTTTCTTAGGTTCTAAAAAAAAAGGTGCAAATGAATCACCACAGGAAGTGCTGATGGGTTAAGTGACAGGAATGGCATTGTCAAAGTTTTGAGATGGATATTTATAGTAACAATGACTATACTGACTCCAGCAACTAGGAGGAATTCATACCTCAAGGGTCGGTCCTAAGAGGTCAGCGGAAGCAGAGATGGAAATTTTATCTGAGCCGTTGACTGCTCCTGGGTAACTCTCGACGGGCCATGTAAAGGAGCTTTCATCTGTCCCAAACAAATAAAAACATACTTCAAGTGACCATCTTATACAGTGTTGAACTTATATATGTCACACTTACTAACAACAGAGTAATGTTATGTGTATAGGCAAATGAAAAGTTCTCATTACTTCTCTTTAACAAATTCTTGTTGTAGTCATTATTATTTTCCGCAATGAAATCTTCAGAAGTTCACCACTTACTGCCACACAAGTAATGCCCATGTGTTGATGCTTTAGTTATTCCTTCGAATTTCGCTTTCAAAGGGCGAATGACGGTGTCGCTGAAAGAAGACAGATGTTAGTATATTAATACTGACATATATGTAAAACATTTCACTTACTGCCACAACAAGTAATGCCCAGTGTTGATTGCTTTAGTTATTTCCTTCGAATTTCCGCTTTTCAAAAGGGGCCGAATGACGTGTCGCTGAAAGAAACAGATGTTATATATTAAATACTTGACATAGATTAAAACTTTCACTACCGCCCATAAATTTAAGAAATATTCAAAAGTCTTTAAGTAAAAGCATCTATGGTTTTCAATGTATCCCTTGAAGACAGAAACATCATCTAACACAGTTTGAGCCAAAACTCGGCAAAATGAGACGGGAAGCCCAAATTCCTCTTCCATTTTATGTACCTCCTTGCTATGTCAACTGTCCCGCCACAACTTCCGTCGGCAGTGTCTATGGAGGCACTGATGGAGAGGTTGACGTCCCCGGCTTCCAGAGGCACCACCAGGAACTTCATCACTTCCTTTCCGCTGCCAGAGACACAGGTCTTCGTCGAATATGTCGGAGACGTGAGTTCAGCACTTGGCAGCAACTCAACGGTCACCTGTTTGGGTAAGGAAATCCTTTTCCTTTTATATGTTAGCGTGGACTCTGTAACGAGTGTTGGTTATATTTGTCAGGGCCCCAAGCGATGGGTGATAGAATAATCACAATGTCTTTTAAAAACAACAAGGAAACTAGCAGCTATAGGTCATTGAAAAGAAGAGCGAACTATTGACACTAAGATCTCCCTGGGAGAAATGCAAGTCTTTTCTCAGGATCCATCACTTACAGGCAGATTTTCGGCCAGGTAATTGAAGACGGAGACCAGGACGGGGACCTTCTCGTTCCTGCGGGCCGTGGCTGGGTGACTGAGGTCCAGGATGAAGGGCACGAAGGAGGTGATGGAGGACTTGGGGCTTAGTCCGATGCCCAACTCTGGATGGAGACAGACGGCCTCGCCCACCCACGTCGTCACCGTGTCCGGGAGTTCGACCTCTTTCGCCGTCTCGCCGTCGTCTCGCTGTGACAGGGTCGGAAGGCGTTCGCAGTGCTGCAGTATAATGCTTATTCTAGTGAGCAAAAAATATTACACACATACAGAAGCCTTTAAGGATGGGTAAAAGACTTCCGTAATAGCAAAGAGATAAATGAATAATGGTTTGCCCTTATGTTTAATAGAAAAAAATATAATATAGATTTGAGGCCAAAGGTCGAGAGCTGGGACCTATGAGGTCACATAGAGCTGAAACTGAACTTTTCAGTAAAAATGTTTGAATTGTGTAACAGAAGGAAAACATCGCAGTTGCAATATGAATCAATTGTTAGGTGAAGGTGGAAAGCAAGATGGAAGAAAGAGAATATGAACGGAGGTACAGTAAAAAAAAAATGAAAGGGGGTTGCGACTGGGAGCTTCAGAAGGGACGATACAAAGAACTTTAAGTAATGACTACAGTGCACCACGTGAGGTATTTTGTAAAAGTAGGATGTTGACTGAATTCAAACCTACCCGATAACAATGATTTCCCACAGCCACGTTTCGGGCAAGTAGGTCCTCTCCAGTTCCACTTTTCCCGGACTTTCGGCTAATACGCCTCCACCCATAAAGTCACTGCTAGTTCCACCACCTCCACCTCCACCTCCACCCACATATTCATTCTCAGCGTCTAAA
>NC_087214.1:10815713-10875713 GCF_015104395.2 Macrobrachium nipponense | reverse complement strand
CGGGTTCCTGAGACATTTGCTCACGTCTGCGCTTGCAGAGGCTGATACGACCTCGCCATCGCTGCGGGAGTACCATATCAGGACCTGTGGGAGATGGATTGGGGGTTCTTCTTTATAAACATGAACTAAGGTTCAGACATATTACTACATCTTATCATTATCTTTTTCCACTGATTCTGAAGGACAATAGCCAATGTTAGGAAAATGACAAACACAATGATATACATAAAGGCACAAACATACACACACACACACACACACACACTCCCCACACACCACACACACACACACACACACACACACACACACATATATATATATATATATATATATCTATATATATATATATATATTATATGTATAACTGAAGCATGAAAGTTTGGAACGTGATAAATCCACAAATAAAGGTCATAACCCGACACGCTACTAAAGATATATATATACTATATTATATTTATATATAAATATTATATAATATATATATATATATATATATATATATATATATATCTATATATATATATTATATATATATATATACTATATATATATATATATTATACATATATATATATATATATATTTATTATTTATATATATAGATATGAAATCATTAGATGAAAAACAAATTTGAAAATAACTACCAAGATAAAACACCAAAGATATCAATAATTCGCCTCAAGACTTGCCTTAAGATAAGGCGAAGTCAATGGCCCTAAGGGAATGTCAATGTTGAAGTATCCTCTGATGAGGCTGCTGTCATTGAGTGGTTGCAAAGGCTTCAGAAGATCTGAGTTGTTGATTGGGAGGTCATTTGGACTCAAGTCGTGGACTTCTTCGCTGGTGTAGGTGATCTGACCTCTCGAGAACACCTGCAGGAAAAACTTTGCTCTGTGTAACCTATTTCATGCTAAATTAATGAATTTGATGTCATATAGATAATGAGTTATATTTTATTATGTTATGCTAGAAAAAAATCCTAAAACCAGAATAAAGTGTCCGTATCACAAGTTGAAATTAGCCATGTTGGAAAATTTTTTTGCTGCTTTTTTCCTAGTTCACCAAAAATTGCTAAATCGAGATAGCTCAGGTTTTTTATTCAGCACGAAAGTAAAATAGGTTGACTTTCTTTTGATATATAAGTTGTCAAAAATTGCCACATATTCCCCTTGAATAAAAATTTTCCTAGTTTTTTATGAGTACTTGTTTTGGTAGTATTCCCCAGTTTCTATGAAAAATATGTTGATATATGATTATTTTGCTCCACAGAAGTAGTTTTATTATATTAACTATAGCAATGAGTTGGTATAAATTAGTACATTGATATTCAAAGTAATAAACCACGTTTTTTGCAAATTTTGTCCATCACTATAAAATTAGATGACGTATCATTACAGTTGTGTCAAACTTCTTCCTGTGGAGACTATATATATTATTTTCTTATTGTAAGGGCACATGCCAGTAATTTATGCTTGCCTTCTGGACGAAACCCCCTTTTTTTTGTATGTTGGGTTACGATTAAAGCACTTGATGTTTGTTTTTAAATTGATGTTTGTTACGTAACCCTGTAATTTTGTAGATGTGACGACTGTGTTATGCAATATACTCCTCCCGAGTTTTCTTCGAGGGTGGAAAGGTGAAGCTTTCGGATTTTAGCAGCTGACTCCACGAAGGCAAGTAAAAGAAGATATTCTTGTAAAATCCAGCCACATCACCTTGTGAATCGTCGTCGCCATTGCAGTAACTTCTTCATAAAGATATTCTGAGATCCTGTTTGCCATTTATGTTTTATTTCTATCGAAGTAACGTAACGTTTTGTTAATAATTTTTGCAGTAATGTGTTAGTTTTCTTGCTTCTTAACGTAATTTGGATAATTGTTGTGTTCTTTAAATATTAATTATATGTGTTAAACCTTTACATGCGTCTTTGTGAACCCGTGTGGCATCACCCAAAAAAGAATTGGTGCAGGAAATACAGTTGATTGCTTCTCAACTGCACTTTTGTTGAATAAAAATGCAATGTTTCTTGACTTTAAGTAAGTTAGTAAACTCCTCAGCACTGTAACTTGGTCTCAATCAAAGCTAGTGCAGGAGGGCTTAAGGTTGAATGAAATCGTACCGAATGTGGCCCTAAAACTCAGTTTAGTTTCACCACATAACTCATAAATGTTTGTGTTATGTATGATAGGACAAAGGAGTAATAAAACAAATGTTTTCTGATGCGCACACACAAGTTCATTGTGCACATTGAAGTGGTGTGGATCTGATGCTCGTGTGTGTTGTTTGTGCATGAAAGGGTTAATTAATATAAAGTCTCAAGCACATCTTTTCTCGTATCAGGTGGGCTTGAGGATCTGGTTTTTGAATGAGGGTCAATGATGTTAATCTGAAAATCCCTTATTTCCCTTATTTTTTTGTAACTGAAACAACAGCGTCTAACTGCAAGACACCCGATGTCCTGCTCCCTCCCCCCCTTCTGCAAAGCTGTAGAACAATCATCTTAACAGAATTATTACTGTTTACGAGTAGAGGAGACCCCATGACATATTCCATAAGACAACTCTGGGTTTTATCGCTGTAACAGGAACAGATGATTTCCTCTTAAAGCTGGTTTCTTATTTTGGGACACTAAATTAGAGATACGTTAAAATCAACGGTGATGCGTTAGTAATAATAAGTGTCACTAACTGTCGTGTTCGTAACCACTCAAAAGCAAAGTGATCTAGTAAAGAAAATGTACTTAAGTTTGAGGAACGTTGCATTGCTACTTCCAAGCACTATGAAACATCGCTTTCGACTTTCTAATCTGTACATTGTTTTGTTTTGCTATGATTATAATCTTCCAGTAATCAATCCTCATTTATCTGTTATACAATTGTCATTATTTATAAATGTTTTTCTTTATTTCAGGCATGAAATTCTCAACTTTTGCTTTGCTTGGACAACTTCAAATCCCCCAATATTCTTCCAGAAGATAGGAATGGGTTATAATGGCACTGCACAGATCGATTAATTCACGTACGTCGTTTTTGCCTTCCTCAGCTACTTCATCTCATCAGAATTAAGTAAGAGCCTGTGGCTAATACCTCACTGAATTTTCCAGGGAGCATATTGATAGAAAAAAGTTACACGAGCACTCATGACTAACCAAATTTTAGAGAAAACTGGCCGTCGCTTAACGCGATGTCTCAGGCTATGGCGAGGATCTTCCATTTTCGAAAAGCGACACTGTTAGAAGGATTATATGGTGCCATATGAATTATTATCCGATTTTTTATCCAGCAAAAGACCCCAATCAGATTCTTCTTGATTGTGTATTATAAGTGCTTTAAAAGATAATCTGTTACAAGGATTTAGTTGCTACAACTAGCAAGTATTGTTACCTACATACACTAGTTTGAGTTAACAGCAGAATACTTCCCGGATTATTCACCAACTAACAGTAACATATAAAATGTTGGAGCAATGAACTTACCTGGATGTGTAGAACGATGGAAGAAGTACCGTTAGCCACAAACATCACAGGGATTGTGATTGTTTCTCCATTAGTTGAACATTCGTGTGACTTAGGCAGCAACCCCAGGCTGAGACTGGATTGAGATGCAGAGAAGAATTTTTTCAGGAGTGTACCGTGGAACCAGGGTACATCCAGCCCAAATTGCCTCCCTGAGATTCACCGAGGGCATCTACCTGTAATAACAATGAATGTAGCAAGATTGCTCTTTTAAATAAGTCGTTATTAAAGTCACCTTTCTCTTTATTGCGAAGCTTTTTAACAGTTTCCCAGAGATATTAATAGAATAGCAGCAAGCAACAACAACAAAAGTTCAGTACATTCCAATGAACCACTTTACGAAAACTAGTTACAACGCCTACATTCATCTTTAGCTACCAAGTAATTACTTTGACACTATGAACTGAATTGGTTGCTGATGATTTTTGAACTTACCCACAAATATAAATATGAGTAATCCTCAAAATAGTGAGGAGGAATGATGGCGTTGATTATACCGGATTCATCCACTGTGTAGTTTTTACAAGGATAGCCATAGCCCGGACATACTGTAACAATATCGCCCTCGGGTGTCGGAGAACCTAGTTTAGTCACCTTCACCTGCAGGAGGAAAACCCATTCTGAAACAAACTGTCTCGAAGGGACACGACCAGGTTGTTCGTGTCACCTGGACAGTCCTTTATGTACCTCTTTTGCAGAACCCTTTCGGACGACATTGTCAGCTAGGTACAGCGTTTTCTACAATTTCATAGCTGTCCAGCTTCTTTAACATTTTCCCTCATATATATATATATATATATATATATATATATATATATATATATATATATATATATATATATATATAGTCGCCAAAACCAGTAGGACACGCCAACACTCTAGCACAGAAACATACAATTGCAAGAGTGTTTATTTATTAGCCTCTAAAGTCATTCATTCTTATTGACATATATTACCACATAAAGGGTTTTTATTCTATTTGTTTCTTAATCATCATTCAGTATCAAGCGTATCTTTTAAGACAATGGCGTATAAACAGGAACTGACTATGGAAGGCTTGTTAGAAAAAAGAAAAATAGGAAGAATTATATGTATATAATATATATATATATATATATATATATATATATATTATATATATATTATATATTATATATATACTATATATCTATATATCATATCTATATATATAGATATATATATATATCTATATATATAGATATATATCTATATATATAGATCATATATATATATAATATATATATAGATATATATCGTATATATATATATATATATATATATATATATATATATATATATATATATATATGTATATATATATAGACTATATATATAGATATAAATATATATATATATGATATATATATATATATCTATATAGTTATTTTATATATATACTACTAGTATATCATATATATATATATATATATATATACATATATATATATATATGTATATATATATATATATATATATATATATATCTATATATATATAATGTATATATATATATATATATATATATATATATATATATATATATATATACATCACATATATTCTTCCTCTTTCTCTTTTTTTCTAACAAGCCTTCCATAGTCAGTTCGTTGATGACCTAAAATTATATTTTAAATTTTCTTCTAATTTCCCATTCTAATGAGGAGTGATTTATGAATATAACTAATATTGTATGACGAAGTGAAGTTTGTATCTTTGCATTATCATTTTTGTGGCCACGAACGTAAAAAATATGGAAATAAAAAGATTTAACGAATCAAGATATGTATCCCCCGAGAATCTCTCCATTCTTGTTAACTCCCGAAGCTTCACTAATACTGACAATATCATAGCTTTCTCCATAACCTACTTTTGCATTTAAATCCTTTAGCACGAGCACCCTTCATAGTCTCCAAAGTCAGAAGGACATGCCGACACTCTAGCACAGAGACATACAATTGCAAGAGTGTTTATTGCTTAGCCTCTGAAGTCATTCATTCTTATTGACATATGTTATCACATAAAGGGTTTTTATTCTATTTTTTCTTAATCATCATTCAGTATCAAGCGTATATTTTAAGCCAATGGCGTATAAACAGGAACTGACTATGGAAGGCTTGTTAGAAAAAAGAAAAAGAGGAAGAATATATATTATACTAAATATATATTATATATTATATATATAAATATATATATATATTATATAATATATAATATATATATATATCATATATATATATATATATATATATATATATATATATATATATATATATATATATATATATATATATGTATCTATAGATATATTGTTACGCCTAGCCTGGCCTTGAGAGAGGCTATATACGTAAACGGAATAATTGAGGGAGGACAGAAGGAAATTAATCGAACTTACCGTAAAACTGATAAGTTAGTGATAATTTCTTTAGAGGGAAGGTCGCCAGAAAACTCAGCTCGTTACTTTACAGCTATTTATTTACAAAAAGGCCCTTGCTGGCCTGGAGAAAGTAAATGCAGCGTCCCATGTTGGGACTTATATATCTCTCACAAATGGATAATAGCTGGCTCAAAATGGATTCATGAAGCTGGTTTCTTAAACTTGGGTAATGCAAACACTTGCGGGCAGAGAGACTGGGCACGTGACTCATGGAATCTGGAAAAGAATCCCAGATTAAACAAGATAAAAGAAAAAGGGATTTATTGCCCCACCTTTCAATTGGTTAGTTCTCTAACATGGGGGAAAAGGAACCTGTTTAATGTTTTCACTGAGGTATGCAAATTGACTTCATTCGTCTGGGGGACGATCACACAAGGGGAAGCATGCGGCCATGAGGCAGTGAGAGGGAACAAAAGGATGAGTTTCTTTTTGGGGTTGGAAATTGAATTGGGAAAACGAGGATCAAATAGATAATAGGTGATAAGGGACTGGCAATATGCTGTTTCACAAGACATACCTGGATGTCGTGTTCAGTGGCTCTTTTGTAGAAAAGCGTGGCCTGGCTTTGCTGAGGCCTGGGGTCGATCGGCGCGCCACTCACGCCCTGGATAGGCCTAACAGGAAGGCTGTGGTTGGACGATCCGTCCGAGGTCACATCCTGCAGTCGACTAGGGGACGATGGCAGGCATTTTGGCTTGGGTGTTGGGAGTCAGCTTGACCTCCCCCCACGAGCAAGGCAAATCCTGGAAACAAAACATACAGCCAGCAGAGGGGTCACAGGAAAAAGAGCTTAAGATATAGGTCTAAGAAGTACCAATCTGCCTACATCCTTCCCTTTTGAGATACGTCCCTAAAGCTGACAAAAGACTATATTCCCCCAACTGGGGAACTCTCTACCTCTGGCTGGCGGGTTTTGGGTTTCCCGCGTTTTACAAAAAATCAGGTGATATTTGGAAGAAATGGCTGCCGTTTTCAAATCAAATTAATTATTATATCTGGGTAGACGGAACGATCTATATACGTCACAGCTCCCCTGTTAAAAGAAGGCATTCACTCCCTTTCGGGCGTGAAGGTCTTGGCTTAAATAAATTGATCGTCTCGACCTACCCAGTTCTCCTACTCCAAACTTGAAGTTTTTTGAGCAGCGATACAGCTAACTACAGTGGCCTACCTAACTTATAGGTGGAGATGCTAAGTGTACTAACGCGTAATGTAATGTAGTCTAGCCTAAGTAATAACTACGGGTTATCTGTGACGAAAGACAGCCTACTCTACCCCTAGATAAGGTTACTTGAAAATTCTACTTGCTGATAACCTAATGCCCTGGTACTAAATCATTAGCTAACCTACTCAATATAGTTAAATGAAGACGCAACCATTCCAGAGTGTGGTACGCACAGCAGTGATGTGTCGCAGGAATTGTTAAAATACATGAGGTGAGGTAATGGTGCGTGAGGATGATGAGTGGTTAGTGCATTACCAGGATGGAAATGTAATGAGGTAATTATATTTAAGTGAGGGTTAGTATCACCATTTCTAGGGGTTAGAGGGTTAGTTCTACTGGCAGAGATCAGGCTGGCTACCTTCTCTGGGTAGGTGCCAGGATCACTCTGCAATTGAATGCGACACTGTACCTCGGGCACAGGTGTCAAGGAGAGCATGTGGCTCTTTGGTTAGTGTGTTAATGATTTGCTACGTCACTTCTTCTTCTTCTTATTCCTCCAGGACCTGGCTATACACCAGTCCTAGAGTAGACGGGAGGCACCGACTCTGGGGAAAGGCCAGAAACGCCGGCAGGAGCAGAGGCAGTGGTAGACTGAGGGATTTCAGGAGAACACCCTACTCCAGTATCTGCAGCAACCGTCGTAGAGGTGGAACCTACTGCAGGGGAGGCCCTCACTTCGGCTGCTGCGACAACCGTCGTAAGGGGAAAACTCCAGGCTGACTCCTGGTTGGGCAGTTCCTGGTTTTCCAGAGGAGGTATGAAGGTTAGGTCTGCCGGAGGTTCATCCTCGGGCGACAGTGGTGAGGTTGAAGAAGACTCATGGACTTTGGATTGGCCATGGGCTGCGGTAAGCTCCATGCCTGTTGGAGGATCTCCTGTAGGAGGATCCTTGATAAGGTTAGGCGCCGGCGCTAGCTCGAGGCCAGGCGCAGAAGTCAAGTTCTGTGGTGGCTCTACGTCCAGGCTGGACGGAGCTTGGCACTGCCCAGTGCTGCCAAGTGGCACTGGCAGAGTGTTGAGGTCGACTGGACCTGTGGCGGGTACCGGAGGTGCAATACCTCTCAGCGTGCCCTTGGAAATGGGAGACAGAGGCTCCTGTCTCTTGTTGAAGGCTAAGCCTTGTGGAAAATGGACATTGTCCGCTGCTGGTAGTCGGCTAGGGCACCTAGGCCAATTCGTGGAGTGCCCTATTACGTTGCAGGTTTTGCAACGGAACTGTGAATGGTCAATCTCCCTCCTTGGTAACGGGGGAGACTGTTGGTGGATGTACTTCCTGGAGGAAGTAGAATTTTTATGACTCCTTGCTTTGGAGTGATTTGACGTGGGGTTAGGACCCCTAGGCTTTTTGGAATGCAAGGGAAACTTCATATCTTGCCCTAGGAGGAGGTCGTAACCTCCTGGAATGTAGCTTGCAACTGCAAGGGTACAAATTCTGGAAAAATGAGGTCTGGTGACCCTCAATTGGACGGTCGGAAGGATCAGCTTGATATTGTTGATACCTTCAATGGTTATTAAGTGACGTCTATCGACGTTAGCCCCTCGGGGGATTCGATCTTCCCGTATCAGGGAGATTTGAGCGCCAGAGTCGTCGTAGGCTCTGACGTGGCTGGGCGGATAATGGCTTTGGAGGGGTGCGACAGTTATAGGGCCCTTAGCTGGGGGTCCTAGTGAAGAAGGATTTGTAACTACCATTGCGATGGCAGGAATATTGTGATTTGCGCACCCTCTGTAGTTGGCAGACATGTGACCCTTGCAGCCACAGTCTCGGCAGAACTTGTTCCAGAACCTCTTCCGTGGCACTGGATGGTAAGGCCGAGATGGCCCCACAGGTTGCGAATCTGTGGAGTCACCAAGGCTGGCAGTGTGCTCTGGCACAGGTGAAAAGTCCTCTCTGGCAGTGATTTGAGGTAGGGAGGTTAAGGAATCCTCCGTTGAATCACCCTCGGAAACAAGTCCGGGGTTAACTGGTGGGCTTACCTCTTCCAAAGTGGATGAGGTAGGCGGTAAAATGGTAAGAGGCTGAGATGATGCGGAAGAAACTTCGGGCTCTGAAACTGGGTCAGGGCCAGGTTCGCAAATAGAAAGGATGTCGGGGACATCGGAGGCACTAGCCTCTGAACCTAAAATTGATGATTGATTATGAGGCATGCTGCAGGGATCCGGTGCATCTGGTAGTGGGAGCTGCGTCCAGGGGAGATACGGCTTAAGTAGATCTCGGCCCAATATCACCTGATAAACATCATGAAATGGGTCACTACGCCCAGGCGCACAATGTGGTTTCCCTGGTCTCCTGGTCCAGAAAAGGGCATTTCAACATTCGAAGGACCGAATGAACAGAATAGAGTTACCGTCATCCATTCAAACTGAATTTCTTCGTCCGTCTGGATTTTGGCACCCCTAGGCAATGCCTTTCTTGAAATAAGGGAGACCTGGGCTTCGGTGTCGGCCATGACTTGTACCCACTGATAGGCCCCAGGAGACTGTTCATCAGGCAGGGCTACATGGTAGCCTTGGAGAAGTTCACCCTGGAAGCTCTCATCCCAAGGTAGGGATCGACTTGGGCACTGGTCGGAAACCACAGCATGCCCACGCACACAACAAGTGGTGCAGAACATCCGCAACCACCTCTTACCGGGAGTCCAGCTCATGGTCTGGGGCTTAGAAACTAGCAGAGAGATTGCGTCATCTATGAGAGCTAGCTCATGCTTTCTCTCTTCTTCACGTGCCTTCCTTTCTGCTTCTCTTTTCTTCCTCTCTTCTTCTCTGGCGGCTCTCTCTTGCAGGAGCAGTTCGTCCGTCTGCCCTGTCACCCACTGGGTGAGTTCCTGCCCAGTGTAACCGGCGTTCATGCCCAGAGCCATGAGTGTCTGGAGCCTCTCCAGCTCCATGGATATATGTGGTTGGGCAGCAGAAGCCATGTCTTTAGGCTGCAGTGGAGGCTCTGATAAAGTTTAAAATAATGGCCAGGAAGGGTAATGGATGGAATGGGAGTGCCTACTGGGTAAAGTGGCACTCACTTGGAAATGTGTTCTGCGACGTGGTAATGAAAAGTCTGAAAAGACTGGGTGCTCGGTGGCACTTTGTGAATGGCACCTTCTGATGAGGTGAAAAAATCGAATGAAGTGTGCGGCGTACGTCACACTTACGGGCGTTCCCAACTTGGGAGACGTTGGAATGGGCTACCTGTAGGTCCAATACAGATGCACGGCGCTTATGGGGAGGCGTTCCCTGGTTGAGCGTTCCGAAGGATCACTGACCCTTGTACATGGACACTAATGAATAGGGCGTTCCGTAAGGATGGACACGCAGGTTTAATGGCTACCTGTATTGCCTGTACAGGTGCAATGGCACTTATGAGGAGGCGTTCCTTGGAGCACTGGTATCGTGCTGGTGTGTCCCGGACACTACATGCAGTATACTTAAATATACTGAAGTGAAATGGTACTCTGTTCGTGGCAGAGGGTAATAGTGGAGGAGAGAAAGTAAAAGGTGGGAGTACTTCAGCAGCCAGTCGATGGACAGTGTCACGAATTAGTGGCACTGTAAAATGGTAAGACCTGACGTGCACTGGTGGTGGCCAGTCCTAAACTGGTAACGACTTCCCTGTCTGGAAGTAATGAATTTGCGTGGCACACTGTGCGGGTTGTGCTTGCGGTATACGCAAGTCTTTTGTGATAAGAAAATGAAAAGACCACTCGGGCAACGACAGGTAATGGAAATTTTAGAAATGCTCAGTCCCTCGCTGGAGTACTCGATAAATGAAATAAATA
The DNA here is from genome assembly GCF_015104395.2 of Macrobrachium nipponense. Classification (NCBI taxonomy): domain Eukaryota; kingdom Metazoa; phylum Arthropoda; class Malacostraca; order Decapoda; family Palaemonidae; genus Macrobrachium; species Macrobrachium nipponense. The sequence continues at coordinate 10,864,749 of NC_087214.1, read as the reverse complement.
AATGCTTGCAAACTGCAATGGACACATGCGCGTACATATCACGCTGTGTAAATGAAAGACACAAGAGACTAAAATAATGTTAATTCTGCATGCTATAATTAATGGTAAGATGTAGTACTCTTGGCTTCGTGAATACTGGGTTCTGGTTCTCTCTCTCTCTTGGAGAGGGTGAAAAATGATATATGAATGAACTCCCTTATATTGAATTGAACTACTAATGTTAGTTTAATATGACGCACTTGCGTTAAATTATCTACTTACGTTAACGTTTAATGAAAGAATTGCTTTTGATAACGTTTTATGAAAATGATAACGCGCTCGCGGTGAACGATTTTTACGTTAATAGTAGCGGCTCGCGCTTATGAAATGATTTGCGTTTCAATATGAATTTTACAAAGACGCGTTTTACGTTAACAATTCTTGTAATTTATTCTACTTGAAGATTTACGTTAACTTTATGTAAGATTACTAGGTCCCTGTGAACAGTGAAATGACGGTAAGGATTTTAAAATGAAAATGTTAGCAAACATTTGTGAATGAGGTTACGTTAAGTACGAAGTGAAATGAAACTTTCGCTCAGCGAGCGAGTGAGCGATGCGAGGTGAAACACGTGAGGCGAGTTGGGCAGCGCGGGCTAGCAAAGCGGTGGGCTAGCAGTGATGGCGAATCAGCTGATTCTCTGTAAATGCGAAAGCAATTTACAACACAAAATTCTACACTCTTATTCATGGCGAATTACGTTAATTTCTCTGGCAGAACGATATATACTAGTACCGAGATTGATATTATTTACGTTAAAACTTCGAGACTTACGTTACTTTGCTTAAATTGTTAAGGTAATGCTTAAAGAGATAACAAACATGGCTGCCTCTTTGTGAGAACGAAGGTTGGTTGAGACCGCGCAGGCGCGAAGCTGAATTAAGCTGAGAGCTAAGCGGTTACCAACACTTGGAATGAAAACTAAGTTAAAAATGAATTCCCTAACATATCACAGACAAAAGAATTGTACACTTCTTTTGCCGTAACTATTAGTAAAACACTCCTAACTAGCTAGGCTTTCCAACACAGCAATAAACCCTGGCAAAGCACTTCCTAGTTTGATCTGGTTCTTTCTGGCATCTATTCTACACACGTGCTCTGTCTCGTCCGACGAGGACAGCACAAAGTAACAGAGAATTCGCGGGGCAAATTGTTTGCTCGCCGCTAAAATAAAGCTCTGGCGCGTTCGCCGTTACAATATAATAACATTTCTCACTTCACACTTGTTTAAACACTTCGACAATAAGAATACTTAAACGTACCTTAAGCTAACATTGGTTATAGAATAATCATATTAATGAATGGAATACCTTACCGTGAGCCAGTGTGTCTTTCCCTGCAAGTGTGCATTGTTTTGCACTTTGAAAAACATTTACATTCGTTTTACAAGGATAACGCGATTTACAAGCTTTTTTTAAGCAAGCCCAGATTCGATCCTGGCAAGGTCGCCACTGTTACGTATTAGCCTGGCCTTGAGAGAGGCTATATACGTAAACGGAAATAATTGTGGGAGGACAGAAGGAAATTAATCGAACTTACCGTAAAACTGATAGTTAGTGATAATTTCTTTAGAGGGAAAGGTCGCCAGAAAACTCAGCTCGTTACTTTACAGCTATTTATTTACAAAAAGGCCCTTGCTGGCCTGGAGAAAAGTAAATGCAGCGTCCCCACGTTGGGACTTATATATCTCTCACAAATGGATAATAGCTGGCTCAAAATGGATTCATGAAGCTGGTTTCATAAACTTGGGTAATGCAAACACTTGCGGGCAGAGAGACTGGGCACGTGACTCATGGAATCTGGAAAAGAATCCCAGATTAAACAAGATAAAAGAAAAAGGGATTTATTGCCCCATTTCAATTGGTTAGTTCTCTAACACTGGGGAAAAGGAACTGTTTAATGTTTCACTGAGGTATGCAATGACTTCATTCGTCTGGGACGATCACACAAGGGGAAGCATGCGGCCATGAGGCAGTGAGAGGGAACAAAAGGATGAGTTCTTTTTGGGGTTGGAAATTGAATTGGGAAAACGAGGATCAAATAGATAATAGGTGATAAGGGACTGGCAATATGCTGTTTCACAAGACGTACCTGGATGTCGTGTTCAGTGGCTCTTTGTAGAAAAGCGTGGCCTGGCTTTGTCTTGAGGCCTGGGTCGATCGGCGCGCCACTCACGCCCTGGATAGGCCTAACAGGAAGGCATGTGGTTGGACATCCGTCCGAGGTCACGTCCTGCAGTCGACTGGGGACGATGGCAGGCGTTTTTATTTTGCTTGGGGTGTTGGAGTCAGCTTGACCCCCCACGAGCAAGGCAAATCCTGAAACAAAACATACAGCCCGCAGAGGGGTCACAGGAAAAAGAGCTTAAGATATAGGTCTAAGAAGTACCAATCTGCTACCACATTCCTTCCCTTTTGAGATACGTCCCTAAAGCTGACAAAAAGACTATATTCCCCCAACTGGGGAACTCTCTACCTCTGGCTGGCGGGTTTTGGTTTCCCGCGTTTTACTAAAAATCAGCTGATATTTGGAAGAAATGGCTGCCGTTTTTCCAAATCAAATTAATTGATTAATATCTGGGTAGACAGAACGATCTATAAACGTCACAATATATATATATATATATATATATATATATATATATATATATATATTTATATATATAAGATAGTATATATGATATAGTCTTTTTTCTTTTTTAACAAGTTTTCCATAGTCAGTTCCTGTTTATACGCCTTTGTCTTAAAACATATGCTTGATTCTGAATGATGATTAAGAAAAAAATAGAATAAAAACCCTTTATGTCGTAATATATGTCAATAAGAATGAGTGACTTCAAAGGCTAAGCAATAAACACTCTTGCAATTGTATTGTCTCGTGCTACAGTGTCGGCATGTCCTTCTGGCTTTGGAGACTATGAAGGGTGCTCGTGCTAAAAGATTTAAATGCAAAAGTAGGTTATGGAGAAAGCTATGATATTGTCAGTATGAGAGAAGCTTCGGGAGTTAACAAGAATGGAGAGATTCTCAGGGATACGTATCTTCATTCGTTAAATGTTTTATTTCCATATTTTTTACGTTCGTGGCCATAAAAATGATAATGAAAAGATACAAACTTCACTTCGTCCTACAATATTAGTTATATTAATAAAAAAACTCCTCATTAGAATGGGCAATTAGAAGAAAATTTTAAATATAATTTTTAGGTCATCAACGAACTGTTGAAAAAGTAGTATTATTTTTATTATATTTATTAGGCAGCTTACAGGAATGATCCAAACAATTGTTACTTATGCATTTTTTGTTACATAAGCAGCATTATATTTGCTGTAAGTCTAACAGAAAAACTGCAATGTAAATGTTGGAGTACCAACGATGATGTGTAGAAATTGTTATCTCTTTGAATGTGTTAAGCTTGTAGAAACTTTGGAAGTCAGTCCAACTTACTCTGAAATTAAACGGCAGTCCGGGTTTCAAGCTTTCTTCAGTGGTAATAGTTTCTAAATTGTGGGATTGATATTTCACTTCCACAGTGGCTGTGGTATTCACGACGTCACAACCACTGAATGTCTAAGGAAGTATTTATAGAATATCTAAGATGAAATAAATTAATTATGCTACAATAACATTAATCTTACAGCTAAGACAAGAGTTTACTCAGGCGAGCAAATTCTCCATTTGGAAATATAAATTTTCAGTTATTCACTCCAACCAACAGGCTTTAATAGAATGCATTGAAAATAAGAAGAAAAAGAATAGTCTAAAACGTACAAGAGCAGGTATATACATATCGTTTTAAGGATATGAAATCATCCGTCATGCTGCATAGTAACTTTAAAATAATTAACTGATCACAGAATGTTTTTTCTGAGAGCATTAACATTTATTCATACTGAACAAGTTTAAGTGTTTTTGTCAGCTTATAAACCCATGAGTACCATAATAATTAGAACTAAGACAGGAACAGATTTTTGAGGTTTATCAATGATTTTTTGTCAGAGGGAGGTAAATACCACTAACAGGACGACTGGATGAGTTCATCTCCATTTGTAAATTGTCTGATAATGAGATCAATTCTATACGATTTTTGTTTCTGATATATCATTTTTTTTTACATAGAAAACAGAAAACAGCAAATCGCTAGTTTGCAAACAAGAAAAGCGTACCTTCTCCACATATAGAAACGGGGTTGATTGATCGTCGTAGAAATAATAATAATAATACGAATTGGCCAAAGACAGCGTGAGGGTCCCGTTAACAGGCTGACCATAGGTGTACCTATTGAGAAAGAATTTCAGAATGAGGATCCTTGAAGGTGAAATTAAACATTTTTTTATAAACTCTATGGCGGTGTTTGAATAACTCGTTGTCTGGCTTCTTTCAATGATATCATTGATTTTAGAGTACTTAGTTCAATATGGTGACCAGGTGCTAAGGTATACAATATATATATATATATATATATATATATCTATATATAATATATATATATTCTGTGTGTGTGTGTGTGTGTGTGTGTGTGTGTGTGTGGTATGTTTAATTTTAATAGGACTTCCTCATTTATGACATATGAATAAGTTTTCTGAGACTTTTCCTGTTCATAAATCGAAAAATCCAATAAGTACTCACTTGGCACATACATAAAGAGTTGCAAGAGTATGCTCACTAGGGATACACAGGGTCTCCATAAAGTCTCAGTACCATTACAAGTATTTATTGCTTAGAAACCATATAACAAAGATTAATGCAGTTTTTTTTATAGAATGAAGTGCTCTGAATGTAAACTTGAGGAAATGTAGAACATTCTGCAAAAAAAAAAACTGCATTACTCTATGTTATATGGTTTCTGAGCAATAAATACTCTTAATGGTACTGGGACTTCATGGCCACCCTGTACTTCCTTCAGCGAAATCAAGACAGCTCATTTGTCAGGAAAGTAACATCAAAGAATCTGAAGGCACGTTAATGCCTTATCTTATCTTCGAAGAAATCCTTACCTCTTCCACCTCCTCAGCTAACTGGAAGTCCAACTGCAGCAGTCCAGCTGGATTGGGAGTGTTTTTCCACTGAGTCAACCTACTGCCATTTCGGTGAGTTGATCCATATCTCAGGAATATCTTCATAAGAAACGAGAGCTCTCGTTCCAGTAATGGTCAGGATGCGGAACTGCACTCACTGGCCTGGCATGTACAGATACTTGTCGGTTTGAATAAAAGTCTCCATAACGGACATTAGAATCAGGTCGCATTTTTGGGAGATGGAGGCAGTGTTTATTTCTCCAGAAATTTCAAGCACAGAAGTATAGCCAATGCTTCTGGGAACTGTCACATTCACGCAATGGTATCCGCTTGCAGCTGTAAAGGTGAAAAATGCTTTGTCCACGAAACTCCAATTTGTTTTTCATACACTAACATAAGTTGTACTCCTGAGAAGCAGTTGTAACTGCATGTGGCTACCATAATCCATCAAGAATATATCCATAAACTATATCTATTAATATAATATTATTTAAAAAATGCTTTGAAAAGCTTCTTTAAGCCAATGACAATCCCATAATATTATGATATTTTATTAGATTAGGTAACCCAGCTTTTATAAAAAAAAAAAAAAAAAAATGATCACTCAAATCTGTTAAGCCAAGTTGAAAGGTGTTCTGACTTACAAACAAAAACAAAGAGTATAAAAAAAATATAGACACAAACACACGTATACCGACTGTCCCTGGGTTACAGCAGTCCCCGACTTACAGCGGCCTCAGGTTACAGCATTCTGACTTTAGAGTGCCAGGCTCATGGCACCATTAACCTGATTTTATGGGGGCTGTAAGGTGCCATAAGCATCATTTATTCCCATTACTATTAGGATGTTCCGGTACCTGCAGTTTTTTGGGTTAAAGCACTGCTGGGAACATAACCCCTGTCATAGACTGAAGATATATATATATATATATATATATTATATATATATATATATATATATATATATATATATATATATTATATATATATAAAGAGAGAGAGAGAGAGAGAGAGATGTCTGTTTTTCCTCACTTACCGGTTTATTCTAAGCTGACCTGGGACACAACCTCCAAATCGTCTTTGAGCGAGAAACTTAAATTGAAATCTGGTGCGCCGATTAGGAAGACGCAGACGGACGCTTCCTGTCCTCTAACCCACTTCTTTGGCGTCGTGATCAGGTATGAGCTGAAATTTATTATTATTATTATTAGTCTAAGTGTGTAAAAATGAACTTGCATAAGAATTAAAGATTATTTGGCAAAGCAAGACTGCTCAGGTTGCTGTGACCATTTGAGGAAAAAATGATGAAAACAGAGAGAAGTGTAATATTGAAATAATATATTTCACTATATATTAATCAGAGAATTTTTATTTTCAAGACTCAACTGAGTTTGTGCTACTCAGTTATTGTATCATGTAAATCACTCTAATTTAATATTCTTTGTTTGTCTTTAAGATGATGAAGCAGTAGCATCGTGACTCACATTTCGTGTTTTAAGGATTAAAATTCAATTACATACCTCGCTGAAATTTGTTTTTACATAATGTTTGTACCTTATGTGGTCAGCTGTGGTGCTATTTTATATTTCCCTCTTATTTTCCCAAATGAGCTTTTTCTTCGATCGTCAGCTGATACCCATTTATGGCGAATATTATCGTTAACGGCTGTAACCTCTGTTTTGATACTCATCCTCCCATAATTGATTCCTTTCTGCTCCAGTTTATCCATACATAAATGATCTGACTATAACTGCAAGAAAATGACAGGATTTTACTTTACTCATCATGAAACCCTGTTTAGGAATGAGGTGGTCTTTAAATTATGACAGAGAGGATCACTAGTAGATGAAAATTCATAAAAATGCTGCTCATTGTTGTCACAATGGAGTGGAAGTTATAAACAGTACAGAAAAATTATTATTAACCCTTAAACGCCGAAGCGGTAAAAATAAAAAATTCCCCCGAATGCCGGAGCCGGTTTTGAGTGAGCGCGGAAGCGGAAAAAATAATTTTTTCAAAAAATCACAGCGCGCTTAGTTTTGAAGATTAAGAGTTCATTTTTGGCTCCTTTTTTTTCATTGCCTGAAGTTTAGTATGAAATCATCAGAAATGAAAAATAATATCATTATCATATGTAAATAATGCCATATATGGTAGCAAAAAAAAAAAATTCATACATAATTGTATTAAAATCACGCTGTGCAAAAAACGGTAAAAGCTAACGAGTTTTTTTTTTCGTTGTATTGTACACTAAATTGCAATCATTTTGATATATAATACATTGTAAAACAATAAAAGCAACAGCGGAAAAATATTATCACAAAATGATGTACGAATTCGTAACGTGCGGACGTGAAAAAATGTTTTTTTTTCAAAAATTCACCGTAAATCTAAATATTGTTCTAGAGACTTTCAATTTGTTTCAAAATGAATACAAATGATTGAATATTACGATACTGTAAGAGTTTTAGCTTACAATTGCAGTTTTCGACCATTTCCGACGAGTTAAAAATGACCAAATGTAGAAATTTTTTTATAAATTTTATTTTATATGCAATTATTTCGGAAATTAGAAAAGCTACAACCTTCAAATATTTTTCCTTTTATTCTACATGAAATTGCGCACATTTTCATATTTAAAACTCTATGAAATGCCTAATATGAAACGGAGCAAATTTTCCGAGAATGCGATGTACGCAATTCGGAGATTTTATGGCGGAGAATCCGCGCGCGGAGGGGGAAGGAAAGTTTTTTTCATAAATTCACCATAAATCGAAATATTGTGCTAGAGACTTCCAATTTGTTGCAAAATGAAGGTAAATGATTGAATATTACTAAAATATAAGAGTTTTAGCTTACAATTGCGTTTTTCGACCATTTCGGTAGAGTCAAAGTTGACCAAACGTGTTTTTTTTTATTTATCGTGATTTATATGCATATATTTCAAAAATGAGAAAAGCTACAACCTTCAATTATTTTTCGTTGTATTCTACATGAAATTGCGCACATTTTCATATATAAAACTTTATGTAACGGCTAATTTAAAATGGTGCAAACATTACCACAATCGCACAGATGATTTTTTCGGAAGAGTTACCACGCGGACGTAAGGAAAATGTTATTTTTTTCATAAATTCACCATAAATCGAAATATTGTGCTAGAGATTTCCAATTTGTTAAAAAATGAAGGTAAATGATTGAATATTACTAAAATATAAGAGTTTTAGCTTACAATTGCGTTTTTCGACCATTTCGGTAGAGTTAAAATTGACCGAAGGTTGAAAATTTGTCACTTGTCATTTTTTATATGAAAATATTTCAAAACTGATAAAAGCTACAACCATGGGTTGTTCTTAGTTGTATTGTGCATGAAATTGCGCACATTTCCATATATAAAACTTTATGCAACGGCTAATTTTAAAATGGTGCAAACATTACCACAATCGCATGTATGATTTTTTTCGGAAGAGTTACCGTGCGGACGTAAGGAAAAAGTTTTTTCATAAATTCACCATAAATCGAAATATTGTGCTAGAGACTTCCAATTTATTGCAAAATTAAGGTAAATAGTTGAATATTACTACAATATAAGCGTTTTAGCTTACAATTGCGTTTTTCGACCATTTCGGTAGAGTCAAAGTTGACCGAAGGTTGAAATTTTGGCACTTATCGTTATTTATATAGAAATATTTCAAAATTGATAAAAGCTACAATCATGAGTATTTTATTGTTGTATTTTAAATGAAATTGCGCACATTTTCATATATAATACTTCATGTAACGGATAATTTAAAACGGTGCAAAAATGATGTCAAAGTGACGAAATAATTTTTGAGATGTGTCACTGATACTTTTTAGTGCGATAAGAAAGAAATTCGCGCTTGCGCGCCTGCGTAACGATTGTAAACAAAACAACGCCTTGATCCGCGAACTCCCAGCATCCCCCAAGGCGCGTGATTCAAAAGTTTTCGGCTGGTAGGCCTATAAGTATTTTTCCGCGAATTTAAAAAAAAACTTTTTTGAGTCGACGTATGGTACGTCCATTCGGCAATCGGGGGAGATTTTGACTCGACGTTTAATACGTCCATTCGGCGTTTAAGGGTTAATAAGATATAGCGCATTCATTTTAATTTTCGTTGGTGAAAGAAGGCTCTGTTTGACCTTAGATTTTAGCACGTTTTAATTAACGTTAAGTTAGGTATATAATGTTTATAACTTATTCGTTAGGGGGGAAAATCTTGCACGCGTCCCGAGTAAGCTATAACGGCTGCAGCCTCTATTATGATGTTCATCGTCCCTTAAGTGATACAACCACAGAAAAATAACAAGATCTTACATTAATTATTGATCATGAAATCCTGTTGACGGACAAGAAAGTTATGGGATAATAACTGAGAGAAGCACAAGATGAAAATTCATAAAAAATGCAGCTCATCATCATCACACGGTAGTGGAAGTTATGAACGTTCGAAAGGCCTTACTCGGAGCAATCCCAGTCGTAAGGACAGCACTGGAACTGCAGGGTGAGCGGACGACAATTGGTTCCTGGCGGATCGGGGCAGTTTCTAGCGACACATACGGTTTTGGTGGCGTTTCCGTCTGCCTGACAGGTGCACTTCTTGCAAGGCTCGTCGGCTGGGCTCCAGGTGTCCCCAATGGCGTAATACTGACCCATGTCCGATCTGCATGTTGTACTTGAGGGGAAATGTGAAGAGTTTGGTCATATGATCAGCCACACCAGAATGATTTTCGTGATGTTACACATGTGATGGATACGTAGAGGGCAAAAAACACTTACGCAGAAGCCAGAAGTTCATATACAAGGGTAGTATACCTGATGAATGAGTTAAGACTACAATGATGTGATAACCAAGAGATATGGCTTAAGAAATGATTATGGAGGGTGCTCTGAGGAAACAGGCAGGGAAGAGATCTTGAGGCAGCGAAAGGTATTCTATGATAATCTGCAAGCCAACAGGAACTTGCAATTTTTAATTAGGTGAATTCTAGATTTCGAGACATGAGCAGTAATCTACCAACAGACAACTGTTCCATGATTACTAGATGGTACAAGCTGGTTTGTAACATTGACTGTCATCGTTTTTATTAATTTTTATTCCGCACAGCAGCAGAGATGAATAACTTTGATTCAATGAACCTTTTAGTTCATTACAAGAAGGAAACAAAACCGATAAAAATCTTAATTTTGCAACATCAAGAACACTCGTTCGTAAACGAGAACAATACGCCTATCTTACATTAAGACAGCAAAGAGGATCACAAAAGTTAACATTTAACATGTAGTTGAATCGCAACTTGACAAAATTACTATTAACTGAAATTTTTGAGCTTTAAATTTATAACAAATTGACACAAAAATACAACTTTGCAACATAAAAGGAGAAACTAAAAACGGTAGAATAAATTTCTGCATCCAACAGTTCTCATGTCATGGCATGAGCTCAGATCGCTACCAGGCAATGAAGAAAACACTTACTTGTCAAAGAAATATTCATCGCAGCATCCCGAATTGTATGTTCCACTGACCACACAATCTCTGTGAGGTTTCTGGGGGCAATAAATGCGATAGCAATACACAGAAGCAGCCTTCTCCCAATCATAGTGGGTAGCAAAGAAACAGTGCCTTGGGCAGTTCTTCTACCCAGGTATCATATGGGGTATATACAGTTCCATTCGGTGATGTGCAGTTACTGTGGGAGGTGAAGACTTTATTCATAAGCATTTGAGTACTTAACCGTAATAATCTAATATGCATTAACAAGGATGCACGTACTCATACATACATACGTATATATATATTTATATAGATACATGTATATCTCTCAAAAAGCGAACTGTACAGTATATATTTGCAATTTGTGCATGCATATTTAACTTATATTTAAGTATTTTGTAAAAATATAAGATTAGATACCCGTTCAGTCATTGCAAGTGATACAGGGTAGATAAAATATAATTCATAATGAAGAGAAGAAAAAAAAAAGAATTATGTAAACGCAGTGGTTTACATCTGTAAAAAAAAATGACCTATTCTGCAAAAAAAAAAAGAAAAAAAAATTAAAAAATTAAAATTAACTTAGACACAGACGGTAACTTACATAGGAGAGCCGTCGCATACATATTCTGGACAACAGCTATAGGGTGCTCTCAGTACTGTGCAGTTATCTGAAGGAGGTCCATCGCAGGTTGAGCCTTCACACCAGCTAGGTACGTCGGAGTCCGTTCCAATAAATACGCCTCCACTTGGTGCTGGTTTCTTGCTGAGATAAACGGAAAATCTACATTGTGTATTGCTCTCAGTTATTGTTAGTGACATTCAGAAGATGATGACCCCTATTCGTATGGAAAAAGCCTACCATCATCCGAAAGAAGTAACAGGAGGTAAAGAGAACCACAAGAACAAGGGCTCCTCAACTGATAAAATAAGAAGACAACTATTATGGAAAGCCTCTCGAGACTTATAATGAAAACTACCCCTGGTTGACCACTTGAATAAAAAGAAAAACAGTCTCGCCTATGTATGAATCTTATACGTGACAATAACTTAGAGTGAATATGATATCTGACTGTAGTAAGCAAAAAGCTTTCTGCCTATCAGTTCCTGCATCTCTATCCCTGGTAGCTACTGGGTATCTTCTTAATCAAGTTTCTTGGATACATTGCCCCAGACCCTATAACCTTTCCTCGTAATGTGTATCCTTTTACTAGAAGCCCTCCCACACACACACACACATACATACACACACACATACATACATACATATATATAAGCGAATACCACAGGAAAATAACAGCCAGAAGTTTGGTACTGACCTCCTATATATATACAGAGAGAGAGAGAGAGAGAGAGAGAGAGAGAGAGAGAGAGAGATCCATCAAGGTAGGGTAACAAATAAAAATTTATATATATGTCTATATATATTGTATATATATACATATATTATATATATATAAAAAAATTTTATTTATTACCCTACCTTGATGGATCTCTCTCTCTCTCTCTCTCTCTCTCTCTCTCTCTCTCTCTCTCTCTCTCTCTCTCTATATATATATATATATATATATATATATATATATATATATATATATATATATATAATGCAAAACGTAATATCAAATCCTTACCATATGTAATGATAATGTAGAATTAACATTAACCTCAGACTAGTTACGGCTTCCACTGTCAGTTCACAAACGAAAAAAAAAAAAAAAAAAAAAAGAAACTGGAGGGTGGCGGGGACCCCCTACACCCACCCCTCCTCCAAGCAGGCAGAGACGAACACAGCCACTGACTACGAGAACTGAGCGCTTTCTGAACCACATTTGGATTTTCCGAGCCTTTTAGAAACGAGACGCCACACCTGTGCTGCAGAAATTCATCGTCATTCCGTATTTCAATTGTTTGCCAGGTCATATTACCTACCTCATCCTCATAGTCGTCGTCACGCGGTTCTAGGAAAAGTGACGAAAGAGATTACGTGATCCGATTTCGCAGCCCCGGTTTTCTAATATACGATTATAACGTGTTTACTTATAAGTATTTACATTTTATTATTTCTCAACACTCGAGTACTTTCAGGCCCTATCTGTGGCCCATTTTCAAGAGCGTGGTCCTGAAAGTACTCGAGTGTTGAGTAAAATAAAATGTAAATACTTATAAGTAAACACGTTATACACAGTAATTTTGTGGTTTTCTTTTTCAATCTTAAGAAGAAAACTGAAAGAAGTTTTTTGTTTGGTTCATTATTATTATTATTATTATTATTATTATTATTATTATTATTATTATTATTATTATTATTATTATGTGAGGAGACGCAATACCAAGACAATGAGATTCAGTCAGCCATTTTTGCATTACTGAGATTAATAAGCCCCCTGCAATATGCCCGAATTGCAATGAATTGTCGAAATGTGGCCAATTTTCATGCATAATGATTCATTGCATGCCATTAGGCTGCACATAGATTCCCTACGAGGCAGTTTTTTTATGTTATTTCCTTCAAAACATATGACGCATGTGTTAATTGCAGTATATCGCTTCAGGTGCCTGATTAGTCATTCAAATGGGAAGTTATGGCTCTTGGAAAATAAGTCGAGACCCTCGACTGTTACTCCCCTTGAGGTACTCCACGAAAGGAAATGCTTATGGGGTCGAAATCGATTCAGAAAGCCAGAAAGAGCCAGAATTATTTATCCAGCGACGAAATCGAATCTCAAACCTCTCGGCAGGTGTGACACATGTGCTGCAGGCCCTAGTTCGTATTCTCCGTCAGTCCTTGTTTTCGTCAGATTTAAACCTCTGTGGCATTTCTGTCACACCTGTTAGCAGAGACATTTGTAGTCGCGGCATGATATTAGACAAAGATGTAATAGATCTCGAGGGTATTTGTAATCATAACACGCACACACACACACACACACACACACCAAATTGTATAAGCTTATTAGATCATTTAAACAATGGTAGAATATCCCATATTTCATCTTAAAAGGAAGTCAGTGGGTTTACTGAATTACCAGATTGGTGATTACCAAAACAAGCAAAAAAAAAAAAAAAAAAAAAAAAGTTCCGAAGTTTCTTCGGCACAATCGAATTTTATGTAAAGCGTATAATCAAGGCCACCGAAAATGCATCTATCTTTCGGTGGCCTCCGTATAATGCTGTATGAACCGCGGCCATGAAAATTTAACCAACGGCCCGGTATTGGCCTGTCCCATATCGTTGACAGACTCATGCGATTAATGTTTAATTTAACCTTAAATGAAATAAAAAAAACTACTGAGGATAGAGAGCTGCAATTTGGTATGTTGGATGATTGGATGGTGGATGATCAATATACCAATTTGCAACCCTCTAGCCTCAGCAGTTTTTAAGATCTGAGGGCGGAGAAAGAAAAGCGCGGACGGACAGACAAAGCCAGCACAATAGTTTTCTTATAAAGACAGCTTAAAATTAAGATACTTATAGTATTAGTTACTATTTAACACTTATCACCCTTGGATTTATTTCTTATGTATTTCCTCTTTCCATGAAAAGTTCCTGTTACTCAAATTAATGGGCGGGGGTGGGGGCGGGGTTGAGGGGAAGTGGATGTATACACATCTTGCCTACCTAAGTAGATTCTCAAATGGCGTCCCTTCAAAGGCAGCTTCATTTCACCTTGATAATGAAACCGATTCCTTCATTCGCTTCGAAATTCGACATTTGTACTTAGTCCCTCAGCTTTCATAAGGCAGTCAGTTATCTGGCGTTGCTCGTGGGAAAAAAAGACCCAGGTGATCATCAGCCTTCCTTATTATGCTTACTGCAATTTTTTTTATCTTTTTTATTTATTTATTTTTTTGCTCTGTAATAAGATCTCTTTCGATCTGAGTCACCGAAAGGTTGGGTTTCTTCATTGTTTTGCCTTCGTGCGCTTTGATATTTTTGTCACTGGACAATTTTTATTCATTCATAAGTGTTGAAATTGACCAGAGCTTAACAACAAGTTAACAAATTACTATACTATACACATACACACACACACACACACACACACACACACACACACACACACATATATATATATATATATATATATATATATATATATATATATATATATATATATACATATATATATGTATATATATATATATATATATATATATATATATTATATATATATAAACATATTTATATATAAGTATATATATGTATATACCCATATATATATATATATATATATATATATATATATATATATATATATATATATATATAATACATATTTTAATATATAAAAAGTATATATATGATATCTATATATAATATATATATATATATATATATATATATATATATATATATATATATATATATATATATATATATATATATATATATTTATATATAAGATATATATATTATATATATATATATATATATATATTATATATATATATATATATATATATATATATATATATTATATATATATACATACATATATATATATATATATATATATATACCTATATATACCCGTTACCTATATATATATATATATATATATATATATACTATATATATCATATATATATATATATATATATATATATATGTGTGTGTGTGTGTGTGTGTGTGTGTGTGTGTGTGTGTGAATAAATTCTTCTGTTAAAACAGGATACGTCTCAAGGATAAAAGGCCCATTGAAATACGTTGGCTTAAAGCTAAGGACTTTATATTTCGATGGACAGACTTCCACCCTTATCAAGCTGTAAACAAAAGTGTTTTAATGACCTTGTTCTCATATGATTCATTTTTCACGTAGTGCAAAACTCGTTATGCGATACTGGTAGAAATGACTCAGATAAAAGTAATCGAAGAAAGCATTGTATGTATACCTGTGTGTACTTGCGTGGGCGCGTATATATACTAATTCCTAATACGTTTCCTTTGCAATTCCAAGTATTTAAGCGAAGCTGTCTGATATTCTGATTAGTCTGTCGACGGCAGATTAATTCCAAAAGCAGAATGTCTCTAAATTGGTCAAACTGGATATGTCACCTTTGGATATACCATTTACTCCAAGGAAGGACGTTCCAGCTCGTTCCTCCCTTGCACACACAAACACACACACACACACACAAACTTATCAGACCTTACAGCATGACGAGCTTGGCAAGACGCGAAAAACAATTGAAAAGAGAATGGCGACAATTCTCCGTAGCACAGGTGAGATTTCTCGCGCTGCGCATTCGATGAAAATAGGAAAATGATGTTGTTTTCGGCAGCTGCTGCTGATTTGCCCTCAATTTTCACGAGATGTATAACCGAGTAGGGGGAGGGTGACCTTTGCCTGAAAAAAACCGGGACGCCATATCTTGAAAACTAACAACAGAATTTTCTTGAAAATAATCACATTATGTTTTCCACACCCAAATTATCGGGGTGCGTAATACTGACTTAACTTAACCCAACCTAACTTGACCTAGGGGCTGGGGCTATACTAGCATAGTACATCTCAGGAATTTACAGGCCGACCCCATGAAGGTCCAACAAGCAGGTCAATAAAGAAAGGAGAATTAACTTGATCAGAGACCAGTACTGCGTATCAGGGTGTACGGTAACTAATGAGTATCATATTACGTTTTAACCATCAATGCTGCATACATTGATTTAAGGAAAGCTTACATCTGAAGGGAATTCTGTATATGTTCACCAGCCGGACCGACAGAATTCGAACCTTAACCATTGGTTTTAATACAGAGGAAAACGGTTGACTTGTTTGAGATCACAAAAAAATGTCATGGTAGCCGCTAGAATTTTAGCATTTTGCTAACACGGTGGAGAGAGAATGCTGTCGATTCTAAGTACAGATTTTGAATTTAACAGGATTATTATTTCCAAAGAATATAATAATAATAATATTATGATTATTATTATTGTTATTATTTCAGTAATTATTATTATTATTATTATTTCAGTAATTATTATTATTATTATTTCATTATATCAGTAGATGAAGCCTATTCACACGGAACAAACTCATTAAAGGGGCCACTGACTTGAAATTCAAGCTTCCAAAGAATGTTGGCTTCAACCTCCCACCGCAATAGACCCCATAACACTGCAGCAGTAACTGATCATGATTCAGACAGCCAGTGATTTTCCATCACCCTGGGGGAGACGCGAACCTGCCACATCTGAGTGGCAATTCCACGAAACTAACCACTACACAAGCGGACCTGAAAATAGAAATAAGGATATGGGGTATCCCAGTGGAATTGTACCCATAATTAAAGGAACACTAGGAGGCACGATCCCAAGATCCCTGAAAAGGAACCTGGGAAAATTAGTAGATGCCGAGTAGCTCCAGGACTCATGCAAAAAGAGTATGCTCCTAGAAACAGCGCACATAGTGAGAAAAGTGATGGACTTCTAAGGAGGCAGGACGCCACCCGGAATCCCACACTATAAAAACCACCCGGTCGAATTGAAGGACTGTGAAAAAGAAAAATAATAATAATAATAGTGTGTTAAAGAGTTATACATTTTCATACGTAGAACAGATGTACGTCGGATTGGAAGATGCCAAATATACCGGATGATGCATTAGCAATTCTCTGGTACGCATTAGAGTTGCCTCACTCTGAGGGACCTGGGGCAACCCGAACGAGCTGTAAGGTCTGTAAGATAAGGACGTCACCTTTCGTGATTGTTATTTCGTGTTCGATGCCTACAGGTGTTAAGCACCTGTCTGCGGCATTCGATAGGCCGTTGGATTTGTCACTTTATCATAGGAAGCACCTGCTAGATCACGACTTGTTCTCCAAACCCTTGTCTCATTGCTCAAGTATGATACGAAATGTCATTATCAGATAACCTTCAGGCTCATATTATTATTATTATTATTATTATTATTATTTTTTTTTTGCTTTATCACAGTCTTCCAATTCGACTGGGTGGTATTTATAGTGTGGGGTTCCGGGTTGCATCCTGCCTCCTTAGGAGTCCATCACTTTTCTTACTATGTGCGCCGTTTCTAGGATCACACTCTTCTGCATGAGTCCTGGAGCTACTTCAGCCTCTAGTTTTTCTAGATTCCTTTTCAGGGATCTTGGGATCGTGCCTAGTGCTCCTATGATTATGGGTACGATTTCCACTGGCATATCCCATATCCTTCTTATTTCTATTTTCAGATCTTGATACTTATCCATTTTTTCCCTCTCTTTCTCTTCAACTCTGGTGTCCCATGGTATTGCGACATCAATGAATGATACTTTCTTCTTGACTTTGTCAATCAACGTCACGTCTGGTCTATTTGCACGTATCACCCTATCCGTTCTGATACCATAGTCCCAGAGGATCTTTGCCTGATCGTTCTCTATCACTCCCTCAGGTTGGTGTTCGTACTACTTATTACTGCAAGGTAGCTGATGTTTCTTGCACAGGCTCCAGTGGAGGGCTTTTGCCACTGAATCATGCCTCTTTTTGTACTGGTTCTGTGCAAGTGCCGGCCATTCGCTTGCTATGTGGTTTATGGTTTCATTTTTCGTATTGCACTTCCTACATATGGGAGAGATGTTATATCCGTCTATCGTTCTTTGAACATATTTGGTTCTTAGGGCCTGATCTTGTGCCGCTGTTATCATTCCTTCAGTTTCCTTCTATAGCTCTCCCCTCTGTAGCCATTGCCACGTGTCATCGCTGGCTAGTTCTTTAAGGCGCTGTCACACTAGCGAAATTTCCGTCGACTTTTTCTGAGTTTGTCGTCGACTTTCCTAAGAAGTCGACGTCATTCCGTACTCTGGTTGTCACACACGTTCTTCTTCACATCGTGGTTGTCGTCGTCAAAACGTAAACAAACCATCTGAGCTGTGATTTCCCGGAATGATAAAACAACTATGCTTTATAACACAAAGCAACTAGTGGGTCGTGCTTGCGTGTGTTTAATGATGCTGCATAGAATTTAAAATAAAAGTCTTTGCGTTCGGTCGTGGTTAAAAAGATGTGAAAAGTTTTATTTAAAAAAAAAAGCTGGGGATAGCCTAGATAGGCTATTCGTAACCTTGTTCACCCCAACCCAACACATCCAGAACTGTATTACAACTATATTAAGCTAGAGAAACATTGCAAAAATTTTAAAGATTTTTGTTTATATTCTTTTGAGAAAAAAGAAAAAAAAAGAAAAAGAGCAGAGCTAGGCTACATAACAATCTGATGCTATTCACGATATAGCATGCTTATCTGTTTCTTGGTAATTTTTTCATTTAAGACCATTTTTCATAAAACTGTCATGGTTATGGTCCTATAAGCAACGTCTCTCCCCCATATCTTCGACCAAAAACTGTTCTGGCAATCTTGTCAACTGTACCAAGAACTCCATCTTGCATCTGATGACTTGAAATGATAGCTCTCCGAAATATAAAAAAAATAATAAAGTCGACGGTAGCGATGAGTTGAATTCGATCGGTACCGTTTTCAAAATTCGTGACGACGACACCAGAAAGTCGTCGTCAAAACATGAAAAGTCGACGTCAAATTCAAAAGTCAACGGAAATTTCGCTAGTGTGACAGCGTCTTTAGTCTGTCTCATGTATTGTCCGTGCATTGGTTTGTTGTGCCAGTCCTCTGTTCTGTTTGTCATCCTCCTGTCTCTGTATATTTCTGGGTCTTCGTCTACTTTTGTCAGTCCTTCTTCCCATGCACTCTTTAGCCACTCGTCTTCACTGGTTTTCAGATATTGCCCCAGTGCTCTGTTCTCGATGTTGACGTAGTCCTCTATACTTAGTAGTCCTCTCCCTCCTTCCTTTCGTGTTATGTATAGTCTGTCCGTATTTGCTCTTGGGTGTAGTGAAGTTTTTGAGCCAGTATCCATGGACTTCATCGGGACCTGGGGCTTTCCAGTTTGGCATTTTCTTTAGTTGGTGTCTGACTGTGTCTGTCATGTTCTCTGTGAATCTTTGTTTTATTCTCCCTGTTTCTTCTTCCTTGACTTCCTGGAGCCATGTTGCATGTTTGTTGTGTGATACCGGATTGCTCCATATGTTTTCCCAGAGTCTCTTACTTGGTTCGGCTTCAGGAATTTCTTGGTGGTTGTCTTCCCTTCTTAGTTGGCTGTATAGTCTTTTCTGGTTGGTTCCGAATAGTTTGTTCTGTTGGTATCCCTTATTCCTGTTCATGTACCGTTGGATCTTATGTGCTTTGGCCTTAAGCCTCTGTTTTACATCTTCTATTGTGTTGTTTAGTCCCTTCTCTTGTACTTTGTATTTCTCGTTGAGTTCCTCCCTTGTTTTCTTGCTTCTTAGCCTTTTTTCTGCCACCTCTTTCAGTTTACCATGATTTGCTTTTCCAGGCGCCTTTTCCAAGGAGGTTGCTGTTTTGGTTTTTTGTTGGGTTGGTTGTGCTGTTGGTGTTGGTGTTCGAATCCCCATCAGTTCTGCTACTAATCTTGCTCCTGCATATGCCAAGTTATTTGTTTCTGTGATACTGGTGGTGTGTATTATGCCCATTATTTCATTGACCTCACTTGTTTTCTCCCTTAATTTCTTGGTGTTTCTTCGTGTGTCGTTTGACACCTCATCATCCCTGTCGTCTTCTGTGGCATCGTCTCTCAGTTCGTCTTCGTGTAATTCGTTGTCTTCTCTTTCTGTTGGGTAGAGCCAGTTCTTTTTCTTTATGTTCCTTACTTGGTCTGCCAGCCTCTGCTCTGTTTGGGGGGTGTTATTCCTCTCATTCTAGATGTTGACCAACCTTCCTTCTATATCTCTCCGTCGGGTTTGTTCTGATGTAGCATCTCCATATTTCCTTATTTTCTTCTCTTGTCCATTTCTTCCTTTTTGCTTCTGTAGCTCCAATCTCAGGCTGTTGGTTACTGTCGTTGTGGTGGTCAGTTGCTGGATGACGACCTCCAAGTACCTGACCGTCTTCCCCTTCAATTGATTCTCTGTTGCCAGAGGTTCCATTTACGTCGTTGTCGTTAATTCCTTCATTTCTTAACATCATTGCTGAGTTTTGCTATTAAACCCATAGCTGGACCCTACCCCATCAGGGATAGGTACTCATTTACAGCTGAGTAGACTGAGGAAATTATGGTAAAGTTCCTTTCCCAAGGAATCAACGCCGAGGAGAGCGGTCACCCATCCAACGACTGACCAGCCCCAATGTTGCTTAACCTGTCGATTGACGACCTAACCCACTCTGCCACGGCGCCACATATTATTATTATTATTATATTATTATTATTATTATTATTATTATTATTATTATTATTATTATTATTACTCGAGTGTTGACAAAAATACTATGTCAATACTTACAAGTAAACAAGTTATACTCATTAATCTTGTGGGTTTCTTTCTCCACCTTCAGAGGAAATCTGAAAGAAATTTTTGTTTAGCTCATTATTATTATTATTATTATTATTATTATTATTATTATTATTATATTATTATTATTCAGAAGATGAAAGCCATTTATATTTAACAAGCCCACAAAGGGGCCACTAACAAGAAATTCAAGCTTTCAGAGAATATAAAGGTGCTCATCAGAAGAAATAAGAGGAGGTAAAGGGAAATCACAGAGATAAGAGAACCCCACTTATTTGAAATACGAGAGAAGAAGAGACCCCACCCCTTATTTGAATACAGAGAGAAGAGAGCCCCCCACTTATTTAAATATGCAGAGAGAAAAGACTCCCCCACTTATTCAAATACAAAGAGAAGAGACCCCCAATTATTCAAATACAGAGAGAAGAGACCCCCACTTATTTAAATATACAGAGAGAAGAGACTCCTCCACTTATTCAAATCAAACAGAAGAGACCCCCAATTATTCAAACGAGAAGAGACCCGCCCCCCACTTATTTAAATATACAGAGAGAGACCCCCCCCACTTATTTAAATACAGATGAGAAGAGACTTATTTAAATATCAGAAAGAAGAGACTCCCCTACTTTTTGAAATACAGAGAAGAGACCCCACTTATTTAAATACAGAGAGGAGACTCCTCCCAATTAAATATAGAGAGAAGAGACTCCCCCACTTATTTAAATACAGAGAGAAGATCGCCCACTTTTCTAAATACAGAGAGAAGAGACTCAACTTCTTATTTAAATACAGAGAGAAGAGACTCGCCCACATTTTTAAATACAGAGAGAAGAGACTCTCCCACTTATTTAAATACAGAGAGAAGAGACTCTCCCACTTTTTTAAATACAGAGAGAAGAGACTCTCCCACTTTTTTAAATTCGGAGAGAAGAGACTCTCCCACTTATTTAAATACAGAGAGAAGAGACTCTCCCACTTATTTAAATACAGAGAGAAGAGACTCCCCTTCTTATTCAAATACAGAGAGAAGAGACTCCACTTCTTATTCAAATACAGAGAGAAGAGACTCTCCCACTTATTTAAATACAGAGAGAAGAGACCCTCCGCCACACTTATTAAAAAAATAAACGAATAAAATAATTAATTGGTAAATAGATGACACTGATTCTTCTGATGATGTTCCTGAAAATGGCTCCATTCTAGACTGGGATGAGCATTCTTGTCCTTACCGAATATTATTGAATTCATCTTATAATCGTCCCTTCCAAGGCCCCTAGCCGCAACCCCTTTCATTCCTTTTACTGCACCTCCGTTCATATTCTCATCCTTCTTGCTATCCACCCTCTCCTAACAAATATTTCATAGTACAACTTCTTTTGGGTTTTTCTTATGTTAAACCTTTCAAAACTTCTTACTGTCATTTTCAACGCTGAACGATGACTTCATATGTCCCAGCGCTTGGCCTGTCCTATTTATTCTGTTCTAATAATATGTCGAAAATGTTATTCCAAAAGCAAATTAAAGGCTGTCACTCAGAAAGGTTTTTTAAGAGTTGTTAAACTACACAGCTATATCAGTTTTACAGGAGAATTCTGATCTTGTAAAGAACTTCACGGTCATGAATGTTGAATACGTAGGCGCTTCAGTGGTGTGGTCGGTATGGTGTTGGCGTGCCACCTCGGTGGCAGCGAGTTCGATTCTCGGGCATTCCATTGAGAGGTTAGAGATGTATATTGCTGGTGATAGAAGTTCATCACTCTCGACGTGGTTCGGAAGTCACGTCAAGCCGTTGGTCCCGTTGCTGAATGACCACTGGTTCCATGCAACGAAAAAACACCATACAAACAAACAAACAATATGTGGTCATACTTCTAGATCAAATAAATGTGTTTTAATGACCACATCAGATATATCTCATTACTTTGCATGGGTTCAGCTTCATTGTTGATGTGGTTGCATTTCTTGCAGTGGTTTTGTTAGTTAGGAAATACTCATAGGAGCGTGAGTCTTGAAATGAAGAAAAAAATTCAGTTATGTATGGGTGGACATATTTAGAAATATATGTACCCATACATTTTATTATTCATGATTTTTTCTTTAGGCTAAACATTATAACAACTCAAATTTCATTGCCTACTTTATGGACTGATGGAAATATCTTTAGTTGAATATGCAGTTGAATTTCATATGTTTTTCAGGCTGGCTTTTGTTCTTAAACATCTTGCACATGTTATGGGAATCATAGATATATATATATATATAGTATATATATATATATAGATATATATATATATATATATATATTATATATATATATATATATATATATATATGTATATATATATATATATATATATATATATATATATATATATATATATATATGTATAATATATATATCAAAACCATTTTCTTGGTTTCATTTTATGCCTGGAGGACTGCAAGTAATTTCAACATCTGTACACATGAAAGCCAGAATTAACGTGCCTTAGAAATGCCAGTTAAAGGCATTTCTGTTGGCGAAATTCTTATGCAAGAGTTGAATCAGTGGGCTAGTCGTCGAACACCCACCGTATTTTGTGTAGAAATTCCTCCAGATTTCAATTTATTTTGATGTTGGGTTTGTAGTTCGATTCTTAAGTGAATTTAAATACTTTTTTCTCTCTGCAGAAGTTCAAGACGTCCTGCAGTTAAACGCCTGTAGTACTAGAAGAACATACGATGGCTCTCCTGCTGTGATGCAGTTGTATAATCAATAGATGGCTCTGCGGTATACTTGTGTTTTGCAGCCCTTGCTACCCCTTCCTAGACTGGGGTGAAAAGGGAGGAACACTCAGCTCGTTTCCTACGAAAAGTTATGCCAGGAGTTTTACAGCTTTACCGGGAGTGATTATCGCAGCCGTACCAGTTATCTCGGTGACGTCAGCTGGCACTCAGCGTCTCCATAGACGACGGGTCCTACAGTCAGAAATTCCTAACGAACAACACTGCATCAACCTGGTAAGTCCTTCTATCAATTTTGGTGACGTAGGTTGTGACGCCACTGTCCAGTGACTCGCTATATTGCAGTGATATCACCGTCTCCTATTGGCTCAGGAGAACCGTGATTTCCTGGCTATGTTATAGTGTACCATTATTAGATGCATCTCGGTCCTCCCTTCTGTTTTCAGTCACGGGTCTGTTTCATTTGTAGGTTTTCCTGGAACGCCTGTCACAGATGTTGCTTGAAATTTCGTGCAGTCAGTTTTTCTATTTACAATTAGGTGATTAGCATACATCATAATCACAATTCACTTAACTGGTGTCCTGTTTTTCTTATTAGTAGCAAATGAAAATCAAGTATTCAGTATTTTTTCGAAATGGTGACCGTAACACGATCTCTGGGGCGGAATTTCTGACTTTTGGATGAGTCCAGTGATTGCAAGAGCGGCGAATTTTTCATATGTTAGTATTTAGCTGTATTTTTTAGCATTTTTTTTTTTTTTTTTTGGTCTGTTGTTTTTTGGACATTCTTGTGTCAGAGATTTGGCTGCGTTAGGTGTAGGGGTGGTATATTGGCTTAATTCCAGTAAAGAAATGTCATATATATATATATATATATATATATATATATATATATATATATATATATATATTGTATATATATATATATATATTATATATATATATATATTATATATATATATATGTGTGTGTGTGTGTGTGTGTGTGTGTGTGTGTGTGTGTGTGTATTGCAGTCCAGAATTACGAAGAAATACACGGTGAACAAGATAGGAAATTGTATGAATTAAAAATGATAACGATAAATAAAAGATATAAATATAAACAAGGCGTGATCCGACCTCTACCTTACTCTAATTGCGTGCTAAAATCTACAGTCAAATAGAGCGTTGCTTCACCAACGAATATTGAAATAGATACGCTATGTTTTATGAGAAAAATTTTTTCAGCACTGTTTAATATGCACATTACTTATTTTTTACATTTTCATTCTAATAAATAAATCGTAAATATCCTATCCTTAAATTCCTGTACCTTTCAGCACGGAACACCTTTTTCAGATCCTTTTAGGCTCTTCCATAGACCTTTCTTACCCCCTCAACAAAACAACAACAAACTAGTTTGTTGGCTTACTCCCCGAGTAAGCGAAAATTCACCAGCTTAGCGATGGTTATGATCACATGTAATCATTGTCGATCGCCCTTTGAATGTGGGATAAAAAAAAAAACTTATTCGTTCAATAATCACCTGCTGATTCGACAAAAAAATCTAACTAGGCTAATCATATGAGGCAATTTTAAGTTTATTATGGTTTTGCGGGTATAAAATGAACATTAGATCTAACGGTAATGGAAAATATACCAAATATAAATATTACAACGCCTGATACGTATACCCCTTTAGAACATCAATCATCGGTATGTGTTCTAGAATATTATACCAAACGTCAATTTAAATACAGATATATTTGGCGACATAGATTCTACAGATTGGAAAAATTATATATATATATATATATATATATATATATATATAGATATATATATAAAGTTAAATCTACCTTAGTTTAACCAGACCACTGAGCTGATTAGCAGCTCTCCTAGTAGGGTTGGCCCGAAGTATTAGATATTTTCACGTGGCTAGGAAACCGACTGGTTACCTAGCAACGGGACCTACAACTTATTGTGGGATCCGAACCACATTATATCGAGAAATTAATTTCTATCACCAGAAATATATATATATATATATATATATATATATATATATATATATATATATATATATATATATATATATATATAAGCGAATACCAAAGGAAAATGATAGTCAGAAATCCAAGCGCTTTCGTCTTAACTAAGAGTAGAATTCGAAATGATGGCCCACCAACTCTTCTTTATTAACGATCGTGGTAAAATGCTTCGGTATTTGATTGTTATTCGTCATGTCGAAGGATTTTTGTGGGTTATGTCCAGGTTAAAAAATATATTTCCTTAAGGCCCCCATATAGTGAGCGATTGTATGAACGATTGTCTGTACGATTGTCGTTATCGACAAACGCACACACTATTCAGACAGTATGAGCGATCTCCGCACAGATTTCAGTCTGAACAAAGATTTTGTCTCGGGAAGACAATATCATCTCTAGAAGAGACGCGAGCGATAGCGTTATATCGGCAAACAAACCCATACATTGAACGACCAGTGTATGACAGACTTAAGTCGAAAGCCAACAGCAACCTGGTCTTGACAGATTCCCGCTGAGGTCGTTCTTCAGACACGAAGCCCCGCCCACTTTTGCATCCAGACAAGCCCATACACAGTGATTTTGCGAACGATACAGACAATCGTTCAGTGTATGGGGCCCTTTAGAATACTATTCCTCTTTCATACCACACACACACACACATACACCGTTGTATTACAGTAAAGGACATTTATATGTATATATTGTTAATATACATGTATATATATATATATATATACACACATCAACATTAAGACAAAATCCACTCAAGAATTCCAGCGGACTCGAAGGAGATCGCATAAGTGCGAGACTTGACACCTCAGGGAAAATCAATGTACTGAACATTGAGGTACTGACTCGAGGACGGGAATACAGTGATATAAATAGCTGAGGTCAAGTGGCTATTTGGCGGGTGGGGTGTGGGGTGGGGGAAGTTGGAGTGAAAATAGTCCTTTTAAGGAGAATAATATACATACACATATGTACAGGGTGTCCATAAAGTCCCAGTACCATTAATACTTGTAATGGTACTGGGACTTTATGGACACCCTGTATATATACGTATATATATATATATATATATATATATATATATATATATATATATATATATATATATATATATATATATATATATATATTTCAAGCTCTGCCCGAAATTTCGGGCAATTCGTGAAATACCTGGTTTTGCTATCTGCCCAGTGACATATGTAGTACTTTAATCAGTGGAGGTGACCATTAGTTACTGTAGCGGGTGGGTCTTGTCTCTGATTGCCCATTTCCCCCACCCCCCTTTAATTTCTTTTCTCTCAACAAATATATATCAATTGTGTTCCATTGTGACTGTCACCAGTATTTGCGATTTCATCCTCTTTTAAGTGTTCAACATAATCCGTTTATCGCTGAATACTTCCTATACGAGTCACCCAGACATCAATATTAATTATTCATGAATTTGCTTATTAGATTTCTGTAAGAGAAAACTATTGCGCCGCTTTTGTCTGTCTATCCGTCCGCACTTTTTTTCTGTCCGCCCTCAGACCTTCAAAACTACCGAGGCCAGAGTTTTGCAAATTGGTAAGTTGATCATCAACCTTATAGTCATCAAACGTACTAAATTGCAGCCCTCTAGCCTTAGTAGTTTTTATTTTTATTTAACGTTTATCGTTATCTATAATCGGACTCTGGCAACGATGTATGATAGACCACCGCCAGGCAGTGGTTCAAGTTTCACGGGCCGCGGCTCATGCAGCATTATACCGAGACTGCCGAAAGATAGATCTATTTTCGGTGGCCTTGATTATACGCTGTACAGAAAATTAGATTGCGCCGAAGTGGGTTTTTTTTGGGAGGTTAGTTTATCTGACACGAGAGGCCATGAAACCCCGATATTGGTATTCTATAACTTCATGCAGCCTGTCTGTGTTAGAATGAATATCAGGCTCCTTCATGTCACAAAGCGCTTCTTTTAATGTACGAGGCATCACTACCACACCTGTCAAAATCGATATTTGGAAACATTAAGTTCAGTTCCTCTCCCAAATCACCTCGAGGCAAATCGGCGCTTTTTATAACAGTTATACTATATGAATGGGATGGAATTTTAATACCTATTTGATGTGCCAGGAACCGATTGAAGGGAAACATTATATGATTTGCTTTTGTTTGATGGCGACACATTTCTGATATTGGTATATTTTTTTGCTTGTTGGAATAATTGCGATCATATTTATTGAATACCAATGAGGTCTTGTGACGTAGATCACTTTTATATGCAGGATGAGAGCTAGTAAGTCATCCAAATAAGTGTAGAGGAGTCTATGTTTTTTTTTTTTTTTTTTTTTTTTTTTGCAATATGAAGGATTTCAGCAAAGTTGTAGACTATTCTTGTATCAAATTGATGCGTTCACAATATTAAGGGTTCCCAGAGCTCCAAGTCGCAACTTTTTTTTTTTTTTTTTTTTTGGTCCAAGTCTTCTAAAAATATCCTATTTTACCCATGGAAAAGCGTACTTGCATATATACTATAGACTCCAAAGTGGTCGAAAATACCATTATCTAACTAGGCGTTTGAAAATGCCAATTCATAAACGCGTTTTTCTCACAAAATTTTTTTTCAAATCAGCCCCTGGAGACCCTTAATATTGTGAACGCCTCAATGATATCAGAATTGAAAATAAATTAACATTCTTAAGACCATGAAGAATGATGGCACCGTATTTTCCATGGGTTGCATCTCCATCTAATGTAAGCCTGAAAACGCTATGCAGTGAATGCTGTAACATTATATCTGTAAAAGGTTTCGTCTTTGTTCGTTTACACTTCGCTTCTTCAGAAGCATTACTTTTGATACAGTTAAGTCTATCTTAGTTTAACCAGACCACTGAGATGATTAACAGCTCTCCTAGGGCTGCTGGCCCGAAGGATTAGATATGTTTACGTGGCTAGGAACATATTGGTTACTTAGCGACGGGACCTACAGCTTATTGTGGGATCCGAGCCACATTATATTGAGGAATGAATTTCTAATCGCCGGAAATAAAATTCCTCTGATTCCACGTTGGCAGAGCTACAGGGAGTCGAACTCGCGTCTACCGAATAGGTAAGCGGGCACGTTAACCCCTCGTACAACGAGGAACCAATTTTTTTTTCATAATGAGTTAAAATCCACAATAATGTATATACTGGATATTTTTCAAAAATACAGAAAGGTTAAAAGCAGGGAGCTTTCTACCGGTTGCACAACCGTCCTCTTCAGCCAGCTGAAAAATACAGTCTCATATTAATACATTATTGTGGCTTTTAACTCATCATATCCTGTCACGGTATAGTGATGCACCATAGATATTGCTTTTGAGATATTGTTGACGAACTTTGAATCGGCATTTCGTCGTGTAACGCGCAGAGAACTTGCAAACGAGACTTCTTGAATTGCTTTCTTGAATTGCGAGTGTTCAAACTTTCAGTCTCTGAAGGTCTTCAGACCATAATCTTTTTGCTTCTGAAGGTTGCTTAGCAGAGTAGCATGTTTGTGTGTGTGTGTGTGAGTGTGTATGTATATATATATATATATATATATATATATATATGAATAAATAGAAATGCGTATATATATATCTATTTTTATATTTATACATATATATAACGTGTATATTTAAATTGATTAATTGAATATATATTATTATATATATAATAATCTATATAATTATATAAGTTATATATATATAGTATATATTTTATGTGTACATGTATGTATATGTGTATGTATATATATATATATATATATATATGCATGTATACATATATATATATATATATATATATATATATATATATATATATATATATATATATATATATATATATATGAATTTTTATCACATCACCGTGATTCATACACATGTATCAAGCTACAAATGTCCTTTAATATCCAATTCGCTCTGCCTCGGAATTAATATATTTTCATATATATTAACCGAAGGGGAAATTCTTTAATTGACACATTATTTCCGAGGAAGAGCGAATTGGGTATTAAAGGACATTTGTAGCTGCTTAATGCGCATATATGTGTTTGTTGGTGTGTATTTATAGTGTATATATAATCTGGAGGGAGAGATCAAAAGAAGAGTAAAATCACGTTCAAGACGCAGTTTAGAACATAATTTTATATATTTATAGTTCAAGATAGATTTTTGCCTTCCAACCCAACCCCTCTCCCCCACCTCCCCCCGCCCCCCCGAAATCCCATAATCTGGACCAAGAGTGACAGCAGTACTTTGACCACAAAGCGTCATAATGACGAGACAGGAACCTCCTCAGTGGAAGAAGCACTTGAGAGACACATCCTCCCAGGACGGGAAGTGAGTCCTGAATGATGATGTCGAAACTCGAAACCCTGCAACCTCGACCAAACATTGGCGCATCGACAGGAGAATCAGTATTCAGTGGCCGCCACAATAGGAAGTTCCTCTTGTTCCCCGTTTGTTAATAGTTAAAGAGACCCTCGGAGACAGAGTCCTCAGTGCTTCTCTGGAATGATTTTTTTTTTAATTAGAAAGGGAAATAAATAGACAGATGAATAGGTGAATAACTAAGACAATCTGTTTTTTTCATTCAGTTACATATGAGATCATTCTTTCTTATACCTAACCTACGTAATGAAAGACACAAACAGGGGATAAATGAATAGGTGAATAAATAAGGCAATCTGTTTTTCATTCAGTTATATATATATATATATATATATCTATATATATATATATATATATGTATATATATATATATATGTATATATATATAATATATATATATATATATATATATATATATATATATATATATATATATATATATATATATATATATATATATATAATATATATATATCAGATTATTCATTCTCTTAGTTAACCAACCTAATGAAATGCGCAAAAAGTGGGCAGATGAATAGGTGAATAACTAAGACATTCTTTTTTCATTCAGTTATACATATCAGATTAGTCATTCTGTTAGGTAACCAACGTAATGAAATAGGATGAATAGTTGAATAACTAAGACAATCTGTTTTTTATTCAGTTAGATATCATATTAGTCATTCTTTTAGCTAACCAACATCATGAATTACACAAAAAGTGGAGGAGGCCAAATATGTGTGTAAAATTTTCGAATTGATGACCTGGCTAATGTTTACATAGAAATTGATCCTTGCAAATATATTCGTCTCGCACTCATACAGGCGACTTTATTTCTCAGTGAATACTTTGAAAAACCACAGTCAGTTGGGTAACGACTCAAAGGAAGTTTTATGGCCTAAACAATATAATGAGAAATTCACTAAAATTTCACGGGTAACCTTGATATCTACAGGAAAATTAAACAAACTTTTTGTTTTTTTATTTATTTATTTATTTATTTTTTAGAAAGAATGGAAAAAGTAATAAATTAGTCTTCATGCAGTTATTAGAAATATATATTATATATATAATATATATATATATATATATATATATATATATAAATAAAGGTTTTTTTGCCACGAAGGAAAAAAAATGAAAAAACGAGTTGGCCGAGTACTTTCGGTCCTATTCGGACCCTTTACTGAGGCATACTGGTTTTACAAAGAACACCATAGTCAAAAGAAGGCTTAATATACAAACACGGAACACCACCACTTAGCCATAAGGGCGATTTTCACTCTACAGAGAGGAGGAGGAGTCATAGGCTAGCCACACCTTGAAGGATACCCGCGGTAAACAAGTGATTCTTCCAGAAAAACAGTACATTTTGAAAACAACACGGGAGCATATACAATTTAATATCATGAATTTTTACACAAACTTTCCCAACAAAAAATTATTATTAATGAAAAGACGAAAGAAAATATAAATATATATATATTGAGCAAGAGAAAGAGGAGAGAGAAAAGGATCGAAACCAGAGAGAGAGAGAGAGAGAGAGAGAGAGAGAGAGAGAGAAGGTAATAACTATATACATGTGGGACTAAATTTATTAGTTGTTCATTTATTTTGAGGTCCTTCATAAAAACATCTACAAATATATGGGTCCAAAGGGTACATTCCCAGACTAAGATTTAGGTTGTTTTTATTAGTGATTTGTATAATTGCCGATTCCAGTAAATTTCTTGAAACATAATCATTAGATCTAGCAATTACCGAGGCATCACCCCAATTAATGCAATGAGATATTTCACTCAGATGGATAAACAGTGCATTTGAAGTCTGGGCTGTTCTAACTGAATACATATGCTGCTTAACCCGAACACATAAATTCTTACTAGACTGACCAACGTAAAACGATGGGCAATCCTTACAAGGAATTTTGTAAATGTGTTGTTATTTGTTACGGGACGGGATTCTTAATTAGCATATCTTTTAATGGTATTGTTATAAGAGAACACATACATAACATTAAATATTTAAATATTGATTTTATGGTTCAAATACGAAAATAAGGTAAGCTAAGTACATTTTTAGGATTCTTCATTAATAGCAACATTATAAAAACTTTTTATGAGCTTTTTGATAACATAAATCAATTAAATGAGGTGGGTAGCAGAGATCGTTTCCTATCTTTTTTATGTATTCTATTTCTTGGTCCAGGTATTGTGGACTCGTGATACGCAAAGCGCGTAGGAACATTGAAGAAAAAATTGAAATTTTGAATATTAAGATGGTGGCCAGAATAAAAATGTACATATGTTAAATTATTTGTGGGTTTTCTATAAATACTGAATTTGCATTGGAAAGATTCTCTATGTATTAATACATCTAGGAAAGGGATGACATTGTTATTTTCAATTTCAACAGTGAATTTTATGGATGGCACTAAATTATTCAATTTAGACAGTAAATCATTTACATCGATACCACTAGGTAAGACTACTAAGATATCATCGACATATCGGTACCATTTTAAGGGGATAAGTGTGATTTTCGGGAGGTGTTGTCTCTCAAAAAATTCCATATATAAGTTAGAAAGGAGAGGTGATAAAGGGTTACCCATGGCCATACCAAATATTTGTTGGTAATATTCTCCATTAAAATAAATCTGCAATCACAAATACATAACTTAATTAAGGAAATTATGTGACTAACGGACATAGGCAATTCATGCAGTAACCAAGCTCATTACTTAAATATTCTAGCACAGAGTCAATAGGGACTTTTGTAACAAAGAACATACATCAAAACTGACAAAAATATCGCTAGGGTTTAGTACAATGTTATTTAATTTCTCTACAAGATCAAGAGAATTCCGGATGTGTGAATTAGATACAGTTCCTAGTAGCGGGGATAACAGTTTAGTAAGATATTTAGATAGTTTATAAGCAATTGACCCTACAGTACTAATAATTGGGCGCATAGGTTTGTTTTCCTTATAGTTTTGACTAGGCCATATAAATAAGGTTAATGAGGGACACTTTACAGTTAACTGACACAAAAGTTCTTTTTTATCTTTAAGAATTTGTTTGATATTGATATTAAAGTTTTTTATTACTTGTCCAACGGATTTTTTTGCAAGTTTTTTGTAAGTTATTTCATCCTCAAGTAAAGTATGCATGCGTGATATGTAGTCAGTTTTGTCAAGAACCCACTAAAACTATTGGATTTATCAGCCTTGGTAATGTGTAAGCTATTATCATTCTTCAATTCTTTTAAACTTTTCCTGTAGCGAGCGGGGAAGTTATCTTCATGGTAGGCATGCGTAGCACTATATGTCATGCCTTTGATAATGTCTAAATGATTTTGTGGTAGATCACAGTATTTTTCAAACTTATATAAAGATGTCGCTATTGATAAAGCTGAGGGTTTGTTACAAATGAAGAAAGACAGCCCAAAGCCTAATGCGCGCACTGCATTATCACTTATTTGTTTGCTCGATAATTCACCACACAATCACTTCTAGCATTTTTGGTCCAATCGCTGGCGTTGATAGGTTGTTTTAATTTTCTTTCCAGTTTTCTAATCAAAGTGTCTGTAGTTCTACGAAGTTTTCCATAAATTTCTTGCCTTAATGCGTGTTTCCAATCAGCGGGAATCGAATAGTTGAAGTTACGTCGGGCTTTTTCCAGTTCTTTAAATTTCTCCTTTTCCTCCATTTTCGCGGCAGCAATGTGACGTTTTAATATGAGTGATGAAAACTCATTAAAAGGATGTGATCGTATCTTCTTATGCGGTATGGTAGCAATGATTTTGGGGTAACACTTGTTCCGCCAGGCAATTTTTTCAGGAATTTCAGGTGAATTCTGGTAGAGTGCGCTGCTTGTAAAGACTTGGAGAAAGAGGTGACGAAACAGCTCAACAGTGGGAACAGGAAAGCAAAAGTAAACGTGGCCCTCATGATGAATAACTTGATCACGAAGTATATAAAACGTGATGCTATGTATAAATAAAGGTTTTTTTTGCCACGAAGGAAAAAAAATGAAAAAAGAGTTGGCCGAGTACTTTCGGTCCTATTCGGACCCTTTACTGAGGCATACTGGTTTTTACATAAAGAACACCATAGTCAAAAAGAAGGCTTAATATACAAACTGACACTACCAAATTAGCCATAAGGGCGATTTTCACTCTACAGGAGAGGAGGAGGAGTCATAGGCTAGCCACACCTTGAAGGATACCCGCGGTAAACAAGTGATTCTTCCAGAAAAACAGTACATTTTGAAAACAACTCTTGCTCGATATATATATATATTTATATTTTCTTTCGTCTTTTCATTAATAATAATTTTTTGTTGGGAAAGTTTGTGTAAAAATTCATGATATTAAATTGTATATGCTCCCGTGTTGTTTTCAAAATGTACTGTTTTTCTGGAAGAATCACTTGTTTACCGCGGGTATCCTTCAAGGTGTGGCTAGCCTATGACTCCTCCTCCTCTCTGTAGAGTGAAAATCGCCCTTATGGCTAATTTGTTAGTGTCAGTTTGTTTATTTTAAGCCTTCTTTTGACTATGGTGTTTCTTTGTAAAACCAGTATGCCTCAGTAAAGGGTCCGAATAGGACCGAAAGTACTCGGCCAACTCGTTTTTTCATTTTTTTTCCTTCGTGGCAAAAAAACCTTTATTTATACATAGCATCCCGTTTTATATACTTCGTGATCAAGTTATTCATATATATATTATTGTATATATATATAATATATGATATTAATATATATATATATATTATATATATATATATATATATATATATGTATATATATATATGCGTAGGTGTGTGTATTTGTGGATTTATTCATTTATATAACCATATGTTATATATATATAATATGTGTGTATATATGTATGTAATAATAATGCATACGTATATACACACACATGCACACACACACGCACACACACACACACACACACATATATTATATATATATAAATATAGTATATATATATATATATGATAACTATATATAATTATATATATATAGTTCCTGTTCGTTGTCAGGGTCAAATGAGTTCGCGGGGTGCACCGAGCCATGGTTACGCCCACTGTCCGCTAAGTGGGTCGTGGTTACGCCCTACTTGAGTTTCAAACCTACAATTCGCACAGCTGCATCGGAACTAACCCGAAACTTCGGGCGATTAATGCTGTGTCTCGTCCCCGAGTGTAAATAAGGCATTCTGCCAAAGAAGAGATCTTATAAACTTCCCCGACGATATAACAGTCAGCATTTGCAGGAGGCCCTGCGGGAGATCTCCCGCAGGTCAACACAAGAAATGTTATGTTTCTGCGTAGACTACTATTTAGCAATTTTTGCAATTTTTCATTTGGATATTTTACGTTTCGATCGGTATGGTCTTGGCCTGCCACTTCAGTGGCCGTGAGTTCGATTCTCGGGCATTCCATTGAGTGGTGTGAGATGTGTATATCTGGTGGTGATAAGGTTCATTCTCAACGGAGTTCGGAGTCGCGTATAAAGCTGTTGGTCTTATTGTTGAATAACCACTGGTTCCATGAAACGTAAAAGCACCATACAAACACAGAAACAATAACGATATTTTCTTTGTTCCTCGGGTGCTCAGCTCTCTTTCCTAAATTTACATTATTTTTAGAAATGAACTAACTTTTCATTCCTCATTTCCAGTCACAAATCACTGATCTCCTCGGCAAATCACCTTATTTTATAACAAAACGTTAAAGCCCATCGATAAACAGCCTTCGTGACCATTACCTAAACTTTCAGAAGAGGATCAGAGATCAATTGAGATCTCTCACTTTCACAAATGATCCCTGATCCCCTTTACCGGCAGAGAGAGAGAGAGAGAGAGCGACCGGAGGTCCTTTATTCTTCAGTTCCAGAGGCCCTTTATACCTCAGTTCTAGAAGGCCTTTATTCCTCAGTTCCAGAGGGCCTTTATTCCTCAGTTCCAGAAGGCCTTTATTCCTCAGTTCCAGAAGGCCTTTATTCCTCAGTTCCAGATGTCCTTTATTCCTCAGTTCCAGAAGGCCTTTATTCCTCAGTTCCAGAGGGCCTTTATTCCTCAGTTCCAGAGGTCCTTTATTCCTCAGTTCCAGATGTCTTTTATACCTCATTTCCAGAGGCCTTATACCTCATTTCCAGAGGCCCTTTATTCCTTAGTTCCAGAGGTCCTTTATTCCTCAGTTCCAGAGGTCCTTCATTCCTCAGTTCCAGATGGTCTTTATTCCTCAGTTCCAGAGGTCCTTTATTCCTTAGTTTCAAAGGTCCTTCATTCCTCAGTTCAAGAGGTCCTTTATTCTCAGTTCCAGAGGGCCTTTATACCTTAGTTCCAGAGGCCCTTTATTCTTCAGTTCCAGATATCCTTTGTACTCAGTTCCAGATGGTCTTTATTCCTCAGTTCCAGAGGACCTTTATTCCTCAGTTCCAGAGGTTCTTTATTCCTCAGTTCCAGATGTCTTTTATACCTCTGTTCCAGAGGTCCTTTATTCGTCAGTTCCAGAGGCTCTTTATTCCTCAGTTCCAGATGTCCTTTATACTTTAGTTCCAGAGGGCCTTTATTCCTCAGTTCCAGATGTCCTTTATACCTTAGTTCCAGAGGGCCTTTATTTCTCAGTTCCAGAGGGCATTTATTCCTCAGCTACAGATGTCCTTTATACCTCATTTCCAGAGGCCCTTTATTTCCCAGTTCCAAAGGCCTTTTATTCCTCAGTTCCAGAGGCCCTTTATTCCTCAGTTCCAGATGTCCTTTATACCTCAGTTCCAGGGGCCCTTTATTCCTCAGTTCCTGATGTCCTTTATACTTCAGTTCCAGAGGTCCTTTATTCCTCAGTTCCAGAGGTCCTTTAATCCTCAAACCGTTGGACTGTGGAACCACAGGCTCCCTGAGGAATTCGTGTAATTGGAACTTAAGACGTTCAAGGGTAGGTGCAATACATTACTACCTCAATATTATTCTCCATGCTTTTAATACGTTTTTATCTGTTTATTGATTTATTATTTGTTTATCATTTTTGATAAGTGAGGTCTCTTCTTTCTGTATTTTCCTCTGCCTCGTCTTACTTCTTGCTAATGAACAACGTATTTTTTGGAAGCTGGACTTTCAAGTCAGTGGCCCCTTTGGTGGGCGTGTTCCATATGAATAAGTTCCGTCTTCCAAATAATAATAATAGGTACGTTCAGTACGTCACAACGAGAGTTTTGATGATTATAGTTTCTTGAAACTATTATTCTATGATATAGCAGCATAGTCAATTGTTGATAAAAACACTGCCATTTTGTTGATCACCGGCTATTTGTATTGTTTGTGGATGTGTTATAAACACAACAATAGCTGCCAAAATATAATTGTTCTTTTGAAAAATAAATTAGAATCACAAAGAATGTATATCAAACGTAGATATACAAGTAATATTTTCAAATATGTAACTAAAGAATTTTTAAACTATACGTTTTTATTTTTATTTATATTGATTTTGTAGCAAAATTTTATTTAGGTATATATTTACATTTTTGTATTAACAGAATTATCCATATAATGTAAATTATTGGAATGTAATTGTATTTTTATAATCAAAGATAAACAAAAAATGAAAGACCGGCGAAATTAGCCGACGCACCTGCTAGACCTTTCCTGGTACGTCCACGGTCGTCAAGGTTAAGTCTCAAGAACGTATAGTCACTCATAGAAGTTAATTCCATCAAACCCCTTTCTGGACAACGGGTCAGTAAAGTGACCTAAGACGGGCACACACCGACACTTTCTACAGCAGAGTTAGTTGAACATTCGGCCAGTTTCGCACTCCCAGACAACTGTCATCCAGAAAGGGGGGGAAATGGAAATCTCTCTCAAACACCCGGACATCCATGAACTTAAGTGAGTGACTGACTGACTGTTGCCACCAGGTAGGGATTAGGGTAGAGGTGTTTTGTAGAGGCACAAACACTGGTTGGGGGAGGCGTGTCCTGGTTACCCCCGGGGACCCTTAGCCTCGAGAGGATAGAGGTTGAAGGAAGTCGACCATTACTGCCAGAGAGCTTAAGGTGGACAATCCTTACCAATTCAGTATTATTTAAACGAGCGAATTGGGGTCAAGAAAGCGTCCGTGGAAAAGAGTTGGGGTCAATTAGAACCCGGGAAACAGAAAATGCTGTCTTACGTCAATGTTCGTGAAGAATGGGTCTTAAATGAGCGGAAAAGAATGTTGTACACTCACGAATCAATCTGGATGGCGACCCATCCTCAGGAAGTGTGCCGCAAAAGAAATATTCCAGTCGCTTGATGAAAAGTGGATTCGTAAAATACTTTACCAAGTATTAGTACAATGATAAAAATGTCGTTGTTCTAGTGCTAAAAACTCTTATTATTATTATTATTATTATTATTTTTTTTTTTTTTTTTGCTCTATCACAGTCCTCCAATTCGACTGGGTGGTATTTATAGTGTGGGGTTCCGGGTTGCATCCTGCCTCCTTAGGAGTCCATCACTTTTCTTACTATGCGTGCCGTTTCTAGGATCACACTCTTCTGCATGAGTCCTGGAGCTACTTCAGCCCTATAGTTTTTTGCTATATTCCTTTTCAGGGATCTTGGGATCGTGCCTAGTGCTCCTATGATTATGAGTACGATTTCCACTGGCATATCCCATATCCTTCTTATTTCTATTTCCAGATCTTGATACTTATCCATTTTTTCCCTCTCTTTCTCTTCAACTCTGGTGTCCCATGGTATTGCGACATCAATGAGTGATACTTTCTTCTTGACTTTGTCAATCAACGTCACGTCTGGTCTGTTTGCACGTATCACCCTATCCGTTCTGATACCATAGTTCCCAGAAGGTATCTTTGCCTGATCGTTTTCTATCACTCCTTCAGGCTGGTGTTCGTACCACTTATTACTGCAAGGTAGCTGATGTTTCTTGCACAGGCTCCAGTGGAGAGCTTTTGCTACTGAATCATGCCTCTTTTTGTACTGGTTCTGTGCAAGTGCCGGGCATTCACTTGCTATGTGGTTTATGGTTTCATTTTTCGTATTGCACTTCCTACATATGGGAGAGATGTTATTTCCGTCTATCGTTCTTTGAACATACCTGGTTCTCAGGGCCTGATCTTGTGCCGCTGTTATCATTCCTTCAGTTTCCTTCTTTAGCTCTCCCCTCTGTAGCCATTGCCAATTGTCATCGCTGGCTAGTTCTTTAGTCTGTCTCATGTATTGTCCGTGCATTGGTTTGTTGTGCCAGTCCTCTGTTCTGTCTGTCTTTCTCCTGTCTCTGTATATTTCTGGGTCTTCGTCTACTTTTATCAGTCCTTCTTCCCATGCACTCTTTAGCCACTCGTCTTCACTTGTTTTCAGATATTGCCCCAGTGCTCTGTTCTCGATGTTTACGCAGTCCTCTATACTTAGTAGTCCTCTCCCTCCTTCCTTTCGTGTTATGTATAGTCTGTCCGTATTTGCTCTTGGGTGTAGTGCTTTGTGTATTGTCATATGTTTCCTGGTTTTCTTATCTATGCTGCGGAGTTCTGCCTTCGTCCATTCCACTATTCCTGCGCGGTATCTGATTACTGGCACTGCCCATGTGTTTATGCTTTTATCATATTCCGGCGTTGGAGTTTTGACTTGAGTATCGCCTTGAGTCTCTGCATATATTCTTTCCTGATCGTGTCCTTCATCTCTTGGTGTTTTATTTCCCCTCCTTCCATTATTCCCAGGTATTTGTATCCTGTCTCATCTATGTGTTTGATGTTGCTCCCATCTGGTAGCTTTATCCCTTCAGTTCTCGTTACTTTGCCTTTTTGTATGTTGACTAAGGCGCATTTTTCTATTCCAAACTCCATCCTGATGTCCCCAGATACAATCCTTACAGTCTGGATTAGGGTATCTATTTCCTTGATGCTCTTACCATACAGCTTGATGTCGTCCATGAACATCAGATGGTTGATTCTGTTGCCTCTTTTCTTGAGTTGGTAACCGGCATCCATCTTCTGTAGTACTTTTGTCATGGGAATCATGGCTACTACGAAGAGTAGTGGGGACAGTGAGTCGCCCTGGAAGATCCCTCTCCTGATATTAACCTCTGCTAGTCTTATTCCAGAGCTTGTAAGTATTGTATTCCAGTTGCGCATTGTATTTTTGAGGAAGCTGATGGTGTTTTCCTCTGCCCCATATATTTTCAGGCATTCTATTAGCCATGTGTGTGGTATCATGTCGAAGGCTTTCTTATAGTCTATCCATGCCATGCTTAGGTTGGTTTTCCTTCTCCTACTGTTCTTCATATTATTATTATTATTATTATTATTATTATTATTATTATTATTATTATTATTATTATTATTATTATTATTATTATATTAATTATTAGTATTATTATTATTATATTTTTTATTGTTTATTGATTATTATTATTTTTATATTATTTTTTTCGTATTTTTTTCACTTATTTTATTTTTATTACTTTTATTTTAATTTTTATTTTCATTATTTGCATTTTTATTTTTAATATTATTTTTACAAATGTATTTTTTTCACGGTTCCGGCGTTTGGCTTGCAAAATGTCCACTTGAGGGGACTATACATTTATATATAATGATTATGTATCCTTTGTAATCCCAGGACGCATATTTACTAGGTATTTACGAGGCAAAAAATGTGCAGTGGGATTTATAATCTTGTATAATGGTAATCCCTTTTATAGAAAGCTCTCAGTACAATAAACAGACATTTCAGCAACGAAAATACTTATTTAACATAAGATGAATTGTCAGCATCGAAAATACTTATTTAACATAAGATGAATTGTCAGCATCGAAAATACTTATTTAACATAAGATGAATTGTCAGCATCGAAAATACTTATTTAACATAAGATGAATTGTCAGCGTCGAAAATACTTATTTAACATAAGATGAATTGTCAGCATCGAAAATACTTATTTAACATAAGATGAATTGTCAGCATCGAAAATACTTATTTAACATAAGGTGAATTGTCAGCAACGAAAATACTTATAAAATGAACTGTCTTAGATAAACTTGTCAATTACCATTTGATTTTCATTATCATAATGCTATCTATCTTATATATGCAGCCTCAAAATATATCTTAAAAATAAGGCAAGCTGACGTTATGTAAATAGGATACGACAGAGATGCCATTTAATCCTCGGAACAGATAATGTCATGATTTTTTTATCCAGACTCGGTTTAATAAAGTTGTCAAGAGATCAAAGCCGTTTCCCCTCGGCGGGATATTCCATAAATTTCGCGTCGAGGAAGTGAATAACAAAGTTGTGCAGCTCGGCTTGGAAGGAAATTGACTTATACTGACTATATGAGAGAGAGAGAGAGAGAGAGAGAGAGAGAGAGAGAGAGAGAGAGAGAGAGAGAGAGAGAGAGAGAGGTTTGTTTTATAAATAACATAAATGATTTATAGATATGTTTTATTAACAAAACTGAAACTGAAAAAAGGAAGGAAATGAGAGAGAGAGAGAGAGAGAGAGAGAGAGAGAGAGAGAGAGAGAGAGAAATAATATGTCAGAACCATTCTTGAACTTGTTGCCCAGTTATTAATTAGATAATATTCTGAGACGTCAACTTACAGGCCTGCGGTAGGCCTATCAAGTATTCCTTGGGTGAATTTCATTTTCCTGAATCATGGTTCGTGATGTTTTATTACACAAAAAAGGTCGGGGGTCAGAAGACGGGAGGGAGAAGGAATGATTCCTTTTCCCATACGTATATTTAATATATTCGCAGATCATGGAGACTGTAATGAAACTATGCTAAAAGTAAGTTTTTTCTTTTCTGTTTATTCATGTCTCTCTCACAGAGAAGGTGATCAGTAGATATGGATTTAAATCTTCAAGAAAGCAAGTACAAAATGCGCTGACGTTTCTTCGGCCCAGTCACGTTTTCTGTACAGTGTATATAATGCTGCTCGAAACTCTCAGCCACGGCCGTGGTGCCCTGTGTTGTTGCGTTACCAGACGCAGGGTCGTAGCTAACTTTAACTTTAAATAAAAATTAAAACTACCTAGGCTAGAGGGCTGCAATTTGGTCTGTTTGATGGTTGGAGGGTGGATGGCCAACATACCAATTTGCAGCCCTCTAGCCTCAGTGGATTTTAAGATCTGAGGGCGGACAAAAAAATTGCGGACGGACAGATGAATAGCCATCTCAATAGTTTTCTTTTACAGAAAATTGAAACTAATAAATGTGATTCGTCCTTTGACAAAATTATGGAGGCTGATTTTTTCTACTTCACTGAGTCATTTAGGGGTTTAATACAGTTACAAACGTATCTGGCGAATAGTGACGAGGAGATTCTGTATAATATTTAACAGCCGATGTATACTTTTATTTATGAGTGACTGGGTGATAACTTTGTTAGGATGTTGATGATGACAAAGGTTGCCATTGCCAGCTATGGAATAGAACCCCTAGAATCTGCCCCCACTCATCCCCACCCCCCCTTCCTCCCCTTGCCTTCCGCACGTAGTCCTCTAAAGTGTCGAGAACAGGTAATTAGGGGACAAATTGTGACAGCAGGACCTTTCCCTCTGCTTTGATCCTTGCGAAGTGAATTTTGGTTAAAAAAAAAAAAAATCTACTCTACTGATGATATCATTCTTCCTTATCTCATATCCTTTCATCTTCGCATTTTAGTTTGAGTTTTTTTCGTCTCCAGGCTCAGGCAATTATTGTCTTTAATTATCTTTTTTTTATTTATGCCAATTATTCATAATTTGTCAGCCTTTTTTTTTATTGTATTTCGATTTACAAAATAATATTTCTTCTGTTTTTCCTAACTTTATGGTGGTGTTTTTTTTGTTGAATACTCCAGTGTCATCATTAATCAGTTCTCTCTCTCTCTCTCTCTCTCTCTCTCTCTCTCTCTCTCTCTCTCTCTCTCTCACTTCCGTCACATTTACCAAATTCATTTAGTAAAATCAAGTAGGTTGCAACTACCGTTTAGTAATGTTCCATTTGTTTTACAATCTCTGAAGCTCTTATTTATTGTCAAAATATCGACGCAGATAAACCGATTAAGGGGAACGAGACATTTCATCATCACGATTAAGTCGGTACGTTAATTGTTCTTTATCGTTGCCTTTTTTCCTTATTCGTATTTATTCCGATCCTTGCAAGGCCGTGGCACTGACGCTAATCAGAGATAAGCCCGCGCCTGTGTATATGTGTGACGGTAATGACTAAATCTTTATTCAAATGATGAATTACGAGCTACCCTTCGTCTATTGTCTCTCTGCTTAAACCTCAGTCGAAAAATAAAACTATTGACATGTCTATTTTTCTGTCAGCCCTCGGATCTTAGAAACTACCGAGGCTAGAGGGCTGCAAATTGGTATGTTGATCATCCACCCTCCAATCATCAAACGTATGAAATTGCAGCCCTCTAGCCTTAGTAGTTTTTATTATATCTACGGCTAAAATTAGT
The DNA here is from genome assembly GCF_015104395.2 of Macrobrachium nipponense. Lineage (NCBI taxonomy): Eukaryota > Metazoa > Arthropoda > Malacostraca > Decapoda > Palaemonidae > Macrobrachium > Macrobrachium nipponense. Next base: position 10,821,229 of record NC_087214.1, on the reverse strand, counting down.
CATGATCGTGCGTCTGGCGCTACTATAGGTGCCAGCAACACAGGCCACAGTTACAGAATTATATGCTGTACAGAAAACTCGATTCGACGCAGTTTTTATCTGTTTGCATTTAATTCTGTAAAGTGCTTTGTAAGTAAATGGATTTCCCATTTCCCCCCGAAAGGCCTGGTTCATCAATAAAGCATTAGGTTTACGTCTGTAAGATCCGTGGTTCATTACCAATATGGCCTCACCAGTCAACCTAGTTGATGTCACCTGGCCTTCTTCCTGAAGTTGCAGTATAAAAGGCAGGGCCTCCAACAAATACCTTCGACTCCCGGCAGCTTGGCAGTGTTTTTCTTTAAACTATTTTCTAAATTCGTTTGCATTATACTCTCTCTCTCTCTCATTTTGCTTGGTGAGACGTTCCCACACACAGTCTGATTAATCAACAGATATCACGCGTTTAACATACGTCTAGAATTTGAGAAGTATTTAGAAGTGTTCGTGAACTGTCGGTGATAAGATTAGTGTGAAAATAGTAGGATAAAGCGCCTACTAAGTTAGTTTATCAAGTGAAATACTGTAAATCAGAACAAGATGGGAGTAAGTTCCAACTGCGGAAAAAAATGGCGAGATTTAGCTTGCTGGCAGATTCGCAATACGATGAGGTAGCAGGAAGGGAACTGGCATTTCTGATCTATGAAATCAGCAACAGTCCTAACCAAAAAGATACAAAAGCATTCATAGATATATTAGAAGGATATGATCCTTCAAACTGGAACAAATCAACAGAAAACATCTTGAAAATAATTGAAGAAGTTCCATATAAAATCCAAGTGGTCAAGAGACTCATAAAGAAAATATACATAAATCAACATATTCCGACAAAGAAAATGAATAAGGTGAACATTGTGAATATCCTAATTGATGCAATAGGAAAAAGAATGCCAAAAGCATGCAAACTGTATAAGGTGTGGTATAGCATAGTTAACAACCACAAAACCTGATCAGAAAATGTGCTGCATGCAACATTTCCCATGCATCTGCAAATGTGCCTAGTAATGCAAGATATGAGAAAAGATACCAGAATTATTTTGACAATATGTTATCAAATTTTTGGGGGGGGATAGACAATGTTATTAAATCAAGACTGAATGTACAAATAGTTGAGGATGAAGAAGAAGAGGAAGAGGAAGAAGAAGAAGAGGAAAATGGAAGAGAAGTAAACAATACTGAAATGACAGAAAAAAATAAGGAAAACAAAGAACAAGATAAAAGTATGGATGCAGAGATACTCATTGATACTACATATAAGGCAATCAAGCAGCATACATACGAAGAAATAAATTACGACATAACAACACAAAAGAAAATCCCGAAGAGGCTCTACCCAGATTTAAACAATGATGGGTAAGAGGAAAAAATAGACAAGAAAGACAGAGTCTGCAACCTTTTGAAAAGAGGCAATTGCAGATTCGGAGAAAGATGTTACTACAAACATCCTAAGGTATGTACAACTATGAAATATATGGTAAATGTGCATACCTAGATGGCTATGAGGATGATTGCAGAGATCTACATCCAAAAATATGCAAAAACCTATAAGAAGGAAAAGGATGTAAGTTCGACGAAAAATTTAAATATATGCACCCTGTAGCCATGAATCAAAATAAAATAATTAATCAATCAAATAATAAAATCCAAAATAAGAAAGAAACAAATAAAGAGAGGAACAAAGAATATCAGGTGAAAGAAAAAACCAAGCCATCACCCCGATATGGTGTGTCCCCAAAATATTTCCAAGCATCAACTCCAAGATACAACTCAAGAGATAAAAACTGTATTTATGATACAAGAGGATATTGCAGATACGGAGAAAATTGCAGATTCAGACACAAAATGAATAATTATGAGGAAGGGAGATCAAATATTATGGAAAAGTTGGAATTTTTAATGTCAGAATTTCTGGAAATGAAGAAAAGAACAACATACCAGAACAGGAAAGAGACATGGGAAAATCCTTATTATTACCCATATTAAATGAAGGAAAAAACACGCAAACCATCATAGTGATGAATGTGCAGGGTTTAGTTACGAGTAACTCAAAAAGAAAAATAGAGTACTTAGAAGAACTAACCCAAATTGAAAAGAAAATAGATATAATGAATATAAGTGAAACCTGGTATTCCCAAGAGAATGGGAATGATGATCAAATAAAAGGGTTCCAAACTTATAGATCAGATAGAAAAAATAGGAATCAAGGGGGAATCGCAATATATGGGAAAGACAAAAAACAAGGAAAAATATATGAGAAATATAGTAACTCAGAATGTGAACTAATAGCGGTAGAATTTGAATCTGAAAAATTAATGAACATAGTAATATATAGACCCCCTAATACTAAAGAGTTTGACATAATAATAGAAAAATTGGATGATATATGTAGAAATCACAAGGAATGGACTATTCTCCTATCTGGAGACTAACTTTCCTTTCGTAGACTGGAAAGAACGAATAGGAGATTGTGGTTGTATTTATACATATAAAAAAGAGATAATAGTAAGTGCAGAAGAAGGAGGCAATTCGAAAAGCTATTAGATATGGCTACACTAGAATACAACATTCCAACAAATAAATCACCTGCCAACGAAAAAGGGAAAATACTTTAGACCTAGTATTTGTGAACGAGGTGAATTATGTTAAAGAAATAAGTTTATCAAATGCGAGTATTTTCAGACCATAATGTATAGAATTAACAGTCCATCCAAAGCAAGTGAAAACAGAGATAAGCAAGAAATGAAAAAGTGGGAAGGATATGGAAAATACAACTTCTACAGTAAAAATATAAAATGGTCAGAAATAAATGAAGTATTGAACAAAGATTGGGATAACATTTTCGTAAGTGATGACATAAGGGTAAATACGGAGATACTATATAAAATATTAGAGAAAATAGTGGAAAAATATATACCGAAGAAGAAAAGTAAACATCAGTCATGCATACCAAGAGTCAGAAGGATCTTGTTCCAGAAAATCAGAGAGTGGAAAAAAGATGAAAAAAAAAAAAAAAAAAAAATGCATGGAAAGTTATAGAACTAAAAAGTAAGATAGAAAATGCAGAAGAAAAGATTATACAATCAAAAGAAAATGAAAAACGGGACTTGGAAGAAAAAACCCTAGTAAATATCAAGCAAAACCCCAAACTATTATACTTGTACGCGAAAAAGATGAATAAAAAAAGAATAGAAATAGGCCCTCTAAGAATTGAAGGGAGATTGAACGAATGAAAAAAAAGGAAATATGCACCAAAATCTTGGGCAGAACGATAATAAAAGAAAAGAAGCATTTGGCTAGACGCTTTTATAAGAAAAAAGGAGCCATAATTGCAGGAACGATTATAAGAGAAGATTCCCCCCCTAGAATTGATAATGAAGGTATTGATACAGAAGTAAGGGACGAAAATAGTGAATATTTAGCTGACATAGATATTATGAAGCCTGATATTGTGCAGCTATTTATGAAATTAAAATGGAGCTGCAGCAGGTCCTGATGGTGGTCCTGCTATTTTGTTAAAGAAAGTAGTTCATTCTATCGCAGAGCTACTTGCAATATTATTAAGACAAAGTGTAGATACAGGCAAGATTTATGACGAGCACAAATTAGCATATATTACCCCTACTTTCAAAAGTGGATCAAGACTAGAGGCAAGTAATTATAGGCCTGTTGAGTCTAACATCACATATTATGAAAGTGTATGAAAGGGTTATGAAGAAAAATATTATGAAACATTTAATAAAAAATTAATTGTTTAATATAGGACAACATGGTTTTGTACCCAGAAAAAGTACACAAACCCAACTGTCAGTCCACAGTGAGAACATATACAAAAATATGAAAAGCGGAAATGAAACAGATGTGGTTTATCTAGACTTTGCAAAAGCTTTTGACAAGGTAGACCATAATATATTAGCGAAGAAAATTAGAAAACACAATATCGTGGATAAAGTAGGAAGATGGTTAAAAGGGTTTTTACAAAACAGAAAACAGACAGTTATTGCAAACGATGAGAAATCGGATGAAGCTAAGGTAATATCCTGTGTGCCACAAGGTACGGTGTTAGCTGCAATACTGTTTGTTATTATGATTGCAGACATAGACAGTAATGTTAAGGACTCGGTAGTGAGTTGTTTCGCCGATGACACAAGAATAAGTGTAGAAATTACTTGTGATGAAGATAGGAACGCGCTACAAAGAGACCTTAACAAAGTATATGATTGGGCAGAGGTAAATAGGATGGTATTTAACTCTGATAGATTTGAATCAATAAATTATGGAGACAGAGAAGGAAAGCTATATGCATATAGGGGACCTAATAATGAGACAATCACAAATAAGGAAGCAGTTAAAGACCTTGGTGTGATGATGAATAGGAACATGTTATGCAATGCTCAAATAGCAATTCTATTGGCAAAATGTAAAGCTAAAATTGGAATGTTGTTACGGCACTTCAAAACAAGAAAAGCTGAACATATGATTATGCTTTATAACATATGTTCGTAGTCCACTTGAATATTGCAATATGATATGGTACCCACACTATCAAAAGGATATTGCACAAATAGAGAGTGTACAAAGGTCCTTTACAGCTAGAATAGAAGAAGTTAAGGACCTTGACTACTGGGAAAGACTACAATCATTAAAATTATATAGTCTAGAAAGGAGAAGAGAACGCTACATGATAATTCAGGCATGGAAACATATAGAAGGAATAGCCGAAAACATCATGGAGCTAAAGATATCAGAAAGAGGAAGCAGAGGTAGATTAATAGTGCCCAAAACTATACCAGGAAAAATAAGGAAAGCACACAGGACATTAATCCACTACGCACCAGCATCGATAAAGCAGCGTCTATTCAATGCGTTGCCAGCTCATCTGAGGAATATATCAGGAGTGAGCGTAGATGTGTTTAAGAATAAGCTCGACAAATATCTAAGCTGCATCCCAGACCATCCAAGATTGGAAGATGCAAAATATACCGGAAGATGTACTAGCAACTCTCTGGTGGACATTAGAGGTGCCTCACACTGAGGACCTGGGGCAACCCGAACAAGATGTAAGATCTGTAAGGTAAGGTAAGGTCTCTCTCCTCTCTCTCTCTCTCTCTCTCTCTCTCTCTCTCTCTCGTGCGTCACTTGTCTGCCTTGTCAAACATTTCTTATGTCAATTTTGTTTCAACATCATTTATCAAAGTTTTTTTTTATGTACATTTCGCCCAGTTACAATTTACTTTTTTTTCTTTATGTAAACGGATTTAAAACAAAGCACATTATCTGAATTACCTAAAATATGCATTATCTTACCTTTAGCAACATCTATTTGCATTCGGAACTGTTAAAGTGAGATCCCTTTTTTTTTAATTGATGTATTCCAGAGGGAAAAAAACTATTAGATTTAAACTTTGATCCTAATGCAATGCATCCTTGGTGTCCTCTTCAAGAGAAGGCTTGATCTGATGACTTTTGTTTAGTGTTGT
>NC_087214.1:10779144-10811644 GCF_015104395.2 Macrobrachium nipponense | reverse complement strand
TAGTATATATGCAAGTACGCTTTTCCATGGGTAAAATAGGATATTTTTAGAAGACTTGGACCAAAAAAAAAAAAAAAAAAAAAAAAAAGTTGCGACTTGGAGCTCTGGGAACCTTAACATTGGGAACGCATCAATTTGATACAAGAATAGTCTACAACTTTGCTTAAATCCTTCATATTGCAAAAAAAAAAAACATAGACTCCTCTACACTTATTTGGATGACTTACTAGCTCTCATCCTGCATATAAAAGTGATCTACGTCCCAAGACCTCATTGGTATTCAATAAATATGATCGCAATTATTCCAACAAGCAAAAAAATATACCAATATCAGAAATGTGGCGCCATCAAACAAAAGCAAATCATATAATGTTTCCCTTCAATCGGTTCCTGGCACATCAAATAGGTATTAAAATTCCATCCCATTCATATAGTATAACTGTTATAAAAAGCGCCGATTTGCCTCGAGGTGATTTGGGAGAGGAACTGAACTTAATGTTTCCAAATATCGATTTTGACAGGTGTGGTAGTGATGTCTCGTACATTAAAAAAGAAGAACGCTTTGTGACATGAAGAGGAGCCTGATATTCATTCTAACACAGACAGGCTGCATGAAGTTATAGAATACCAATATCGGGTTTCATGGCCTCTCGTGTCAGATAAACTAACCTCCCAAAAAAAACCCACTTCGGGCGCAATCTAATTTTCTGTACAGCGTATAATCAAGGCAACCGAAAAGAAAATAGATCTCTCTTTCGGCGGTCTCGGTATAATGCTGCATGAGCCGCGGCCCGTGAAACTTGAACCACTGCCTGGCGGTGGTCTATCATACATCGTTGCCAGAGTCCGATTATAGATAACGTTAAACGTTAAATAAAAATAAAAACTACTAAGGCTAGAGGGCTGCAATTTAGTACGTTTGATGACTATAAGGTTGATGATCACTGACCAATTTGCAAAACTGTGTCCTCGGTTAGTTTTTGAAGGTCTGAGGGCGGACAGAAAAAAAGTGCGGACGGATAGACAGACAAAAGCGGCGCAATAGTTTTCTCTTACAGAAATCTAATAAGCAAAATTCATGAATATTAATATTGATGTCTGGGTGACTCGTATAGGAAGTAATTTCAGCGATAAACGGATTATGTTGAACACTTAAAAGAGGATGAAATCGCAAATACTGGTGACAGTTCACAACGGAACACAATTGATATATATTTGTTGAGAGAAAACAAAAGAAATTAAAGGGGGTGGGGTGGGAATGGGCAATCAGAGACAAGACCCACCGCTACAGTTACTAATGGTCACCTCCACTGATTAAAGTACTACATATGTCACTGGGCGAGAGCAAAACCAGGTATTTTCATGATTGCCCGAAATTTCGGGCAGACTTGAAATATATATATATATATATATATATATATATATATATATATATATATATATATATATATATATATATATATATATATATATATATATATATATATACAGGTGTCCATAAAGTCCCAGTACCATTACAAGTATTTATTGCTTTGTTTTAATGGTACTGGGACTTTATGGACACCCTGTACATAATGTGTTATGTATATTATTCTCCTTAAAAGGACTATTTTCACTCCAACTTCCCACCCCACACCCCACCCGCCAAATAGCCACTTGACCTCAGCTATTATATCACTGTATTCCGTCCTCGAGTCAGTACCTCAATGTTCAGTACATTGATTTTCCCTGAGGTGTCAAGTCTCGCACATTATGCGATCTCCTTCGAGTCCGCTGGAATTCTTGAGTGGATTTTGTCTTAATGTTGATGTGTGTATATATACATATATATATACATGTATATTAACAATATATACATATATGTCCTTTACTGTAATACAACGTGTATGTGTGTGTGTGTGTGGTATGAAAGAGGAATAGTATTCTAAAAGGAGGGCCCCATACACTGAACGATTGTCTGTATCGTTCGCAAAATCACTGTGTATGGGCTTGTCTGGATGCAAAAGTGGCGGGGCTTCGTGTCTGAAGAAAAACGACCTCAGCGGAATCTGTCAAGACCTGGTTGCTGCTGGCTTTGCGACTTTAAGTCTGTCTACACTGGTCGTTCGAATGTATGGGTTTGTTTGCCGATATAACGCTATCGCTTGCGTCTCTTCTAGGGATGATATTGTCTTCCCGAGACAAAATCTTTGTTCAGACTGAAATCTGTGCGGAGATCGCTCATACTGTCTGAATAGTGTGTGCGTTTGTCGATAACGACAATCGTACAGACAATCGTTCATACAATCGCTCACTATATGGGGGCCTTAAGGAAATATATTTTTTAACCTGGACATAACCACAAAAATCCTTCGACATGACGAATAACAATCAAATACCGAAGCATTTTACCACGATCGTTAATAAAGAAGAGTTGGTGGGCATCATTTCGAATTCTACTCTTAGTTAAGACGAAAGCGCTTGGATTTCTGACTATCATTTTCCTTTGGTATTCGCATATATATATATATATATATATATATATATATATATATATATATATATATATATATATATATATATATATATATATATATATATATATATAATATATATATATATATATATATATATATATATATATATATTTCTGGTGATAGAAATTAATTTCTCGATATTGTGGTTCGGGATCCCACAATAAAAATTGGTTTAGGTCCCGTTGCTAGGTAACCAGTCGGTTCCTAGCCACGTGAAAATATCTAATACTTCGGGCCAACCCTACTATGGAGAGCTGCTAATCAGCTCAGTGGTCTGGTTAACTAAGGTAGATTTAACTTTATATATATATATATATATATATATATATATATATATATATATATATATATATATATATATAATTTTTTTCCAATCTGTAGATCTATGTCGCCAAATATATCTGTATTTTAATTGACGTTTGGTATAATATTCTAGAACACATACCGATGTTTGATGTTCTAAAGGGGTATACTATCAGGCGTTGTAATATTTATATTGGTATATTTTCCCATTACCGTTACATCTAATGTTCATTTTATACTCGCAAAACCATAATAAACTTAAAATTGCCTCATATGATTAGCCTACTTAGATTTTTTGTCGAATCAGCAGGTGATTATTGAACGAATAAGTTTTTTTTTTTTTATCCCACATTCAAAGGGCGATCGACAATGATTACATGTATCATAACCATCGCTAAGCTGTGAATCTTCGCTTACTCGGGGAGTAAGCCAACAAACTAGTTTGTTGTTGTTTTTGTTGAGGGGGTAAGAAAGGTCTATGGAAGAGCCTAAAAGGATCTGAAAAAGGTGTTCCGTGCTGAAAGGTACAGGAATTTTAAGGATAGGATATTTACGATTTATTTATTAGAATGAAAATGTAAAAAAATAAGTAATGTGCATATTAATAAACAGTGCTGAAAAAATGTTTCTCATAAACATAGCGTATCTATTTCAATATTCGTTGGTGAAGCAACGCTCTATTTGACTGTAGATTTTAGCACGCAATTAGAGTGAAGGTAGAGGTCGGATCACGCCTTGTTTATATTTATACTTTTATTTATCGTTATCATTTTTATTTCATCATCATTTCCTATCTTGTTCACCGTGTATTTCTTCGTAATTCTGGACTGCATACACACACACACACACACACACCACACACATATATAATATATATATATATATATATATATATATATATATATATATATATATATATATATATATATATATATATATATATATATATATATATGACATTTCTTTACTGGAATTAAGCCAATATACCACCCCTACACCTAACGCAGCCAAATCTCTGACACAAGAATGTCCAAAAAACAACAGCTAAATACAGACAAAACAAAAAAAAAAAAAAATGCTAAAAAAATACAGCTAAATACTAACATATGAAAAATTCGCCGCTCTTGCAATCACTGGACTCATCCAAAAGTCAGAAATTTCCGCCCCAGAGATCGTGTACGGTCACCATTTCAAAAAAAGAAAAAATCTGAATACTTGATTTTCATATTTGCCACTACAAAATAAGAAAAACAGGACACCAGTTAAGTGAATTGTGATTATGATGTATGCTAATCACCTAATTGTAAATAGACTGCTGCACGATTTCAAGCAACATCTGTGACAGGCGTTCCAGGAAAACCTACAAATGAAACAGACCCGTGACTGAAAACAGAAGGGAGGACCGAGATGCATCTAATAATGGTACACTATAACATAGCCAGGAAATCACGGTTCTCCTGAGCCAATAGGAGACGGTGATATCACTGCAATATAGCGAGTCACTGGACAGTGGCGTCACAACCTACGTCACCAAAATTGATAGGAATTTCTGACTGTAGGACCCGTCGTCTATGGAGACACTGAGTGCCAGCTGACGTCACCGAGATAACTGGTACGGCTGCGATAATCACTCCCGGTAAAGCTGTAAAACTCCTGGCATAACTTTTCGTAGGAAACGAGCTGAGTGTTCCTCCCTTTTCACCCCAGTCTAGGAAGGGGTAGCAAGGGCTGCAAAACACAAGTATACCGCAGAGCCATCTATTGATTATACAACTGCATCACAGCAGGAGAGCCATCGTATGTTCTTCTAGTACTACAGGCGTTTTAACTGCAGGACGTCCCTTGAACTTCTGCAGAGAGAAAAAAGTATTTAAATTCACTTAAGAATCGAACTACAAACCCAACATCAAAATAAATTGAAATCTGGAGGAATTTCTACACAAAATACGGTGGGTGTTCGACGACTAGCCCACTGATTCAACTCTTGCATAAGAATTTCGCCAACAGAAATGCCTTTAACTGGCATTTCTAAGGCACGTTAATTCTGGCTTTCATGTGTACAGATTTTGAAATTACTTGCAGTCTCCAGGCATAAATGAAACCAAGAAAAATGGTTTTGATATATATATATATATATATATATATATATATATTATATATATATATATATATACATATATATATATATATATATGATACATATATATATATATATATTTATATATGATTCCCATAACATGTGGGCAAGATGTTTAAGAACAAAAGCCAGACCTGAAAAACATATGAATTCAACTGCATATTCAACTAAAGATATTTCCATCAGTCCATAAAGTAGGCAATGAAAATTTGAGTTGTTTTATAATGTTTAGCCTAAAGAAAAAATCATGAATAATAAAATGTATGGGTACATTTATTTCTAAATATGTCCACCCATACATAACTGAATTTTTTTCTTCATTTCAAGACTCACGCTCCTATGGAGTATTTCCTAACTAACAAAACCACTGCAAGAAATGCAACCACATCAACAATGAAGCTGAACCCATGCAAAGTAATGAGATATATCTGATGTGGTCATTAAAAAACACCATTTATTTGATCTAGAAGTATGACCACATATTGTTGTTTCTTTGTATGGTGTTTTTTTCGTTGCATGGAACCAGTGGTCATTCAGCAACGGGACCAACGGCTTGACGTGACTCCGAACCACGTCGAGAGTGATGAACTTCTATCACCAGCAATATCATCTCTAACCTCTCAATGGAATGCCCGAGAATCGAACTCGCTGCCACCGTAGGTGGCACGCCAACACCATAACCGACCACACCACTGAAGCGCCTACGTATTCAACATTCATGACCGTGAAGTTCTTTACAAGATCAGAATTCTCCTTGTAAAACTGATATAGCTGTGTAGTTTAACAACTCTTAAAAAACCTTTCTGTGACAGCCTTTAATTTGCTTTTGGAATACATTTTCGACATATTATTAGAACAGAATAAATAGGACAGGCCAAGCGCTGGGACATATGAAGTCATCGTTCAGCGTTGAAAATGACAGTAAGATTGTTTTTTGAAAGGTTTAACGATAAGAAAAAACCCAAAGAATGTTGTACTATGAAATATTTGTTAGGAGAGGTGGATAGCAAGAAGGATGAGAATATGAACGGAGGTGCAGTAAAAGGAATGAAAGCGGTTGCGGCTAGGGGCCTTGGAAGGGACGATTATAAGATGAATTCAATAATATTCGGTAAGGACAAGAATGCTCATCCCAGTCTAGAATGGAGCCATTTTCAGGAACATCATCAGAAGAATCAGTGTCATCTATTTACCAATTAATTGATTTTATTCGTTTATTTTATTTTTTTATAAGTGTGGCGGAGGGTGGGTCTTCTTCTCTGTATTTAAAAAAGTGGGTGAGTCTCTTCTCTCTGTAGTTTGAATAGGGAAAGGGTCTCTTTCTCTCTGTATTTAAAAAAGTGGGCGAGTCTCTTCTCTGTATTTTAAAAATAAAAGTGGGGAAGTGGGGGAGTCTCTTCTCTCTGTATTTAAATAAGTGGGAGAGTCTCTTCTCTCTGTATTTTAAATAAGTGGGGAGGGGGAGGGGGTCTCTTCTCTCTATTTAAATAAAGTGGGGGAGTACTCTTCTCTCTGTATTTAAATAAGTGGGAGAGTCTCTTCTCTCTGTATTTAAATAAGTGGGAGAGTCTCTTCTCTCTGTATTTAAATAAGTGGGGGAGTCTCTTCTCTCTGTATTTAAATAAGTGGGAGAGTCTCTTCTCTCTGTATTTAAATAAGTGGGAGAGTCTCTTCTCTCTGTATATTAAGTGGGAGAGTCTCTCTCTCTGTATTTAAAAGAAAAAAAGTGGGTGAGTCTCTTCTCTCTGTATTTGAATAAGGAAGGGGAGACTCTTCTCTCTGTATTTAAATAAGTGGGAGAGTCTCTTCTCTCTGTATTTAAATAAGTGGGAGAGTCTCTTCTCTCTGTATTAAAATAAGTGGGAGAGTCTCTTCTCTCTGTATTTAAAAAAGTGGGTGAGTCTCTTCTCTCTGTATTTGAATAAGAAGGGGAGTCTCTTCTCTCTGTATTTAAATAAGTGGGTGAGTCTCTTCTCTCTGTATTTAAATAAGTGGGGGAGTCTCTTCTCTCTGTATTTAAATAAGTGGGGGAGTCTCTTCTCTCTGTATTTAAATAAGTGGGAGAGTCTCTTCCTCTGTATTTAAAAAAAGTGGGCGAGTTCGTCTTCTCTCTGTATTTAAATAATGGGAGAGTCTCTTCTCTCTGTATTTAAATAAGTGTGGGGGAGTTCTCTTCTTCTCTGTATTTAAATAAGTGGGGGGAGTCCCTTCTCTCTGTATTTAAATAAGTGGGAGGAGTCTCTTCTCTCTGTATTTAAAATAAGTGGGAGAGGTCTTCTTCTTCCTGTATTTAAATAAGTGGGCGAGTCTCTTCTCTCTGTATTTAAATAAGTGGGCGAGTCTCTTCTCTCTGTATTTAAATAAGTGGGAGAGTCTCTTCTCTCTGTATTTAAATAAGTGGGCGAGTCTCTTCTCTCTGTATTTAAATAAGTGGGGGAGTCTCTTCTCTCTGTATTTAAATAAGTGGGGAGTCTCTTCTCTCTGTATTTAAATAAGTGGGGGTGGGGGGTCTCTTCTCGCTGTATTTAAATAAGTGGGGGAGTCTCTCTCTCTGGCATTTAAATAAGTGGGAGAGTCTCTTCTCTCTGTATTTAAATAAGTGGGGGAGTTCTCTTCTCTCTATTGTATTTAAATAAGTGGGGAGAGTCTCTCTCTCTTATGTTTAAATAATTGTGGGGAGTCTCTTCTCTCAGTTTTATTTAAATAAGTGGGAGAGTCTCTTTCTCTCTGTATTTAATAAGTGGGAGAGTCTCTTCTCCTCTGTATTTAAAATAAAGTAGTGGGGAGTCTCTTCTCTCTGTATTTAAATAAGTGGGAGAGTCTCTTCTCTCTGTATTTAAATAAGTGGGAGAGTCTCTTCTCTCTGTATTTAAATAAGTGGGAGAGTCTCTTCTCTCTGTATTTAAATAAGTGGGGGAGTCTCTTCTGTCTGTATTTAAATAAGTGGGCGAGTCGCTTCTATTCTGTATTAATTTAAAAAATGGGCGAGTCTCTTCTTGTCTGTATTTAAATAAGTGGGCGAGTCCTCTTCTCTCGTATTTAAAATAGTGGGCGAGGGTCTTCTTCTCTCTGTATTTAAATAAGTGGGGGAAGTCTCTCGCTTGTTATTGAAATAAGGTGGGCTAGTCTTTCTCTCTGTATTTAAATAAGTAGGGGGGGTCTTTCTTATCCTTTATTAAATTAAGTGGGCGAGTCCTCTCTCTTTATTTAAGAAAATAAGTGGGAGAGTCGCTCTCCGTATTTAAATAAGTGGGGCGAAGTCTTCTTCTTCTGTATTTAAATAAGTGGGAGAGTCGTTCTCTTATGTTATTTAAATAAGGTGGGGAGGTTCACTCTATCTGTATTTAAATAGTGGGAGGGGGAGTCTCTTCTCTCTGTTTTAAATAAGGGGTGGGGAAGTCTCTTCTCTCTGTATTTAAAGAATGGGGGAGTCTCTTCTCTCGTATTTAAATAAGGGGGGAGTCTCTTCTCTCGTATTTAAATAAGTGGGAGTATCTTCTCTCGTATTTAAATAAGGGGGAGAGTCTCCTTCTGTCTGTAATTTAAAATTAGGGGGTTGGAGTCTCTTCTCTCTGTATTAAATAAGTGGGCGAGTCTCTTCTCTCAGTAATTTAAAATAAGTGGGAGTCTCTTCTCTCTGTATTTAAATAAGTGGGAGAGTCTTCTTCTCATATTTAAAGAAGTGGGAGAGTCTTCTCTCTTTATTTAATAAGTGGGAAGGGGGAGTCCTCTTCTCTCTGTATTTAAATAAGTGGGAGAGTCTCTTCATCATCTGTATTTAAATAAGTGGGCGGGGGAGTCCCCCCTCTTCTTTCTCTGTTTAAATAAAAAAGTGGGAGAGTCCCTCTTCTCTCTGTATTTAATAAGTGGGCGAGTTCTCTTTTCGCTCTGTATTTAAACAAAAGTGGGGCGGAGTCTCTTCTCCTCAGTATTTAAACAATTAGAGGGGGTCCTCTTCTCTCTGTATGTAAATAAGGGGGAGAGTCCTCTTCTCTCTGTTTATCAATTTAAAAATTGGGGGAGTCTCCTACTCTTCTCTCTGGTAGTTTAAATAAGTGGGGGAGTCTCTTCTCTCTGTATTTCAAATAATTGAGTCTCTCTCTCTGTATTTTAAATAAGTGGGGGAGTCTCTTCTCTCTGTATATTTAAATAAGTGGGGGTTCCTCTTCTCTCTGTATTTAAATAAGTGGGGGAGTCTCTTCTCTCTGTATTTAAATAAGTGGGGGAGTCTCTTCTCTCTGTATTTAAATAAGTGGGGGAGTCCTCTTCTCTCTGTTTTAAAATAGGTGGGAAGAGTCTCTTCTCTCTGTATTTAAATAAGGTGGGGAGTCCCTTCTCTCTGTATTTAAATAAGTGTGAGAGTCCCTCTCTCTGTATTTAAATAAGTGGGGGTCTCTTCTCTCTGTATTTAAATAAGTGGGGGGAGTCTCTTCTCTCTGTATTTAAATAACGTGGGGGAGTCTCTTTTCTCTGTTAAAATAAATGAGTGGGAAGGGGAGTCCCTTTTCTCTGTATTTAAATATTGGGGAGTCTCTTTTTCTTTTTTAAATAAGTGGGGAGTCTTTCCTTCTCTCTTTTCTCGTTTAAATAGGGGGGGGAGTCCTCTTCTTCTCTGTATTTAAATAATGGGGGGAGACTCTCTTCCTCTCTGTATTTAAATAAGTGGGAGAGTCTCTCTCTCTGTATTTAAATAAGTGGGTTGGAGTCTCTTCTCTCTGTAATTTAATAGTGGGAGAGTCTCTTCTCTTCTGATTAAAAAAGGTGGTGAGTCCTTCCTTCTCTCTGTTTTGAATAAGAAGGGGCGTCTCTCTCTCTGTATTTAAATAATGGGTGAGTCTCTTCTCTCTGTATTTAAATAAGTGGGGGGAGTAGCTCTTCTCTCTATTTAAATAAAAAAGTGGGGAGTCTCTTCTCTCTGTATTTAAATAAGTGGGGGTCTCTTCTCTCTGTATTTAAATAAGTGGGGGTCTCTTCTCTCTGTATTTAAATAAGTGGGGAGTTCTTCTTTCTCTGTATTTAAATAAGTGGGCGAGTCTCTTCTCTCTGTATTTAAATAAGTGGGGGAGTCTCTTCTCTCTGTATTTAAATAAGTGGGAGAGTCTCTTCTCTCTGTATTTTAAATTAATGGGGGGAGTCTTCTCTCTGTATTTAAATAAGTGGGGGAGTCCTCTTCTCTCTGTATTAAATAAGTGGGGAGTCTCTTCTCTCTGTATTTAAAATAATTTGGGGGGGGAAAGTCTCTTCTCTCTGTTAAGTAAGTAGTCTCTTCTCTCTGTATTTAAATAAGTGGGAGAGTCTCTTCTCTCTGTATTTAAATAATTGGGGAGTCTCTTCTCTCTGTTATTTAAATAAGTGGGGGAGTCTCTTCTCTCTGTAGTTTAAATAATTTGTGGGCGAGTCTCTCTCTCTGTATTTAAATAAGTGGGAAGTCTCTTCTCTCTGTATTTAAATAATAGTTGGGAAGGGGGAGTCATCTTCTCTCTGTATTTAAATAAGTGGGGGTCTCTTCTCTCTGTATTTAAATAAGTGGGGGGTCTCTTCTCTCTGTATTTAAATAAGGGGGGGTCTCTTCTCTCTGTATTTAAATAAGTGGGGGAGTCTCTTCTCTCTGTATTTAAAATAAGGTGGGGGAGTTTCTTCTCTCGTTATTTAAATAAAAAGTGGGGGAGTCTCTTCTCTCTGCATTTAAATAAGTAGAGTCTCTTTTTCTGTAAATAAAAAGTAAGTGAGTTCTCTCTCTCTGTTTAAATTTAAATAGTGGGGAAGGGGGAGTCTCTTCTCTCGTATTTAAATAAGTGGGGGGGAGTCTTCTTCTTCTGTATTTTAAATAAGTGGGGGGAGTCTCTTCTCTTGTAATACAATAATTGTGTGGGGAGTTCTCTTCTCTCTGTATTAAAAATGTGGCGGGCGAGTTCTTTCTCCTGTATTTAAAAATGTTTGGCGTCTTTCTTCTCTTTTGTACTTTAAATAAGAAGTTGAGTCTCTTCTCTCTGTATTTAAATAAGAAGTTGAGTCTCTTCTCTCTGTATTTAGAAAAGTGGGCGATCTTCTCTCTGTATTTAAATAAGTGGGGGAGTCTCTTCTCTCTATATTTAAATAAGTGGGAAAGAAGTCTCTTCTCTCTGTATTCAAATAAGTAGGGGAGTCTCTTCTCTCTGTATATTTAAATAAGTGGGGTCTCCTTCTCTCTGTATTTAAATAAGTGGGGGGTCTCTTCTCTCTGTATATTTAAATAAGTGGGGGGTCTCTTCTCTCTGTATTTGAATAATTGGGGGTCTCTTCTCTTTGTATTTGAATAAGTGGGGGAGTCTCTTCTCTCTGCATATTTAAATAAGTGGGGGGGTCTCTTCTCTCTGTATTCAAATAAGTGGGGTCTCTTCTCTCTGTATTTCCCTTTACCTCCTCTTATTTCTTCCTGATGAACACCTTTATATTCTTTGAAAGCTTGAATTTCTTGTTAGTGGCCCCTTTGGTGGGCTTGTTAAATATAAATGGCTTTCATCTTCTGAATAATAATAATAATAATAATAATAATAATAATAATAATAATATAATAATAATAATAATAAAATAATAATAATAATAATAATAATAATAATGAGCTAAACAAAAATTTCTTTCAGATTTCCTCTGAAGGTGGAGAAAGAAAACCCACAAGATTAATGAGTATAACTTGTTTGTAATTATTGACATAATAATAATAATAATAATAATATAATAATAATAACAATAATAATAATATAATAATAATAATAATAATAATAATATTAATAATAATAATAATAATATGTGCGCCGTGGCAGAGTGGGTTAGGTCGTCATCGACAGGTTAAGCAACATTGGGGCTGGTCAGTCGTTGGATTGGTGACCGCTCTCCCTCGGCGTTGATTCCTTGGGAAAGGAACTTTACCATAATTTCCTCAGTCTACTCAGCTGTAAAGGAGTACCTATCCCTGATGGGGTAGGTCCAGCTATGGGTTTAATAGCAAACTCAGCAATGATGTTAAGAAATGAAGGAATTAACGACAACGACGTAAATGGAACCCTCTGGCAACGAGAATCAATTGAAGGGAAAGACGGTCAGGTACCTGGAGGTCGTCATCCAGCAACTGACCACCACAACGACAGTAACCAACAGCCTGAGATTGGAGCCACAGAAGCAAACCAAAGGAAGAAATGACAAGATAAAAAAATAATGGACAAATATGGAGATGCTACATCAAAACAGCCCACCAACGGAGAGAGGATAGAGAAGAAGGTTGGTCAACATTCTAGAATGAAGGAAGGAACAACCCCCACCCCCCAAACAGAGGCAGAGGCTGGCAGACCAAGTAAGGAACATAAGAAAAAGAACTGGCTCTGCCCAACAGAAAGAGAAGACAACGAATTACACGAAGACGAGCTGAGAGACGATGCCACAGAAGACGACAGGGATGATGAGGTGTCAAACGACACACGAAGAAACACCAAGAAATTAAGGGAGAAAACAATTGGAGGTTGCAATGAAATAATCGGGCATAATAACCACACCACCAGTATCACAGAAACAAATAACTTGGCATATGCAGGAGCAAGATTAGTAGCAGAACTGATGGGGATTCGAACACCAACACCAACAGCACAACCAACCCAACAAAAAACCAAAACAGCAACCTCCTTGGAAAAGGCGCCTGGAAAAGCAAATCATGGTAAACTGAAAGAGGTGGCAGGAAAAAGGCTAAGAAGCAAGAAAACAAGGGAGGAACTCAACGAGAAATACAAAGTACAAGAGAAGGGACTAAACAATACAATAGAAGATGTAAAACAGAGGCTTAAGGCCAAAGCACATAAGATCCAACGGTACATGAACAGGAATAAGGGATACCAACGAACAAACTATTCGGAACCAACCAGAAAAGACTATACAAGCCAACTAAGAAGGGAAGACAACCACCAAGAAATTCCTGAAGCCGAACCAAGTAAGAGACTCTGGGAAAACAAAAAATATGGAGCAATCCGGTATCACACAACAAACATGCAACATGGCTCCAGGAAGTCAAGGAAGAAGAAACAGGGAGAATAAAACAAAGATTCACAGAGAGCATGACAGACACAGTCAGACACCAACTAAAGAAAATGCCAAACTGGAAAGCCCCAGGTCCCGATGAAGTCCATGGATACTGGCTCAAAAACTTCACTACACCCAAGAGCAAATACGGACAGACTATACATAACACGAAAGGAAGGAGGGAGAGGACTACTAAGTATAGAGGACTACGTCAACATCGAGAACAGAGCACTGGGGCAATATCTGAAAACCAGTGAAGAAGAGTGGCTAAAGAGTGCATGGGAAGAAGGACTGAAAAAAGTAGACAAAGACCCAGAAATCAGAAATATACAGAGACAGGAGGAGGACAAACAGAACAGAGGACTGGTACAACAAACCAATGCACGGACAATACATGAGACAGACTAAAGACGCTGTCACACTAGCGAAATTCCGTTGACTTTTGAATTTGACGTCGACTTTTCATGTTTTTGACGACGACTTTCTGGTGTCGTCGTCACGAATTTTGAAAACGGTACCGATCGAATTCAACTCATCGAGAACCGTCGACTTTGATTATTTTTTATATTTCGGAGGAGCTATCATTTCAAGTCATCAGATGCAAGATGGAGTTCTTGGTACAGTTGACAAGATTGCCAGAACAGTTTTTGGTCGAAGATATGGGGGAGAGACGTTGCTTATAGGACCATAACCATGACAGTTTTATGAAAAATGGTCTTAAATGAAAAAATTACCAAGAAACAGATAAGCATGCTATATCGTGAATAGCATCAGATTGTTATGTAGCCTAGCTCTGCTCTTTTTCTTTTTTTTTCTTTTTTTTTTTTCTTTTTTCTCAAAAGAATATAAACAAAAATCTTTAAAATTTTTGCAATGTTTCTCTAGCTTAATATATGTAATACAGTCTGACTGTGGTTGTGTGAACAAGGTTACGAATAGCCTATCTAGGCTATCCCCAGCTTATTTTTTTTAAATAAAACTTTTCACATCTTTTTAACCACGACCGAACGCAAAGACTTTTATTTTAAATTCTATGCAGCACTCATTATTAAACACACGCAAGCACGACCCACTAGTTGCTTTGTGTTATAAAGCATAGTTGTTTTATCGGGATTCGGGAAATCAGCTCAGATGGTTTGTTTACGTTTTGACGACGACAACCACGATGTGAAGAAGAACGTGTGTGACAACCAGAGTACGGATGACGTCGACTTCTTAGGAAAGTCGACGACAAACTCAGAAAAAGTCGACGGAAATTTCGCTAGTGTGACAGCGCCTTAAAGAACTAGCCAGCGATGACACGTGGCAATGGCTACAGAGGGGAGAGCTATAGAAGGAAACTGAAGGAATGATAACTGCGGTACAAGATCAGGCCCTAAGAACCAAATATGTTCAAAGAACGATAGACGGATATAACATCTCTCCCATATGTAGGAAGTGCAATACGAAAAATGAAACCATAAACCACATAGCAAGCGAATGGCCGGCACTTGCACAGAACCAGTACAAAAAGAGGCATGATTCAGTGGCAAAAGCCCTCCACTGGAGCCTGTGCAAGAAACATCAGCTACCTTGCAGTAATAAGTAGTACGAACACCAACCTGAGGGAGTGATAGAGAACGATCAGGCAAAGATCCTCTGGGACTATGGTATCAGAACGGATAGGGTGATACGTGCAAATAGACCAGACGTGACGTTGATTGACAAAGTCAAGAAGAAAGTATCACTCATTGATGTCGCAATACCATGGGACACCAGTTTTGAGAGAAAAGAGAGGGAAAAAAATGGATAAGTATCAAGATCTGAAAGTAGAAATAAGGATATGGGATATGCAGTGGAAATCGTACCCATAATCATAGGAGCCACTAGGCACGATCCCAAGATCCCTGAAAAGGAATATAGAAAAACTAGAGGCTGAAGTAGCTCCAGGACTCATGCAGAAGAGTGTGATCCTAGAAACGGCGCACATAGTAAGAAAAGTGATGGACTCCTAAGGAGGCAGGATGCAACCCGGAACCCCACACTATAAATACCACCCAGTCGAATTGGAAGACTGTGATAAAGCAAAAAAAAATAATAATAATAATAATAAAAAAATAATAATAATAATATGAGCCTGAAGGTTATCTGATAATGACATTTCGTATCATATGAGCAATGAGACAAGGGTTTGGAGAACAAGTCGTGATCTAGCAGGTGCTTCCTATGATAAAGTGACAAATCCAACGGCCTATCGAATGCCGCAGACAGGTGCTTAACACCTGTAGGCATCGAACACGAAATAACAATCACGAAAGGTGACGTCCTTATCTACCGACTTACAGCTCGTTCGGGTTGCCCCAGGTCCCTCAGAGTGAGGCAACTCTAATGCGTACCAGAGAATTGCTAATGCATCATCCGGTATATTTGGCATCTTCCAATCCGACGTACATCTGTTCTACGTATGAAAATGTATAACTCTTTAACACACTATTATTATTATTATTTTTCTTTTTCACAGTCCTTCAATTCGACCGGGTGGTTTTTATAGTGTGGGATTCCGGGTGGCGTCCTGCCTCCTTAGAAGTCCATCACTTTTTTCACTATGTGCGCTGTTTCTAGGAGCACACTCTTTTTGCATGAGTCCTGGAGCTACTCGGCATCTACTAATTTTCCCAGGTTCCTTTTCAGGGATCTTGGGATCGTGCCTCCTAGTGTTCCTATAATTATGGGTACAATTCCACTGGGATACCCCATATCCTTATTTCTATTTTCAGGTCCGCTTGTGTAGTGGTTAGTTTCGTGGAATTGCCACTCAGATGTGGCAGGTTCGCGTCTCCCCCAGGGTGATGGAAAATAACTGGCTGTCTGTATCATGATCAGTTACTGCTGCAGTGTTATGGGGTCTATTGCGGTGGGAGGTTGAAGCCAACATTCTTTGGAAGCTTGAATTTCAAGTCAGTGGCCCCTTTAATGAGTTTGTTCCGTGTGAATAGGCTTCATCTACAGATATAATGAAATAATAATAATAATAATAATTACTGAAATAATAATAATAATAATTACTGAAATAATAACAATAATAATAATCATAATATTATTATTATTATATTCTTTGGAAGGTTGAATTCCGAGTCAATGGTCACTTTAGTGGGTTTGTTCCATGTGAATAGGCTTCATCTACGGAAATAATAATGATAATGATAATACAGATCCATAATCCTGTTAAATTCAAAATCTGTACTTAGAATCGACAGCATTCCCTCTCCACCGTGTTAGCAAAATGCTAAAATTCTAGCGGCTACCATGACATTTTTTTGTGATCTCAAACAAGTCAACCGTTTTCCTCTGTATTAAAACCAATGGTTAAGGTTCGAATTCTGTCGGTCCGGCTGGTGAACATATACAGAATTCCCTTCAGATGTAAGCTTTCCTTAAATCAATGTATGCAGCATTGATGGTTAAAACGTAATATGATACTCATTAGTTACCTTACACCCTGATACGCAGTACTGGTCTCTGATCAAGTTAATTCTCCTTTCTTTATTGACCTGCTTGTTGGACCTTCATGGGGTCGGCCTGTAAATTCCTGAGATGTACTATGCTAGTATAGCCCCAGCCCCTAGGTCAAGTTAGGTTGGGTTAAGTTAAGTCAGTATTACGCACCCCGATAATTTGGGTGTGGAAAACATAATGTGATTATTTTCAAGAAAATTCTGTTGTTAGTTTTCAAGATATGGCGTCCCGGTTTTTTTCAGGCAAAGGTCACCCTCCCCCTACTCGGTTATACATCTCGTGAAAATTGAGGGCAAATCAGCAGCAGCTGCCGAAAACAACATCATTTTCCTATTTTCATCGAATGCGCAGCGCGAGAAATCTCACCTGTGCTACGGAGAATTGTCGCCATTCTCTTTTCAATTGTTTTTCGCGTCTTGCCAAGCTCGTCATGCTGTAAGGTCTGATAAGTTTGTGTGTGTGTGTGTGTTTGTGTGTGCAAGGGAGGAACGAGCTGGAACGTCCTTCCTTGGAGTAAATGGTATATCCAAAGGTGACAGATCCAGTTTGTCCAATTTAGAGACATTCTGCTTTTGGAATTCATCTGCCGTCGACAGACTAATCAGAATATCAGACAGCTTCGCTTAAATACTTGGAATTGCAAAGGAAACGTATTAGGAATTAGTATATATATACGCGCCCACGCAAGTACACACAGGTATACATACAATGCTTTCTTCGATTACTTTTATCTGAGTCATTTCTACCAGTATCGCATAACGAGTTTTGCACTACGTGAAAAAACAAATGAATCATTTTGAGAACAAGGTCATTAAAACACTTTTGTTTTACAGCTTGAGGTAAGGGTGGAAGTCTGTCCATCGAAATATAAAGTCCTTAGCTTTAAGCCAACGTATTTCAATGGGCCTTTTATCCTGAGAAGTATCCTGTTTTAACAGAAGAATTTATTCACACAACACACACACACACACATATATATATATGTATATATATATATATATATATATATATATATATATATATATATATATAAGGGTATAGGTCATAATATATATATATATAATTAATATATATATAAATACTATATATATATATTTATATATATATATATATATATATAATATATATATATATATAAAGGAATATACGTATATATACTTTATATAATTATAATATACTATATATAGATATATATATATATATATATATATATATATATTCGATATATATATATATCTATATATATATATATCATATATATATATATATATATAGATAGGTATATACTTATATATATACTTATGTATATATATGTTTATATATATATATATATATATATATATCATATATATCTGGTATAATACATATATTAACTTATATATAAAATATCTTATATATATATATTATATATATATATATAATATAGATATATATATACATATATATATGTGTGTGTGTGTGTGTATGTGTAAGTTTATAGTAATTTGTTAACTTGTTGTTAAGCTCTGGTCAATTTCAACACTTATGAATGAATAAAAATTGTCCAGTGACAAAAATATCAAAGCGCACGAAGGCAAAACAATGAAGAAACCCAACCTTTCGGGTGACTTCAGATCGAAAGAGATCTTATTACAGAGCAAAAAAATAAATATAAATAAAAAAATCAAAAAAATTGCAGTAAGAATAATAAGAAGGCTGATGATCACCTGGGTCTTTTTTTTTCCCACCGAGCAACGCCAGATAACTGACTGCCCTTATGAAAGCTGAGGGTACTACGTTACTAATGTCGAATTTCCGAAGACGAATGAAGGAATCGTTTCATTATCAAGGTGAAATGAAGCTGCCTTTGAAGGGACGCCATTTTGAGAATCTACTTAGGTAGGCAAGATGTGTATTACATCCACTTCCCCTCAACCCCGCCCCACCCCCGCCCCCCCATTAATTTGAGTAACAGGAACTTTTCATAAGAAAGAGGAAATACATAAAAAATAAATCCAAGGCTGATAAGTGTTAAATAGTGACTAATACTATAAGTATCTTAATTTTAAGCTGTCTTTATAAGAAAACTATTGTGCTGGCTTTGTCTGTCCGTCCGCGCTTTTCTCCGCCCTCAGATCTTAAAACTGCTGAGGCTAGAGGGTTGCAAATTGGTATATTGATCATCCACCATCCAATCATCCAACATACCAAATTGCAGCTCTCTATCCTCAGTAGTTTTTTTTATTTCATTTAAGGTTAAATTAAACATTAATCGCATGAGTCTGTCAACGCTATGGGACAGGCCAATACCGGGCCGTTGGTTAAATTTTCATGGCCGCGGTTCATACAGCATTATACGGAGGCCACCGAAAGATAGATGCATTTTCGGTGGCCTTGATTATACGCTTTACATAAAATTCGATTGTGCCGAAGAAACTTCGGAACTTTTTTTTTTTTTGCTTGTTTTGGTAATCACCAATCTGGTAATTCAGTAAACCCACTGACTTCCTTTTAAGATGAAATATGGGATATTCTACCATTGTTTAAATGATCTAATAAGCTTATACAATTTGGTGTGTGTGTGTGTGTGCGTGTTATGATTACAAATATACAGAAAACCGATTCGACAACAATATAAATTTTAAGGTGGTGAAACATGGAGGTAAAAATAAAATACAAAACTCAATTCAGTATTTTAATAAAAATGTATCAAGTACGAACAACCATATTAAATTAACCACTCCTCTTTAGTTTCAATGACCTTTCTGTTATCGGCTATCGACTCTGCATCATAACCTGTAAGTCCAGACAGTTACATTATAAAAAAGAATTGACACCGAATAACTTTTAAAAAATTAATAATTGAATGGCACAAACTTTAATATGAAAACTATATCGCTTAATCTACTGGCAATACACAAGAATTCTTTATTACCAATCGAGGATAAATTGGTCAGGTTACAATTACCGGTCGTTACTGCACCCAGGTAAGCCTACCACACCTACAGTGAACAAGGAGGGAAGGGACCTAATTACAGTTAGACCAACAATGTCAAATATTCTCAAATAATAATATCGACATATAACATCAGTAACAAATTAATAACCCACCAGCGGAAAACAACCCAGTCTGTATACGGGTTAACACTGACCGATACAATCCAACCTTTAACACTAGCACTCTCGCCGAACTGTACGAGAAAAAAGAAGGTAACGAAAATATTACGATGCAAAACGCATGAAAAAGTTTTTATATAACTTGTCCTTACAGAGTTATTTTATTGTTATTTATAGGTCACGTCAGGACTTCTGAAACCTCAACTAAAAGACACTAATGGCCTTACCTTAGCTAAAGGGCGAAGCATGTATGGTTTAAGTGAAGGGTTTCTATCGATCATGCGCTTCATGCAGAATGCGAAGTCCAGAGATGGGGAGAGAGAGAGAGAGAGCCTGTATTTAGTGAAGAGCATTTCCGAAATCCAAGCACAAACGCCGACAGGATCCATTTCTAATAAATCTGTCCTCCACTCAGCGTTCTTCCTCGCAGCCCAACACTCACGGTGTCCAAAAGGGTTGTATGAGTGAACCCCTTAAGCTACAGTCACAGTCGAAGTAGCAGAATTCACTGACGGACCATTTCTCCGCCGTCTCACACGTTAGCTCGAAAACCAATACAAAGATTAGTTCCCGAGAATTATTGCTTGTCTTGGTCCTTAAGGACCACCCAACAACAGATAAGGCCATTATGCAACTACTTAAAACTACCTTCCAACAAAAGCCTGTAAAGACATTTTATGTAAAACAGTCATGCACACAGAACATTTGACAGCGAAAAGGACAAAATTCCCCACTCAAGTCAACACACAAAACTGCGTGAGAAAATATTATTACAGAGTAAACTGAGAAAATATTAGAAAAAAATTTTACAGAAAAAAAAATTACATTTTATTTTTGTACACTGGAGGGCACAGGATGCAAATTTCTCAACCACTAGAAATTTGCATCATACCTTATAACTACAACATAAGTTTAGTCAAATTTCTGCTCCTAATGGCAGCTTTCCTGGGAGTCCTTTGGGGTGAACTCTCATTAATAGATAACCTACGGAGCTCTGATTAATCCTCATTATCTGAATGATAGGATGCATCCGGAACTACCGTAAGATAAGGAATTAAAAAGTAGTAACATGTCTTTTAATCACCTCACGAGTCTTCCCTTTAAGTATAATAGCCCCAGTAGTTTCCCCAAGAAAATCATTCTCCTCTATGTCCTTCACAATTCCCAATGGAAAATTAATGGTTTTAGTGTTTGGCTCTTTGATGATACATATCACCAATGCCCAACTTCTGGTGACAAACTGGTCTATATCTGTCCCCTTGCGGTCCACAGCCTGAGCTACCAGGTACTTAAAAACTCATTTTTGGTAAGCTTCTAGAAGATTATGCCTAACCTTACGAAGTTTTTGCATATTCATCCTTTATTTACTTCTGTAGGGCTGCTACTCATCTTCACCCAGGATCATCAGGCACCTCTTCTAAATCTGGAATTAAATTTAAGGACACTATCTCATACCTTTACTAACATTTCCGGATTTATGGGCTCTGGACAAGAATCTGCCTCAGTCTCTCTCTCAAAGATTCCTTAAAGGCTATTGGCCTCTTATTAGCTAAATGAACAACATTACACACTAAATATTCAAAATCAGGCAAAGAAAAGCACCCAAGTTTTAATAGCTGAAAAAATAAGTTTCTTCACCAATTTTACGCAAGACTCTACAAGTGATCCTAGCTCACTATGGCCTTTAAAGAATTGCTGAAACTTTACATGCTCAATGCCATTAGACTCCAAATACAATTTAGTGTCAGGATCATTGATGAAGCTAGTGATTATGTTACCTCCTGCCACCAACTGCGAGCCTGGATCACTAACACAAAGCTGTGGGAATCCATATTCAAAAACATGTAATTGAAAGGCTCTCAAATACTCTTTCACACTGAAATCTCGACAGACCTTCAAATTAATAGCCCTTGACCAAGTGCAGGTGAAACACAAAATCCATACCTTCATCATTTCAGCTCCCTGTTTAACATTAAATGGTCCAATGAAATCAACAAAAATATTAGAAAATGGAACAGCAGGGGGACTAGAACGAAATTCACGATAACTGTTCTGGTTCAATCTCACGCTTCTTGTGTTAAACCTGTGGCATGGAACACATTGTTTAATGGCATTCTTAATGACAGAAAAATGTTTAGGAATGAAAAAGCACTTACGAAGCTCAGATAGGACAGAATAGCAACCACCATGCAATAATTTGGCATGTGTATCCATTATAATTAGTTTAGTCAAATAACTCTTGGGATAAAGCAATATAGGAAACAGTTTGTCATGTCCATACCATTTCTTGAACTTTGATTTTACTCTTAAAATGCCATCTGAATCTATAAAGACATTAAGTTGGCTCACAAGTGGAGGTATATCCTTTAAAGGTTTACTTTTGAATCTAAAGTAAGAAAATATTTCCGTAAAGTGTGTCTGTTGATCTTCTAGAATTAATTTCCTTAAAGCTAAAGCAGAATAGTTTACATTATTCAAATTCTTTACTTCAACTCCTGCTTTCCTCTTCCAGTGGTCAACACAAAGCATTACCCTCCTGTAAATCAATTTAAGCTTTTCTAAAGTAGAATATTTCGTATGATCAAGAAGAGGTTCATCTGGAAACACACTCGGCTCAGCAACAAGAGTACTAAGCGCATTAGTGTTTGAGCTAGGAACTGTGAAATTCAGAAACCTCATTGCCAGGCACCACCTCAGGACCTGAAATAAAGAGTGATTTAGAAACCAGTCTAGGAGAAAGGCATCGGGTGACACAGTCTGCTGGATTGTCTTTTCCAGCTATAAAGATAAAACAGACAGGTTTAATTTCACATAATTTCCTGATATTGCTTATCCTATTCTGTACAAAATACTGAATGCTTCTGCATTTTGGAGTATGTACATCCCGATGCTTGCAGCCACTGCAAAGCACAAACTGGGAATCACAGTACAAATCTAAGCCATCAATGTCTATCGACTTCACACATGAAGGATCAGCCAGATCTCTATAAATCTCCATCAGGGTTTCTACCCCTAATGAAATAGCATTCAACTCCAGTGCTGGAACGGACTTACCTTTCAACAACTTATTGATCAAGCGGTTCTTTGCCTGCAAAAAGCTAATCACACCAGAGTCAACATCTTCAATGTATACCACAGTACCATAAAAATCACGACTTGCATCTGTGAATGCTTTCAGTCTAAATTTTCCATTCCTTTTATTTGCCC
Organism: Macrobrachium nipponense; assembly: GCF_015104395.2. Lineage (NCBI taxonomy): Eukaryota > Metazoa > Arthropoda > Malacostraca > Decapoda > Palaemonidae > Macrobrachium > Macrobrachium nipponense. The sequence goes on along the minus strand of NC_087214.1, from coordinate 10,788,844 downwards.
AATGAACCTCTTAATTTTCACTGGCTGGGAACCATTCACCTGCCTGCAAATGTTCCTCCATTCCCTTTGGAGACTGGGGGATAGTACTTGATCCCAAGCCAGCTCCTTTGAGCACTGAAGTCTATGCATATAAAGTCTACTTCTATTAAAGACAGGAATATTAAAACCAAAAACATCAAAGTTACTGGCAATAGTCTGCAAAACCGTACGTTTAGTATCAGCATCTGGGTTTAGCAAGATTTCCTTAGTATAATTAAATCATCTGCCCTATTCCATACAAGACCAAAAAAGGCTATTCTCAACCGGAGTACTACTTTCAAACTTTGCATCAATTTCAGCCTGCAGTGTAACATCATTTGTTACTAACTGTTTTATCTCAAACTTATATGGGTTGAAATATAAGGCAACTGAGAACTAGCCCACTTCAAATACTGAAAATCAGCAGAACCAACGGCTCCATTGTCCATATAAAATAGAGAGTACAATAACTTTACTTTGGTTCCTCAGCTGCGGGTCTGGTTCATATTGGTGCATAGTAATATAATACAGAGCTAGCATAAGTAAAAATGGACTACAACGAAGACCAAAACTAAGTCTAACATTCTTGTAGGCTACAACAGAATAATCGTTCCTCTGTACATTTTTGAACCAAAAAAAACAGCAACCTAGCTTGATCATTATTGTTCAAGGACAACATGTTAAAAGCTTTCTTAAGATCATACGTTAATAACAACTTATCAAACCTCAAGTGTAAGAAGGCTGAAGAATAACTTTCTTAAGGTTAAGGTTTATGGTTCCAGGATCTATATCAATCTGATTGTTTTGGAGAGAAACCAACATCTTTTTGACCGTTTCTTTGAGATTAGACAAAAATACAATACGGCACTTTGTGGTTTTTTTCTCAGGCCTAAAACAGCCAAGTGTGGGAGAAATGAATAATTTGGATGCTCTGCCTTAAATGAATCTAAATCAGAAATCTTCTCAATTATTCCATCTGTTTTTAACTGATCCCTAATTACTGATCAACTAATTGCAAATGCCCATCCTTTTTTTCCGTAATTTTTTAAGATTTGCCTTTAGTATCAACTTTGAGAGATTTTCGTTAGTTGACAACCAAATGTGCAATTTTGTTATTCCACAAAAGGGGAAACTACAATTCTTCCATCCTTTTCTCTTGAAAAATTACTCAACGCAAATTTCACCCACTTCCTGATTAGTCTCTGACATAATACTTTCAGCACTATTTGCGTCCCAGGATTCAAAAGCGGCGGCAATTCGTGTTCAAGCACTTCATCAGTAGCCTTGAGCAATTTAGATTCAACAATCTGACCTTTGTTCATCTAACACCTGCATGTTTACAGTCTCCCACCTCAAGTTCCTATGAATAATGGTAGGTCAATACTTCATCATCCAAAAGAGGGTCAATTAGTATTTTACTTAAGAAAGAACCGGTAGTAATTTGGGAGCAAGAGAAAAAAAAATCGGTCCTGCCTGAACCAAGTGAATTAATTACATCTAACCTCTCATTACAAATATTAGGCCGACTCAAAAATTGAATATTTTTGCTCAAATTTTCAAGGTTTCCCATTAGCAAAATACCATGTTGTGACTCAGTGTATACTGAAGGGGGGTTAAAACCAAAGGCTACATCTTTACCCATTAAGGCGTAATGTGCACCAGATCCCAATAAAACCAGAACATCATCAATACTGTCACTGTCTTTGCAAAGTTTCTTATCTGCCAATATGAATCCCTTATTCTCGAAAGATTCCACTATCTTGCCTAACCTGGAAGATTTAACTTTATATTAATGCTAGGAACCACAAGTGCAGGAACATTTGAAATACAATCGCCAAACTTCATAGGAAGTTGAACAAGTCTGCTTATATATTCTTTAGAACCATTAAACCCATTAATAGTTAATTTTACACTAGGTTCAAGAACAGGCAAACTACACTTATTAAGCAAGCTCTCTGTAACAAAGGAACTCTGAGAACAGCTATCCTTAAGACCTCTAAAAATACCATCCACTCCAGGGACTGTAAATGAAAAGGAAGGGAGTACTGTCTTATTGACAATACTGGGAAGAACTGCAATACTACTATTCACTTCATTAATGGAATCTTCCCCCCTCTTAACATCAGCTTTATCCCAAATGTATTCGAGTACCACCTTTATGCTTTCCTTCAGAGGGCAAAAGCTTAACTTCAGAAGACTTTGAGCACAGACAGTGAAAATGAAGCCCCGAACTATTTCACACACTTTTGAACGAAATTCAAATCTACATTGCCTACTCATATGGTTAAGATTCCCACATCGAAAACAATCCTTTTAGTATTTTCAAACGCTGAAGCTTTGCTTCTGGAGTGTCATAAAGTTTGCATTTAAATATAGAATGATTATTTTTTCACCTTCTACACAAAGTGTACAGTAAACTTCCTAACCTCAGGCAATGTCTTTAATAGCCAAACTAGTAGTTTTCTGTCTAACACTAGATTGAAGAGTACGTAAAGGAACTTCACTTTTCAAGCAATTTTCATACCTCTCACAGGCAATAAAGAAATTGTCCATTATCTCCTGAACAGAAGGATAAGTCTTTGTAGTAATCTGAACCAATTCCCTCTTAAACTTGTCATTAAGTCCATTCCACATGAAATATTGAATAAAATCATCAGGAGTCATTTTGAGTGTCTTCACAGATTCAACAACTGTTCTTAAAATGGAAATAAATTTAAAAGGGTCATCAGATTCCCCCAATCTTAAACTCGTCAATGTCTTATAGTAGATGTTTTACGAACTACTTCCGAGCAAAGGCTAACTTAAGCAGTCTTTGGCGTCCTTGAATGTCTGCTTGTCAGCTTCCAAAGAATTCAATAAAACTTTAGCTCTTCCTTCTACCTGCTGTCTCAAGAGAAGTAACAAATCCCTGTCTGGATAAGTAAATGATTGGGTAGTGCTTTCAAACTCTGAAATAAACCTAATGAAATCCTCCCCATCCGTAACTACTGACTTGGTAATGGAGCTGTGGCTGTTTAAGAAGACTTTTAGCAACCTCAACATTTCCAGTGCAGATACCACCTCTAGGTGGGGAATACAATATTCTATCTTTATCAAATATTCAATACAGGTTGCAATCTCCGACTCCCTAGCATCCTCACAAATGAACTCCCCATCCGAAATTCTAAGGAAAAAATCTCATCATTCAGATCATAAGTAGCTTTTTATGACTTAGCAGTACACTTCTTTCAGAGATTTTTGTTTTTTCCCAGTACTGAGAGCCGAAAAGACTCAATACGATTTATATCAGTAACCTTCTTCCTGATTACCTTGCGTTTTGCAATTAAAGTTTTAAGATCAGACATCGTGAAGGAATAATTATAAAAAATATCAAATTCTTAAGTCTTTTTCAATGTGATAGCAACTAAACATTTACCGTCACCATCCAAATCGAAGGGCTTAATAGACAAGGATTAACTTCCAAATGGACAAAAAAATTAAATAAGTAAGCAAATATATAAAATAGTCAACCTAGACACCGTGGATAATGCTTCAACGAAGGAAAACTCAATTCTTAAATAAAACCGTAACGATGAAAATGGAAAATAACAGCGAAACACGTCTCTCCCCCTCCCCCCATTCCGACTTTACCGAGCACTTAAGTGAGCTAACGACCAACCTCCACATACACCACCTGACGTGCCCCACGTTGGGCGCCATATACAGAAAACGAAATCGATAACAATATAAATTTTAAGGTGGTGAAACATGGAGGTAAAAATAAAATACAAAACTCAATTCAGTATTTTAATAAAAATGTATCAAGTACGAACAACCATATTAAATTAACCAGCTCCTCTTTAGTTTCAATGACCTTTCTGTTATCGGCTATCGACTCTGCATCATAACCTGTAAGTCCAGACAGTTACATTATAAAAAAGAATTGACACCGAATAACTTTTAAAAAATTAATAATTGAATGGCACAAACTTTAATATGAAAACTATATCGCTTAATCTACTGGCAATACACAAGAATTCTTTATTACCAATCGAGGATAAATTGGTCAGGTTACAATTACCGGTCGTTACTGCACCCAGGTAAGCCTACCACACCTACAGTGAACAAGGAGGGAAGGGACCTAATTACAGTTAGACCAACAATGTCAAATATTCTCAAATAATAATATCGACATATAACATCAGTAACAAATTAATAACCCACCAGCGGAAAACAACCCAGTCTGTATAACGGGTTAACACTGACCGATACAATCCAACTTTAACACTAGCACTCGCCGAACTGTACGAGAAAAAAGAAGGTAACGATATTACGATGCAAAAACGCATGAAAAGTTTTTATATAACTTGTCCTTACAGAGTTATTTTATTGTTATTTTTATAGGTCACCGTCAGGACTTCTGAAACCTCAACTAAAAGACACTAATGGCCTTACCTTAGCTAAAGGGCGAAGCATGTATGGTTTAAGTGAAGGGTTTCTATCGATCATGCGCTTCATGCAGAATGCGAAGTCCAGAGATGGGGAGAGAGAGAGAGAGAGCCTGTATTTAGTGAAGAGCCATTTCCGAAATCCAAGCACAAACGCCGACAGGATCCATTTCTAATAAATCTGTCCTCCACTCAGCGTTCTTCCTCGCAGCCCAACACTCACGGTGTCCAAAAGGGTTGTATGAGTGAACCCCTTAAGCTACAGTCACAGTCGAAGTAGCAGAATTCACTGACGACCATTTCTCCGCCGTCTCACACGTTAGCTCGAAAACCAATACAAAGATTAGTTCCCGAGAATTATTGCTTGTCTTGGTCCTTAAGACCACCCAACAACAGATAAGGCCATTATGCAACTACTTAAAACTACCCCTCCAAAAAAAGCCTGTAAAGACATTTTATGTAAAACAGTCATGCACACAGAACATTTGACAGCGAAAATTACCCCACTCAAGTCAACACACAAAACTGCGTGAGAAAATATTATTACAGAATAAACTGAGAAAATATTAGAAAAAAAATTTTACAGAAAAAAAAAATTACATTATGTTTTGTACACTGGAGGGCACAGATGCAAATTTCTCACCACTAGAATTTGCATCATACCTTATAACTACAACATAAGTTTAGTCAAATTTCTGCTCCTAATGGCAGCTTTCCTGGGAGTCCTTTGGGGTGAACTCTCATTAATAGATAACCTACGGGAGCTCTGATTATCCTCATTATCTGAATGATAGGATGCATCCGGAACTACCGTAAGATAAGGAATTAAAGTAGTAACATGTCTTTTAATCACCTCACGAGTCTTCCCTTTAAGTATAATAGCCCCAGTAGTTTCCCCCAAATCATTCTCCTCTATGTCCTTCACAATTCCCAATGGAAAATTAATGGTTTTAGTGTTTGGCTCTTTGATGAGTACTATATCACCAATGCCCAACTTCTGGTGACAAACTGGTCTATATCTGTCCTTGCGGTCCACAGCCTGAGCTACCAGGGTACTTAAAAACTCATTTTGGTAAGCTTCTAGAAGATTATGCCTAACCTTACGAAGTTTTGCATATTCATCCTTTATTACTTCTGTAGGGCTGCTACTCATCTTCCACCCAGGATCATCAGGCACCTCTTCTAAATCTGGAATTAAATTTAAGGACACTATCTCATACCCCTTTGACTAACATTTCCGGAGTTATGGGCTCTGGACAAGAATCTGCCTCAGTCTCTCTCAAGATTCCTTAAAGGCATATTGCCTCTTATTAGCTAAATGAACAACATTACACACTAAATATTCAAAATCAGGCAAAGAAAGAAACACCCAAGTTTTAATAGCTGAAAAAATAAGTTTCTTCACCAATTTTACGCAAGACTCTACAAGTGATCCTAGCTCACTATGGCCTTTAAAGAATTGCTGAAACTTTACATGCTCAATGCCATTAGACTCCAAATACAATTTAGTGTCAGGATCATTGATGAAGCTAGTGATTATGTTACCTCCTACCGCCACCAACTGCGAGCCTGGATCACTAACACAAAGCTGTGGAATCCATATTCAAAAACATGTTATTGAAAGGCTCTCAAATACTCTTTCACACTGAAATCTCGACAGACCTTCAAATTAATAGCCCTTGACCAAGTGCAGGTGAAACACAAAATCCATACCTTCATCATTTCAGCTCCCTGTTTAACATTAAATGGTCCAATGAAATCAACAAAAATATTAGAAAATGGAACAGCAGGGGACTAGAAACGAAATTCACGATAACTGTTCTGGTTCAATCTCACGCTTCTTGTGTTAAACCTGTGGCATGGAACACATTGTTTAATGGCATTCTTAATGACAGAAAAATGTTAGGAATGAAAAAGCACTTACGAAGCTCAGATAGGACAGAATAGCAAACCACCATGCAATAATTTGGCATGTGTATCCATTATAATTAAGTTAGTTAGTCAAATAACTCTTGGGATAAAGCAATATAGGAAACAGTTTGTCATGTCCACCATACCATTTCTTGAACTTTGATTTTATCTCTTAAAATGCCATCTGAATCTATAAGACATTAAGTTTGGCTCACAAGTGGAGGTATATCCTTTAAAGGTTTACTTTTGAATCTAAAGTAAGAAAATATTTCCGTAAAGTGTGTCTGTTGATCTTCTAGAATTAATTTCCTTAAAGCTAAAGCAGAATAGTTTACATTATTCAAATTCTTTACTTCAACTCCTGCTTTCCTCTTCCAGTGGTCAACACAAAGCATTACCCTCCTGTAAATCAATTTAAGCTTTTCTAAAGTAGAATATTTCGTATGATCAAGAAGAGGTTCATCTGGAAACACACTCGGCTCAGCACAGATACTAAGCGCATTAGTGTTTGAGCTAGGAACTGTGAAATTCAGAAACTCATTGCCAGGCACCACCTCAGGACCTGAAATAAAGAGTGATTTAGAAACCAGTCTAGGAGAAAGGCATCGGGTGACACAGTCTGCTGGATTGTCTTTTCCAGCTATAAAGATAAAACAGACAGGTTTAATTTCACATAATTTCCTGATATTGCTTATCCTATTCTGTACAAATACTGAATGCTTCTGCATTTTGGAGTATGTACATCCCGATGCTTGCAGCCACTGCAAAGCACAACTGGAATCACAGTACAAATCTAAGCCATCAATGTCTATCGACTTCACACATGAAGGATCCAGCAGAATCTCTATAAATCTCCATCAGGGTTTCTACCCCTAATGAAATAGCATTCAACTCCAGTGCTGGAACGGACTTACCTTTCAACAACTTATTGATCAAGCGGTTCTTTGCCTGCAAAAAGCTAATCACACCAGAGTCAACATCTTCAATGTATACCACAGTACCATAAAAATCACGACTTGCATCTGTGAATGCTTTCAGTCTAAATTTTCCATTCCTTTGCCCAATGAACCTCTTAATTTTCACTGGCTGGGAACCATTCACCTGCCTGCAAATGTTCCTCCATTCCCTTTGGAGACTGGGGGATAGTACTTGATCCCAAGCCAGCTCCTTTGAGCACTGAAGTCTATGCATATAAAGTCTACTTCTATTAAAGACAGGAATATTAAAACCAAAAACATCAAAGTTACTGGCAATAGTCTGCAAAACCGTACGTTTAGTATCAGCATCTGGGTTTAGCAAGATTTCCTTAGTATAAATTAAATCATCTGCCCTATTCCATACAAGACCAAAAAGGCTATTCTCAACCGGAGTACTACTTTCAAACTTTGCATCAATTTCAGCCTGCAGTGTAACATCATTTGTTTACTAACTGTTGTATCTCAAACTTATATGGGTTGAAATATAAGGCAACTGAGAACTAGCCCACTTCAAATACTGAAAATCAGCAGAACCAACGGCTCCATTGTCCATATAAAATAGAGAGTACAATAATAACTTTAGGTTCCTCAGCTGCGGGTCTGGTTCATATTGGTGCACTAGTATATAATACAGAGCTAGCATAAGTAAAAATGGACTACAACGAAGACCAAAACTAAGTCTAACATTCTTGTAGGCTACAACAGAATAATCGTTCCTCTGTACATTTTTGAACCAAAAAAACAGCAACCTAGCTTGATCATTATTGTTCAAGGACAACATGTTAAAAGCTTTCTTAAGATCATACGTTAATAACAACTTATCAAACCTCAAGTGTAAGAAGGCTGAAGATAACTTCTGGTTAAGGTTAGGTCCTGGATCTATACACTGATTGTGAGAGAAACCACACTTTTTGACCGTTTCTTTGAGATTAGGAAAAAAATGGACAAAAATACAATACGGCACTTTGTGGTTTTTTTCTCAGGCCTAAAAACAGCCAAGTGTGGGAGAAATGAATAATTTGGATGCTCTGCCTTAAATGAATCTAAATCAGAAATCTTCTCAATTATTCCATCTTTTAACTGATCCCTAATTACCTGATCAACTAATTGCAAATGCCCATCCTTTTTCCGTAATTTTTTAAGATTTGCCTTTAGTATCAACTTTGAGAGATTTTCGTTAGTTGACAACAAATGTGCAATTTTGTTATTCCACAAAAGGGGAACTACAATTCTTCCATCCTTTTCTCTTGAAAAATTACTCAACGCAAATTTCACCCACTTCTGATTAGTCTCTGACATAATACTTTCAGCACTATTTGCGTCCAGATTCAAAAAGCGGCGGCATTCGTGTTCAAGCACTTCATCAGTAGCCTTGAGCAATTTAGATTCAACAATCTGACCTTTGTCATCTAACACTGCTATGTTACAGTCTACCTCAAGTTCCTTATAATGTAGGTCACATACTTCATCATCCAAAAGAGGGTCAATTAGTATTTTACTTAAGAAAGAACCGGTAGTAATTTGGGAGCAAGAGGAAAAATCGGTCCTGCCTGAACCAAGTGAATTAATTACATCTAACCTCTCATTACAAATATTAGGCCGACTCAAAATTGAATATGCTCAAATTTTCAAGGTTTCCCATTAGCAAAATACCATGTTGTGACTCAGTGTATACTGAAGGGGGGTTAAAACCAAAGGCTACATCTTTACCCATTAAGGCGTAATGTGCACCAGATCCCAATAAAACCAGAACATCATCAATACTGTCACTGTCTTTGCAAAGTTTCTTATCTGCCAATATGAATCCCTTATTCTCGAAAGATTCCACTATCTTGCCTAACCCTGGAAGATTTAACTTTATATTAATGCTAGGAACCACAAGTGCAGGAACATTTGAAATACAATCGCCAAACTTCATAGGAAGTTGAACAAGTCTGCTTATATATTCTTTAGAACCATTAAACCCATTAATAGTTTAATTTTACACTAGGTTCAAGAACAGGCAAACTACACTTATTAAGCAAGCTCTCTTAACAAAGGAACTCTGAGAACAGCTATCCTTAAGACCTCTAAAAATACCATCCACTCCAGGGGACTGTAAATGAAAAGGAGGGAGTACTGTCTTATTGACAATACTGGGAAGAACTGCAATACTACTATTCACTTCATTAATGGAATCTTCCCTCTTAACATCAGCTTTACCCAAATGTATTCGAGTACCACCTTTATGCTTTCCTTCAGAGGGCAAAAGCTTAACTTCAGAAGACTTTGAGCACAGACAGTGAAAATGAAGCCCCGAACATTTCACACACTTTTGACGAAATTCAAATCTACATTGCCTACTCATATGGTTAAGATTCCCACATC
>NC_087214.1:10761554-10778644 GCF_015104395.2 Macrobrachium nipponense | reverse complement strand
TGGAATTGCCACTCAGATGTGGCAGGTTCGCGTCTCCCCCAGGGTGATGGAAAATCACTGGCTGTCTGTATCATGATCAGTTACTGCTGCAGTGTTATGGGGTCTATTGCGGTGGGAGGTTGAAGCCAACATTCTTTGGAAGCTTGAATTTCAAGTCAGTGGCCCCTTTAATGAGTTTGTTCCGTGTGAATAGGCTTCATCTACTGATATAATGAAATAATAATAATAATAATTACTGAAATAATAATAATAATAATAATTACTGAAATAATAACAATAATAATAATCATAATATTATTATTATTATATTCTTTGGAAATAATAATCCTGTTAAATTCAAAATCTGTACTTAGAATCGACAGCATTCTCTCTCCACCGTGTTAGCAAAATGCTAAAATTCTAGCGGCTACCATGACATTTTTTTGTGATCTCAAACAAGTCAACCGTTTTCCTCTGTATTAAAACCAATGATTAAGGTTCGAATTCTGTCTGTCCGGCTGGTGAACATATACAGAATTCCCTTCAGATGTAAGCTTTCCTTAAATCAATGTATGCAGCATTGATGGTTAAAACGTAATATGATACTCATTAGTTACCGTACACCCTGATACGCAGTACTGGTCTCTGATCAAGTTAATTCTCCTTTCTTTATTGACCTGCTTGTTGGACCTTCATGGGGTCGGCCTGTAAATTCCTGAGATGTACTATGCTAGTATAGCCACAGCCCCTAGGTCAAGTTAGGTTGGGTTAAGTTAAGTCAGTATTACGCACCCCGATAATTTGGGTGTGGAAAACATAATGTGATTATTTTCAAGAAAATTCTGTTGTTAGTTTTCAAGATATTGCGTCCCTGTTTTTTTCAGGCAAAGGTCACCCTCCCCCTACTCGGTTATACATCTCGTGAAAATTGAGGGCAAATCAGCAGCAGCTGCCGAAAACAACATCATTTTCCTATTTTCATCGAATGCGCAGCGCGAGAAATCTCACCTGTGCTACGGAGAATTGTCGCCATTCTCTTTTCAATTGTTTTTCGCGTCTTGCCAAGCTCGTCATGCTGTAAGGTCTGATAAGTTTGTGTGTGTGTGTGTGTTTGTGTGTGCAAGGGAGGAACGAGCTGGAACGTCCTTCCTTGGACTAAATGGTATATCCAAAGGTGACATATCCAGTTTGACCAATTTAGAGACATTCTGCTTTTGGAATTAATCTGCCGTCGACAGACTAATCAGAATATCAGACAGCTTCGCTTAAATACCTGGAATTGCAAAGGAAACGTATTAGGAATTAGTATATATACGCGCCCACGCAAGTACACACAGGTATACATACAATGCTTTCTTCGATTACTTTTATCTGAGTCATTTCTACCAGTATCGCATAACGAGTTTTGCACTACGTGAAAAATGAATCATATGAGAACAAGGTCATTAAAACACTTTGGTTTACAGCTTGATAAGGGTGGAAGTCTGTCCATCGAAATATAAAGTCCTTAGCTTTAAGCCAACGTATTTCAATGGGCCTTTTATCCTTGAGACGTATCCTGTTTTAACAGAAGAATTTATTCACACACACACACACACACACACACACACACACACACACACACACTATATATATATATATATATATATATATAGGTATATAGTGGATATAGGATAGTAGATATATATATATATATATATAGATATATATATATATATATATATATATATATAAGGTATATAGGTATAATATATATATATATATATAATATATATATATATATATATATATATATATATATATATATATATATATACTTATATATAAACTATGATTATATATATATATATATATATATATATATATATATATATATATATATATATATATATATATATATATATATATATATATATATATATATATATATATAGTAAAGTATATAGGTATATACTATATACTTATATATAAAATATGTTATATATATCTATATATATATATATATATATATATATATATATATATATATATATATATGTGTGTGTGTGTGTGTGTGTGTGTGTGTGTGTGTGTGTGTATGTGTATAGTATAGTAATTTGTTAACTTGTTAAGCTCTGGTCAATTTCAACACTTATGAATGAATAAAAATTGTCCAGTGACAAAAATATCAAAGCGCACGAAGGCAAAACAATGAAGAAACCCAACCTTTTGGTGACTCAGATCGAAAGAGATATTATTACAGAGCAAAAAAATAAATAAATAAAAAAGATAAAAAAAATTGCAGTAAGCATAATAAGGAAGGCTGATGTCACCCTGGGTCTTTTTTCCCACGAGCAACGCCAGATAACTGACTGCCTTATGAAAGCTGAGGGACTAAGTACAAATGTCGAATTTCGAAGCGAATGAAGGAATTGGTTTCATTATCAAGGTGAAATGAAGCTGCCTTTGAAGGGACGCCATTTGAGAATCTACTTAGGTAGGCAAGATGTGTATACATCCACTTCCCCTCAACCCCGCCCCCCCCCCCCCCCGCCCATTAATTTGAGTAACAGGAACTTTTCATGGAAAGAGGAAATACATAAAAAATAAATCCAAGGGTGATAAGTGTTAAATAGTAACTAATACTATAAGTATCTTAATTTTAAGCTGTCTTTATAAGAAAACTATTGTGCTGGCTTTGTCTGTCCGTCCGCACTTTTCTTTCTCCGCCCTCAGATCTTAAAAACTGCTGAGGCTAGAGGGTTGCAAATTGGTATATTGATCATCCACCATCCAATCATCCAACATACCAAATTGCAGCTCTCTATCCTCAGTAGTTTTTTTTTTATTTCATTTAAGGTTATTAAATTAAACATTAATCGCATGAGTCTGTTCAACGATATGGGACAGGCCAATACCGGGGCCGTTGGTTAAATTTTCATGGCCGCGGTTCATACAGCATTATACGGAGGCCACCGAAAGATAGATGCATTTCGGTGGCCTTGATATACGCTTTTACATAAAATTCGATTGTGCCGAAGAAACTTCGGAACTTTTTTTTTTTTTGCTTGTTTTGGTAATCACCAATCTGGTAATTCAGTAAACCCACTGACTTCCTTTTAAGATGAAATATGGGATATTCTACCATTGTTTAAATGATCTAATAAGCTTATACAATTTGGTGTGTGTGTGTGTGGTGCGTGTTATGATTACAAATACCCTCGAGATCTATTACATCTTTGTCTAATATCATGCCGCGACTACAAATGTCTCTGCTAACAGGTGTGACAGAAATGCCACAGAGGTTTAAATCTGACGAAAACAAGGACTGACGGAGAATACGAACTAGGGCCTGCAGCACATGTGTCACACCTGCCGAGAGGTTTGAGATTCGATTTCGTCGCTGGATAAATAATTCTGGCTCTTTCTGGCTTTCTGAATCAATTTCGACCCCATAAGCATTTCCTTTCGTGGAGTACCTCAAGGGGAGTAACAGTCGAGGGTCTCGACTTATTTTCCAAGAGCCATAACTTCCCATTTGAATGACTAATCAGGCACCTGAAGCGATATACTGCAATTAACACATGCGTCATATGTTTTGAAGGAAATAACATAAAAAAAACTGCCTCGTATGGAATCTATGTGCAGCCTAATGGCATGCAATGAATCATTATGCATGAAAATTGGCCACATTTCGACAATTCATTGCAATTCGGGCATATTGCAGGGGGCTTATTAATCTCAGTAATGCAAAAATGGCTGACTGAATCTCATTGTCTTGGTATTGCGTCTCCTCACATAATAATAATAATAATAATAATAATAATAATAATAATAATAATAATAATAATAATAATAATAATAATGAACCAAACAAAAAACTTCTTTCAGTTTTCTTCTTAAGATTGAAAAAGAAAACCACAAAATTACTGTGTATAACGTGTTTACTTATAAGTATTTACATTTTATTTTACTCAACACTCGAGTACTTTCAGGACCACGCTCTTGAAAATGGGCCACAGATAGGGCCTGAAAGTACTCGAGTGTTGAGAAATAATAAAATGTAAATACTTATAAGTAAACACGTTATAATCGTGTATTAGAAAACCGGGGCTGCGAAATCGGATCACGTAATCTCTTTCGTCACTTTTCCTAGAACCGCGTGACGACGACTATGAGGATGAGGTAGGTAATATGACCTGGCAAACAATTGAAATACGGAATGACGATGAATTTCTGCAGCACAGGTGTGGCGTCTCGTTTCTAAAAGGCTCGGAAAATCCAAATGTGGTTCAGAAAGCGCTCAGTTCTCGTAGTCAGTGGCTGTGTTCGTCTCTGCCTGCTTGGAGGAGGGGTGGGTGTAGGGGGGCCAGTTTCTTTTTTTTTTTTTTCGTTTGTGAACTGACAGTGGAAGCCGTAACTAGTCTGAGGTTAATGTTAATTCTACATTATCATTACATAAGGGGTAAAGGATTTTGATATTACGTTTTGCATTATATATATATATAATATATATATATATATATATATATATATATAATATATATATATATATATATATATATATATATAGAGAGAGAGAGAGAGAGAGAGAGAGAGAGAGAGAGAGAGAGAGAGAGATCCATCAAGGTAGGGTAATAAATAAAAATTTTTATATATATATAATATATGTATATATATACAATATATATAGACATATATATAAATTTTTATTTGTTACCCTACCTTGATGGATCTCTCTCTCTCTCTCTCTCTCTCTCTGTATATATATAGGAGGTCAGTACCAAACTTCTGGCTGTTATTTTCCTGTGGTATTCGCTTATATATATGTATGTATGTATGTGTGTGTGTATGTATGTGTGTGTGTGTGTGTGGGAGGGCTTCTAGTAAAAGGATACACATTACGAGGAAAGGTTATAGGGTCTGGGGCAATGTATCCAAGAAACTTGATTAAGAAGATACCCAGTAGCTACCAGGGATAGAGATGCAGGAACTGATAGGCAGAAAGCTTTTTGCTTACTACAGTCAGATATCATATTAACTCTAAGTTATTGTCACGTATAAGATTCATACATAGGCGAGACTGTTTTTCTTATTATTCAAGTGGTCAACCAGGGGTAGTTTTCATTATAAGTCTCGAGAGGCTTTCCATAATAGTTGTCTTCTTATTTTTATCAGTTGGGGGAGGAGCCCTTGTTCTTGTAGTTTCTCTTTACCTCCTGTTACTTCTTTCGGATGATGGTAGGCTTTTTCCATACGAATAGGGGTCATCATCTTCTGAATGTCACTAACAATAACTGAGAGCAATACACAATGTAGATTTTCCGTTTATCTCAGCAAGAAACCAGCACCAAGTGGAGGCGTATTTATTGGAACGGACTCCGACGTACCTAGCTGGTGTGAAGGCTCAACCTGCGATGGACCTCCTTCAGATAACTGCACAGTACTGAGACCCTATAGCTGTTGTCACGGCTCTCCTATGTAAGTTACCGTCTGTGTCAAAGTCAATTTTAATTTTTTAATTTTTTTTTTTTTTTTTTTTTTGCAGAATAGGTCATTTTTTCACAGATAGTAAACCACTGCGTTTACATAATTCTTTTTTTTTCTTCTCTTCATTATGAATTATATTTTATCTACCCTGTATCACTTGCAATGACTGAACGGGTATCTCATCTTATATTTTTACAAAATACTTAAATATAAGTTAAATATGCATGCACAAATTGCAAATATATACTGTACAGTTCGCTTTTTGAGAGATATACATGTATCTATATAAATATATATATACGTATGTATGTATGAGTACGTGCATCCTTGTTAATGCATATTAGATTATTACGGTTAAGTACTCAAATGCTTATGAATGAAGTCTTCACCTCCCACAGTAACTGCACATCACCGAATGGAACTGTATATACCCCATATGATACCTGGGTAGAAGACTGCCAAGACTGTTCTTGCTACTACTATGATTGGGAGAAGGCTGCTTCTGTGTATTGCTATCGCATTTATTGCCCCCAGAAACCTCACAGAGATTGTGTGGTCAGTGGAACATACAATTCGGGATGCTGCGATGAATATTTCTTTGACAAGTAAGTGTTTTCTTCATTGCCTGGTAGCGATCTGAGCTCATGCCATGACATGAGAACTGTTGGATGCAGAAATTTATTCTACCGTTTTTAGTTTCTCCTTTTATGTTGCAAAGTTGTATTTTTGTGTCAATTTGTTATAAATTTAAAGCTCAAAAATTTCAGTTAATAGTAATTTTGTCAAGTTGCGATTCATCTACATGTTAAATGTTAACTTTTGTGATCCTCTTTGCTGTCTTAATGTAAGTTAGGCGTATTGTTCTCGTTTACGAACGAGTGTTCTTGATGTTGCAAAATTAAGATTTTTATCGGTTTTGTTTTCTTCTTGTATTGAACTAAAAGGTTCATTGAATCAAAGTTATTCATCTCTGCTGCTGTGCGGAATAAAAATGAATAAAAACGATGACAGTCAATGTTACAAACCAGCTTGTACCATCTAGTAATCATGGAACAGTTGTCTGTTGGTAGATTACTGCTCATGTCTCGAAATCTAGAATTCACCTATTAAAAATTGCAAGTTCCTGTTGGCTTGCAGATTATCATAGAATACCTTTCGCTGCCTCAAGATCTCTTCCCTGCCTGTTTCCTCAGGCACCCTCCATAATCATTTCTTAAGCCATATCTCTGGTTATTATCACATCATTGTAGTCTTAAACTCATCATCAGGTATACTACCCTTGTATATAAACTTCTGGCTTCTGCGAAAGTGTTTTTTGCCCTCTACGTATCCATCACATGTGTAACATCACGAAAATCATTATGGTGTGCTGATCATATGACCAAACTATTCACATTTCCCCTCAAGTACAAACATGCAGATGGGGGCGGACAGGGTCAGTATACGCCATTGGGGGACACCTGGAGACCAGCCGACGAGCCTTGCCAAGAAGTGCACCTGTCAGGCAGACGGAAAAACGCCCACCAAAACCGTATGTGTCGCTAGGACCCAGTTGTCGTCCGCTCACCCTGCAGTTCCAGTGCTGTCCTTACGACTGGGATTGCTCCGAGTAAGACCTTTCGAACGTTCATAACTTCCACTACCGTGTGATGATGATGAGCTTCATTTTTTATGAATTTTCATCCTGTGCTTCTCTCAGTTATTATCCCATAACTTTCTTGTCCGTCAACAGGATTTCATGATCAATAATTAATGTAAGATCTTGTTATTTTTCTGTGGTTGTATCACTTCAGGGACGATGAACATCACAATAGAGGCTGCAGCCGTTATAGCTTACTCGGGACGCGTGCAAGATTTTCCCCCCTAACGAATAAGTTATAAACATTATATACCTAACTTAACGTTAATTAAAACGTGCTAAAATCTAAGGTCAAACAGAGCCTTCTTTCACCAACGAAAATCGAAAATAAAAATGAATACTCATATCTTATTAATAATTAAGTTTTTCTGTACTGTTTATAACTCCACTCATTGTGACGACAATGACAGCATTTTTTATGAAATTTTCATCTACTAGTGATCCTTTCTGTCATAATTTAAAGACCACCTCATTCCTCAACAGGGTTTCATGATGAGTAAAGTCAAAACTCCTGTCATTTTCCTTGCGGTTATAGTCAGATCATTTATGTATGGATAAACTGGAGCAGAAAGGAATCAATTATGGGAGGATGAGTATCAAAACAGAGGTTACAGCCGTTAACGATAATATTCGCCATAAATGGGTATCAGCTGACTATCGAAGAAAAAGCTCATTTGGGAAAATAAGAGGGAAATATAAAATAGCACCACAGCTGACCACATAAGGTACAAACATTATGTAAAAACAAATTTCAGCGAGGTATGTAATTGAATTTTAATCCTTAAAACACGAAATGTGAGTCACGATGCTACTGCTTCATCATCTTAAAGACAAACAAAGAATATTAAATTAGAGTGATTTACATAATACAATAACTGAGTAGCATAAACTCAGTTGAGTCTTGAAAATAAAAATTCTCTGATTAATATATAGTGAAATATATTTATTTCACTATTCACACTTCTCTCTGTTTTCATCATTTTTTCCTCAAAAGGTCACAGCAACCTGAGCAGTCTTGCTTTGCCAAATAATCTTTAATTCTTATGCAAGTTCATTTTTACACACTTACAGACGATTGGAGGTTGTGTCCCAGGTCAGCTTAGAACAAACCGGTAAGTTCAGGAAAAAACGGACAAATCTTCTCTCTCTCCTTTTTACATATATAATGATATATATATTTATATATATATAGATAAATATATATCTAATATCTATAAAGTATTATATAAATTATAAATTAAATTATAATTATATATATTAGGGGCTTGTTGGGCCTTGTATGATAAGGCGCCCTATGAGGTAATGTTAGACTAGCGATAATCTTACGCTAAGTCGGTTGTATTGCACTTCCATCTCTTCAATGGAGTGTCTGGGGGTTTGTAGATCACTTACGAAGTCGGTATTATCTTTTACGACGATGTGTTAAACTCATGGTTCGGTGAGGTTCTTGTAGAAAACACGAAATATAAAAATAGATATATATTCTTCTGAAAGTTTTACATGGTGAAGATCAGGTATGATTGTACAAGTCTTCTAATAACGATAGCTTGATCGCTTCTGCCAATGATGATGGCTAATCCTATTCCTCTACATGATAAAGCTTAGGTAAAGAGGTACAGGTCTTCTAATGACGATAGCTAACTCTGTTCTGCTTGTCTACCATCTCTGTTACAAGTATGAAGGAACAGACAGTAGTTCGAACATATGAACATACTTACAAATGACATAGTTTCATACGAACAACACAATCAAATGAGACACGCTTACAGATCACGTAGGCCGTTTGAATCATAGGTCGGGGTAGTTGTCTCAAGCAGGGGAGCTTGGACTAATGTTTATAAACAATGAATGACTACAGGTGCGGCATGTCAACTTAGCCTACATACTTATTGTATACGTCATCTTTAGCGTCTCTAGTCTGATCACATTCCTGCAAGCAATCTGGTCTTTTATATATATGGACTAACATTCCATATTTTTATTATGTAAACACTTACATTAGCTCGGTCAGCTACCAAAACCAACTACTGAATATTACTCAAACTTGACTTGCATTTGACTTATAGGAGTGTGATACAGACACTATGTGAATATAATATACTATAATATATATATATATATATATATATATTAGTAAATAAAAATTCATGGTGTACATGAAGTTGATTCAAGTAATAAAAAATATAAAACAATGATATTGGTAAATAATAGTGATCACGTGATATATTATAATGATACAGTTTTTCACTCATCTCTTTAAGATACTTATGCTACAGAAAATACTAATGTACTCTGATAATTGCATAGAATGAAGATTAACATGATAAAATCATATTTTAAAACTGATAAAAAATTTTGCATATATGAATTGATAAAATTATTAATGTTTATGCTGATTGATTCGTTGATTTTTTGCTAATGTTAATAGAGCTGGTTCATTAATTCATATACTTAACTCATAAATACCTGCAGATATTGGTAAGAAAAAAAGGTAACAGATTGATTATAGGCTAACTGTTTGTTTATACATATGTATATGGATTCTAATAATTATGATTAATATATGTGCACTTTAAATAGATTCCTATTGCTTGTACACGCAAAGATATATTTCGATTCTGTTATTATGATCATTTATATAAGAGATTCCTATTGCGTACACGCAAAGATATATTTCGACTCTGTTATTTATGATCATTATATATAGGATACATGATACTTTATTATATATAGGATACATGACCGAGGTTATACTACTTCACTTTTAACTAGCTTTCGAACAACTTTTCGTCCATTACACAGTTCCAGACAACCACCTTTTCAATGGTTAAAACAAGGGGAAAATTTGCCTGGCGGGTCCAACGTTCTATTTTGCGCTCATACTTATTCTCTGCATCCTAAGCTACACGATTCCGTTCGCGATGAAAAAAAAAAAATTCATCCCAGCACGAGTCCTTCGCCAGCAAAGTAGAGTTGAATATCCTTCGGGGTCGTAATCGTCTGAAGTATGTCCCTTTGTAGTCGAATTCCGACAGCCGCTGGAGCATTCTGCATTAAAACGAGATTAACGACGAGATACGGTGTCGGTCGAAGAAGTCCATGAAATTCCTTTCACATTGTAGGCGGTTGTTACTGACTGTAGTCGTCCGCTGCGACGAACGATTTTTTGAAGTTGCGATGTGAAACTCTCGTACTGCAGGATACTGTAACCAGGTTCCATTAATCAGCCTGCAAGTGAAATTATACTTGTCACAAGGGCAAAAGTAAATTCAGACGACATCCAAATACAGGGGAGGGAAGAGAGCCATTTAGACCAGACTTAACCCACATGAATTGGCTGATATTTTGGAATTCAAAAGAGTCGTTGTACAAACTTTTTATCATGGCATTAACAATGAGTGAACCTATCCAGGTCTATGATGACTGTAAAAATATCCATTAATTATAACAAATAAACAGATATCAATACAAATCCCAAAGAAAATTCGATATTACTGGTAGTGAATTACTAGACAAAGAAGTGGAAAACGGAGCTATTTGTAAGATTGCCAGGCAACATAAGAGTCAAAGAGAATATTAATCATGATTCTATGTGCCCAAACAAAAGTCAATATTCAATTTTCTCGTGCGCATCCTCTAAAAGTCTCCAAACACTATATTGTAATTGGGGCGCAACGTAAGCCGGAGGCATACGTAAAAAATTGATAATATCCCCTGCAGTGTGCTGAAAACGGTGCGTATGAGGTACAATCAACTTAGGTAATGGTATCAGGTAAAAGCCTTTAAGTAAGTGCAAGTTGGCGAAAAAAATTTATTCTAAACCTAACAGAGATAAGATGTCGTCGGTACATCGCACTGGAAACTATCGGGAGGGATCGTTCCTTGTTTAAGCGACAGAATCTACGCAGATACGCGAAATCCGATCTTTTATGGCATGACGTTTGAGGGAAAAATTATATGGGCTTATGTGATTTCCTAATGACTCCTATTACTAACATTTGTCAACTTCGTCATTTATCTCTATTTGAAATTTCATTGGGAGTCTATACGAAGGTATGATATAGCTTTATGTTTGTCTTAGACCGTATTTTGTGTTAAATTACATCCGGTTTTTTTTTCCAGAGATCACTCGCTAGTGGAGAAACTTCCTGGTATTCAGGTAGAAGATAAAAAAAATTCTGCTGAATCACCTCTGCTTGAATGACTTTACGGATATTACTTTAGATAGATTATCAGAGAGATTCATCCACGACTGGTTGGGCAGGGATTAAAAAAATTAGCAACAATAAAAAATGCGATATTTATAACTTCCGTATCCACGATATGTATACTTTTAGGGCTTTGTTCGCGGAAATCGTTATATTTCAGAGTGTCGGGAAGGATTAAAATTTCATTTCCCAGCAAAGTCTTTTACACGCACTAAGACATTCGAGGGTGCAGCTTCTCGAGATTTTGCGTGCAAAGTGCGACTTGCGGTTGTGGGAGAATTCTGTTGGGTCATTTGAACAATGTTACGATTTATGAGACAAATGTATAGTTCCTCTATATAAGTTATTATTTGATTAACTGTCTCTTTTTTGTTCAAACGGATTTTAATATGTTTGAAGGTTTATAGGATTTTCCTTTGATAAACACGCCTTTATTGCAGGATGTAAGATAATATTTTGTATACCCCTAGATGAATCTTACAATTACACTAGATACAGATCAATGTTTTTTATAATATAGAGGTATCTGTAAACGCTCGCTATCCGGACTTCTCATTAAGAGAATTCGAAAACAACAGACGGTGAGTCGTAAATACAGGATATTACGTTCTTACTAAAGAAATAAACAAGATATTTTTCTAATTTTTACGGCGCGTACAGTCGGGCTTTGATCCACCAACTATTATAAATAAACTACGTATTAAAAAAAAAAACCAAAAACCTGCTCTGATTACTTTATTTACGGTCGTGTGTTTCATAGGAAAAATCCTTTTTAATTCAAAAAGATATCGGTATGTATGAACCAACATCGCTTTTCCCCACACTGCTAGAGTCGCTTATTGTGTGGAATTTGCTTTGCTTTGAAAAACTTCGGCAGTTTTTGACTGACCTTGACCGCCTGACTAGGTGACACAGTCACCGAGTTTGCTTGTTTGATTCTGAACGGGCTACTGTTTCTATTTCTTTTGTAATAATTAGGATCCTTCTCTTTATTACCATCGGCAACGTATTGTGTGTTTTTAGCATTATGTTGCTGGTTACGTATAAAGCAATGAATGACGAACTATTAGGAACTGAGCGATTACTAATAAGACAAGTTATCACTACTGCATACAATATTAACTGTTTGTACTTCATTCTTTGCTAAAAATTTGAAATAGTGAGGGATCCTGGTCAGCGCATTTAGCTGATGAAAGTTTTTTACAGACATGTTATTCCTTGCAATCCAGCCATATTTTTAAAGTTGAGTTGAGTCATTGAGGTTCGATATTTTATATAACTCAAAAAAACTCAAGGCTAAAAACTGCGATCGGGACTTTGAACCAAAGGAGCATATTGTCAGGACCCGAAAATAGTGTACCTCTAATTTATATAGATTTGTACGGGTGTTCCACTTGTTTTTTTTCGTGTGTTTTTCTAATCACTACGGTGCTTAACGACCCTATCCATGCATCTGTATAAAATACAGACGTCACTGCGTAAACGCTATTCACTGTTTAATATGATTTGTTACGTAAGGGATTAATAATCACCCAAAATGATAAAATTAACATAGTATATGATTATGATATTTCAGTAGAACTTCTGGAAACAGACACTCAAAGATAAAAAAAACTACGCAGTAGCAAAATCTCAATGATGTAGATAATTTCTGTAAAAAAGTAAGATAAGAATGTCTCGTAACTTCAGCCACAGGAATAACGAAATTCGACCTGCAAAGGAAACACTCAAAGTTACTCCAAATGAATAAAAATTGTACTTAGCTTGCTTTTGTGGGAAGTCACGGTGTTCCGATAACGACACACGGCTTGGTCCTCCTTCTCTATTTAGGGGATAACCTACATGCCTATATGGATGATCTTGTAATCTTTTCTAATACCTTAGAAGTACATTCACATAAAGTAGAGCTAGTGCTACAGAGACAAAGACAAATAATCTCAGAGTAAAATATCTAAATGTGAGTTCTTTTTTAAAACGAACATGTTTATCTAGGTTTATGTGTCTGGTCAATGGTCTTAAAAGTAGTCCATGGTAAGGTGTCAGCTATTCATAACTTTCCGGTACTTATTAACGTAAAAGGGGGATACAGCACTTTTGCGCTGTAGTGGGTATTACAATCGTATGTAAATATGTAACTCTTCAATCATGACAGCTCCTTTAACAGATCTTACGAAGAAGAGCGTAGATTTATTATGGTCTGAAAAGCATCAACAGGCGTTCGATATCTTAAAAGCGGAAAATGCAGCTTACCTAACTTAAAAATCCCTGATTTAAATAAGGAATTTTTTTTTATTGCAACAGACGCCTCAGACCAAGGGGTAAGAGGGATACTACTTCAGTAATATGATAAACAGTTCTTCCCTATAGCTTTTTATTCACGTAAACTAAAGCCCTCTGAAAGTAAATATGCAGTAATAAGCAAGGAAGGGCTAGGTATCTTTAACTCACTAGTACATTTTAAGTTCATAATCTATGGCTATCCTGATAAAGTCCTTACTGAACATGAGTCCTTTACCGAGTTTTTCAAAGGCTTTAATCACAGTCCAAAAGGAACTCGGTGACAAATGATCATTCAGGTCTTTGGAGCCAAGATAAGATATCTACCTGGGAAAGCAATTATCATAGCTGACGCATTATCCGCAAATCCCGCACCATACTGCAAAGAACCATTAATTAGACTAAAAAAATATAGAAAATATCCGTGCCTATTGTTAAAAACCGTATCTAAACAAGAAAATTCCTTAAACCAAGAGATCGCGAGCATTGAATATCTGGGTCGGAGCGCAGAACTGTTACAAACTGAACAAAGAGTCAGCAGCAATAAACACCAAACAATAAACACTTCGAAAACGGAAACAGGGTCAGTGGCCTAGGCAAAAACAATAAACACTTCGAGCAGAAACCCTAAAGCAAAAGTATATTTAAAGTATGTGTATCAGAATAATGTAATCAAATGTAATATTATATGTAGGTCCGTGACGAGAAAACCCGAAAGAACACAGCAGATGACTAACGACCAGGTAGTAGTAATAATCTCTTTCATACCAATCGTCATAAACTGGTTGCATTCCGTCATCCAGGGTTTCCTACTATGTCACAGAAAGCCAAATCACTGTTTTACTGGCCTACAATGCTTACAGATATAAAAAGCACATAACTAATTGTAACACGTGTCATGAAAACAAGGGATACACTAGGATACCTGTCAGTTAAGGGCCTATCCTGTGCCAAATCAATCCTTGAAAGAATATACGTAGAATTATTAACAGAATTACGAGTCTGACAGAGGGAATAAACACTTCTTAGTGTTAATAGTTCCTTGACACGTTATATAGAATTAATAGCACTAAAAACAAACACCGCAATGGAGTGCGTTAGGAATATTTATGAGTGCTAAATCAGTAAACATGGAATTCAACACATAATAATCTGTGACTCGGGTGGTGTAAATCAATAATAATCTCCTTAACACGTTGTGTGAATTCCTTTCCATTAAGAAAACCAATAATATATTTTATCACCCAGAGTCAATCGGTTTGGTAGAATAACTGATAATTAAATAGGAAGTGTCAATGTCTTACGAGTTACAACTCTGATATTGGATCCGAACTGGATTATAGCGGTTCTCGCGGTTTTAAATACCTTTATCATTTATATCTTGTATCTATAGAATTGATGCCGCAAGTAGCCTTATACGGTACGCCGCTAGAACACTTTTCCACATATTCAAGCCAACCATTAATTTATCAAATATATATATAAAAAAAATATATAAATAAATAAATAAAAAAAAAAAATAAAGATAAAGATAAATATGGATACAAGTGGAGTCAATATAATACACTGCCGTAAGAAGTCGGAAGGGTTACAAATTATAATAAAAAAGGAATCACGATAAAATCAATAAGCAAAACGTAACCATAGATAATTATATATCCAAATAGATTGCGTAAAGATTTGAACTCTAACTTAACGCTTTAGTAATGACAAATAAGCTAAAAGTTCAAACACATATCCAAAATCTACTGACATATTGTCTGTCCCGGTGATTATATTCGTAGTCAATGAAAAAAAAAATCATCCCCAGCACGAGTCCTTCGCCAGTAGAACTTCTTGGAAACAGACACTCAAAGATAAAAAAAACTCGCAGTAGCGAAATCTCAATGATGTAGATAATTTCTGTAAAAAAGTAAGATTAAGAATGTCTCGTAACTTCAGCCACAGGAATAACGAAATTCGACCTGCAAAGGAAACACTCAAAGTTACTCCAAATGAATAAAATTGTATTAGCTTGCTTTTGTGGGTAAGTCACGGTGTTCCGATAACGACACACGGCCTTGGTCCTCCTTCTCTATTTAGCGGATGACCTGGTTTTGGCTTCAGTTTCCCCTTTGTGCGCGTTGTTTCGATGATTCGAGCCCTTGAAAGATCCGATGCTGCAGACGCGTTCGGTTTGTTTCTTGCAGTGCCGGGGAAACGCTCACTAACGATGTTTTCTTGAATGATTCTAACGAGAGACGAAGCTTCCGTTGCCGTAGGAAAAGGACACGTCGGTTTTGTTTCTTGAAGTTATTCACTAAACGATGATACTAAGTTGCTTGACGAATCTTGTTGTTTTCTGAAGTCGCTCACTAACGATGATACTAGGTTGCTTGAAGAATCTGCTGCTTCCGTCGTCGTTGACTTCTTATGATACATGATTTATTATTCTGGTTTTTTCTTCGTAGGACGTTGTAGAGTTTTCTGGTTACGCTGGCCACCAATATTAGGGCTTGTGCCTTGTATGATAAGGCGCCCTATGAGGTAATGTTAGACTAGCGATAATCTTACGCTAAGTCGGTGGTATTTGCACTTCCATCTTCAATGGAGTGTCTGGGGGTTTGTAGATCACTTACGAAGTCGGTATTATCTTTACGACGATGTGTTAAACTCATGGTTCGGTGAGGTTCTTGTAGAAAACACGAAATATAAAAATAGATATATATTCTTCTGAAGTTTTACATGGTGAAGATCAGGTATGATTGTACAAGTCTTCTAATAACGATAGCTTGATCGCTTCTGCCAATGATGATGGCTAATCCTATTCCTCTACATGATAAAGCTTAGGTAAAGAGGTACAGGTCTTCTAAAGACGATAGCTAACTCTGTTCTGCTTGTCTACCATCTCTGTTACAAGTTATGAAGGAACAGACAGTATTTCGAACATATGAACATACTTACAAATGACATAGTTTCATACGAACACACAATCAAATGAGACACGCTACAGATCACGTAGGCGTTTGAATCATAGGTCGGGGTAGTTGTCTCAAGGAGGGAGCTTGGACTAATGTTTATAAAACAATTGAATGACTACAGGTGACGGCATGTCAACTTAGCCTACATACTTATTGTATACGTCATCTTTAGCGTCTCTAGTCTGATCACATTCCTGCAAGCAATCTGGTCTTTTATCATATATGGACTAACATTCCATATTTTTATTATGTAAACACTTACATATATATATATATCATATATATATATATATATATATATATATATATATATATATATATATATATATATATATATATATATATATGTATATATATATATATATATATATATATATATATATATATATATATATATATATATATATATATCTTCAGTCTATGACAGGGGTTATGTTCCCGGCAGTGCTTTAACCCAAAAAACTGCAGGTACCGGAACATCCTAATAGTAATGGGAATAAATGGTGCTTATGGCACCTTACAGCCCCCATAAAATCAGGTTAATGGTGCCATGAGCCC
>NC_087214.1:10749054-10756554 GCF_015104395.2 Macrobrachium nipponense | reverse complement strand
AAAGGATTTAAATGCAAAAGTAGGTTATGGAGAAAGCTATGATATTGTCAGTATTAGTGAAGCTTCGGGGGGAGTTAACAAGAATGGAGAGATTCTCGGGGGATACATATCTTGATTCGTTAAATCTTTTATTTCCATATTTTTTACGTTCGTGGCAACAAAAATGATAATGCAAAGATACAAACTTCACTTCGTCATACAATATTAGTTATATTCATAAATCACTCCTCATTAGAATGGGAAATTAGAAGAAAATTTAAAATATAATTTTTAGGTCATCAACGAACTGACTATGGAAGAATGTTAGAAAAAAAGAGAAAGAGGAAGAATATATGTGTGTGTATATATATATATATATATATATTATATATATATACATATATATATATATATATATATATATATATTTATATATATACTATACTATATAAATAAATAAATATATATATATATATATATATATACATATATATATAGAGATATATCTATATATAGATATATATAGATATATATATATATATATATATATATATATATATATATATATATGTATCTGATATATATAGATATATCTCTCTCTTATATATATATATATTATAGATATTTAGGATATATAGATATATCTATATATAGATATATATATATATATATATATATATATATATATATATATATATATATATATATATATATATATAATACATATATTCTTCACCTATTTTTCTTTTTCTAATAAGCCTTCCATAGTCAGTTCCTGTTTATACGCCATTGTCTTAAAAGATACGCTTGATACTGAATGATGATTAAGAAACAAATAGAATAAAAACCCTTTATGTGGTAATATATGTCAATAAGAATGAATGACTTTAGAGGCTAATAAATAAACACTCTTGCAATTGTATGTTTCTGTGCTAGAGTGTTGGCGTGTCCTTCTGGTTTTGGAGAATATATATATAATATATATACATATATATATATATATATATATATATAGGGGGGGATATATATATATATGGGGAGGAAAATGTTAAAGAAGCTGGACAGCTATGAAATTGTAGAAAACGCTGTACCTAGCTGACAATGAGTCCGAAAGCGTTCTGCAAAAGAGGTACATAAAGGACTGTCCAGGTGACACGAACAACCTGGTCGTGTCCCTTCGAGACAGTTTGTTTCAGAATGGGTTTTCCTCCTGCAGGTGAAGGTGACTAAACTAGGTTCTCCGACACCCGAGGGCGATATTGTTACAGTATGTCCGGGCTATGGCTATCCTTGTAAAAACTACACAGTGGATGAATAAACGGTACAATCAAACGCCAAAAATCATTAACCTCCTCACTATTTTGAGGATTACTCATATTTATATTTGTGAGTAAGTCAAAAATCATCAGCAACCAATTCAGTTCATAGTGTCAAAGTAATTACTTGGTAGCTAAAGATGAATGTAGGCGTTGTAACTAGTTTTCGTAAAGTGGTTCATTGGAATGTACTGAACTTTTGTTGTTGTTGCTTGCTGATATTCTATTAATATCTCTGGGAAACTTAAAAAGCTTCGCAATAAAGAGAAAGGTGACTTTAATAACGACTTATTTAAAAGAGCAATCTTGCTACATTCATTGTTATTACAGGTAGATGCCCTCGGTGAATCTCAGGGAGGCAACTTGGGCTGGATGTACCCTGGTTCCACCGGTACACTCCTGAAAAAATTCTTCTCTGCATCTCAATCCAGTCTCAGCCTGGGGTTGCTGCCTAAGTCACACGAATGTTCAACTAATGGAGAAACAATCACAATCCCTGTGATGTTTGTTGCTAACGGTACTTCTTCCATCGTTCTACACATCCAGGTAGTTCATTGCTCCAACATGTTATATGTTTACTGTTAGTGGTGAATAATCCGGGAAGTATTCTGCGTTACTCAAAACTAGTGTATGTAGGTAACAATACTTGCTAGTTGTAGCAACTAAATCCTTGTAACAGATTATCTTTTAAAGCACTTATAATACACAATCAAGAAGAATCTGATTGGGGTCTTTTGCTGGATAAAAAATCGGATAATAATTCATATGGCTACCATATAATCCTTCTAACAGTGTCTCTTCGAAAATGGAGATCCTCGCCATAGCCTGAGACATCGCGTTAAGCGACGGCCAGTTTTCTCTAAAATTTGGTTAGTCATGAGTGCTCGTGTAACTTTTTTCTATCAATATGCTCCCTGGAAAATTCAGTGAGGTATTAGCCACAGGCTCTTACTTAATTCTGATGAGATGAAGTAGCTGAGGAAGGCAAAAACGACTTACGTGAATTAATCGATCTGTGCAGTGCCATTATAACCCATTGCTATCTTCTGGAAGAATATTGAGGGGATTTGAAGTTGTCCAAGCAAAGCAAAAGTTGAGACTTTCGTGCCTGAAATAAAGAAAAACAAAAAAACATTTATAAATAATGACAATTGTATAACAGATAAATGAGGATTGATTACTGGAAGATTATAATCATAGCAAAACAAAACAATGTACAGATTAGAAAGTCGAAAGCGATGTTTCATAGTGCTTGGAAGTAGCAATGCAACGTTCCTCAAACTTAAGAGTACTTTTCATTACTAGTCACTTGCTTTGATTGAGTGTACCGAACACGACAGTTAGTGACACTTATTATTACTAACACTTCACCGTTGATTTTAACGTATCTCTAATTTAGTGTCCCAAAATAAGAAACCAGCTTTAAGAGGAAATCATCTGTTCCTGTTACAGCGATAAAACCCAGAGTTGTCTTATGGAATATGTCATGGGGTCTCCTCTACTCGTAAACAGTAATAATTCTGTTAAGATGATTGTTCTACAGCTTTGCAGAAGGGGGGGAGGGAGCAGGACATCGGGTGTCTTGCAGTTAGACGCTGTTGTTTCAGGTACAAAAAAATAAGGGAAATAAGGGATTTTCAGATTAACATCATTGACCCTCATTCAAAACCAGATCCCTCAAGCCACCCTGATGCGAGAAAAGATGTGCTTGAGACTTTATATTAATTAACCCTTTCATGCACAAACAACACACACGAGCATCAGATCCACACCACTTCAATGTGCACAATGAACTTGTGTGTGCGCATCAGAAAACATTTGTTTTATTACTCCTTTGTCCTATCATACATAACAAAACATTTATGAGTTATGTGGTGAAACTAAACTTGAATTTTAGGAGGGCCACATTCGGTACGATTTCATTCAACTTTAAGCCCTCCTGCACTAGCTTTTGATTGAGACCAAGGTTACAGTGCTGAGGAGTTTTTACTAACTTACTTAAAAGTCAAGAAACATTGCATTTTTATTCAACAAAAGTGCAGTTGAGAAGCAATCAACTGTATTTCCTGCACCAATTCTTTTTTGGGTGATGCCACACGGGTTCACAAAGACGCATGTAAAGGTTTAACACATATAATTAATATTTAAAGAACACAACAAATATCCAAATTACGTTAAGAAGCAAGAAAACTAACACATTACTGCAAAAATTATTAACAAAACGTTACGTTACTTCGATAGAAATAAAACATAAATGGCAAACAGGATCTCAGAATATCTTATGAAGAAGTTACTGCAATGGCGACGACGATTCACAAGGTGATGTGGCTGGATTTTACAAGAATATCTTCTTTTACTTGCCTTCGTGGAGTCAGCTGCTAAAATCCGAAAGCTTCACCTTTCCACCCTCGAAGAAAACTCGGGAGGAGTATATTGCATAACACAGTTGTCACATCTACAAAATTACAGGGTTATGTAACAAACATCAATTTAAAAACAAACATCAAGTGCTTTAATCGTAACCCAACATACAAAAAAAGGGGGTTTCGTCCAGAAGGCAAGCATAAATTACTGGCATGTGCCCTTACAATAAGAAAATAATATATATAGTCTCCACAGGAAGAAGTTTGACACAACTGTAATGATACGTCAGTAGGGGAAAAGGGCCCAAATCCCCTCAAAACCAAATCGCCTCATTTCCGTACATTAGCCCTTTTGAGGGGCGGGTCATCCCAGATAAGAGTATCTCCTTACGCGGGGTATATCTACATATGGGCACAATAATGAGATGGTAATAGTTTATCTCCTTACATGGGGTATCTTTTAATTATTATTATGTACTTACATGAGGTGTTTTTTATTTTTTTTTAAAGAGTCTGACCATGACGTCACCATATATAAAATGTTTTTTTCACTTGTAACGTAGCTCATGCACGTGTATAAGGTATAATTATCGTGCCACTTGACACCGGTATGTACTCTGCTTTTTCTGTTTGTCTCTCCCTATCTCTCTCTCTCTCCTCCAGTGACCGCAAGCTGACTGCCTATCACAAAGTTCATGTTCAAACAGGAAGTATCTGTCGCACCGCCCTATCACTGCCCCCCCGAGGTAGAGGAGGGGGAGGGAGGAGGAGGAGGAGGAGGAGGAGAGTGATGAGTCTTATTGTTGTCAACGTACAGCATTAAAACGAGATGAGACGAAAATAAAACTCGATATGGCAATTACAACAGGATTTTATTTGCAGCATCACGAACGAGATAACATATGGAAAAAAAAAAACGAAGTTCATGTTCTTATATCTGTTGGCAAGGTACATCAGCATCACAACGAGATATAACATATCGGAAACTGGCGTACATTTCATGACAGCGTTTCCACATCTGACGATTATACTTCCCGCCCGTTTCATTACATCCAGGACATTCAAGCAATATTCCCGGAGGATGCTTCCGGACTCCTTACATCCAACCATCTGGCTCAGTTGATGTTACAGGGCAGTCGATAACTAACACACTGGAATAGAAATTGTAGGCGTATAAATTCCGGGATAATATCATTAGGATAATATTAGCAAAGTATGTATAAAGTATCTGAATACTGTTGATATGTGCGCTATAAAAAAAAAAAAAAAAAATTAAACGTATTATTCCATATATATGTTACCTTTCACGCCTGAACCGATAGTTAACGCGTCCGAAACGAGAAGAATAGGGTATAGGATGTGGCACCTATCCTGGAGCGTCTGTCCCCGCAGCTTTAAAACATTCGTTATAAGTTATAGCTCTTTTACTACCCAACTTCCAATCTGAACATTTTGTCTTTTTGAAATATTGAAATAGTATCTCGTTACCCACCGATCATTCCTGTGTAAATGGTGGGCGGAAAAAAAACTTCTTTCATTCTCGATAGTATATTCCTTATTCCATGGTGACTAACACAGTGTATGAAAAAATAGAACGTAAAGTCCACACTATACGAAATATCCGGTTGTATCTGTCTAATTTCGTAAACGGAATATTGAGAATGATTACGTAGAAATCTGGAGAACCCTTGCGAATAAAATTGAGGCCTAATAGCGTAACTGTCAAAGAAGATAATCGTATTTCTGGGTGACCTTTCCACGTAGAAACACACCCAGTGGCCTATATTATTAACATCGGAAGATGACTCTAAGGTGTTAGATATAAAGACTAAAGGTTTATTCCTACTTAACGGTAATATAAACCCCCCTACATCATCTGAAGCGAATATTCCTAAATATCTAATTAAAGGCCCTAAACGTGTCTTTTAAAGATACTTCTAATTCTCTAGTCTCCATCCCTTTCAGCCTCTAACGTCGCACTGAATTATCCTATCTGAATCAATTGATAAAATACCTTTCGTATCCCGAAAAGCATTACTACGTGAGGCGCTGCCATGGTCCTGTCAACCTAATTGTTATCCTCATACTAGCGGAAATTTCAACCGGTAGCGAATCTTCCATATCCTCGGTCGTGAAACTAAAACAGAAATAGATCTCTTTTAAAAGCATCGTAAGAGATCATGTTTCATGTCCGGCCCCGATTGCCTTCTGCGTCTCGTAAAATAATTGCGATATTCTCCCGGGAATGTACTCTGAATATTATAGTATAGTATTCCCGTGATAGATGATATTACTTAAATCACAGTGTTCGAAATATAGCCCATTCCTGGCATATTCTCGAAAAATTCCTCATATTTACCAATGCAATTGTTAACTTCTCGGGAATGCATGTTCCAAACGCTTGATCGATTAATATAGATGATTCATTCGTTCCGATTACATACGTTTATACAATGTTTTATCGAATACATAATGTAACGGTTAACTAATAAAGCCTCATTCAAAGCGGACATCGCGTTATAGTGCGGGGTAACCCTATCAATCCATAATTTCGCCTTCTCCACGTCAACTGGTTCAAGCCTCATTTATATCCGTACCCAAAATGCAGCTGTTACTAGCCATTTCTAACTAATTCTCAAATCTACCGAATCTAGTAAATACTTACATGTCAATACTCGCTAGATCAAGGAGCAAGGGGAAGTACGTATGTATTCCATCTGATTTAAGAGTTGTCATGACACCCGTTTCCCACCTAGCAGCGTCCTGAAAGTATTAGCAGTGAATGCTCGTTATACCAAACGTTTCATCATAATCGTCATTAAAAAATCCACTCATACCTAACGTAGTCATTGCCCTGGATTTTATATTTTTTGACAATTTAATATATGATTGATAATGAAATATGGGGCATGATTCCACCAACTTCTCATTCAAAAATACGGATTACGGATTTGAAAAGTGTGTTACTTATTCGTTGGCAAATGCTATATTTGATCAGCTGCTAAATTCGCGCCCTGCTAGACACTCTAAGACATAATTAATGCAATGCTAGAAAGGTCCATCAAGAAAGAACTTACTACACCGTTGATACGAAACTCGAGATAACCTGTCAGATAGAACCTGGTTTACTGATACATTACTCGGCATGAAATCAACTCTCTCCTTTGAGTTAATTGAACTCTCGATAATTCTCCGTCTATTCACATTCGGATATAATTCAGATATTCCGGCGATGTATGAAGGTACAGGGATCTTATTACCGGTCCCCGGCACATTCGGGATGATACCTGCCATTCTCCACTGTATATATAATAACAGGGTGGGTGTTACAGACAGATGTACGTACGGGATCGCTACTGCTATACGAATGAATTAAATGAGGTCATATACATCCTTTTTAACAACCCGTCGACATGTCTTCCTCTTCTTCTTTTTATCATTCCTCCTTGAAGCTCTATGCCTCTTCCTACCAGCCCCATTCAATAATCGTAGACCCGCAGTTTTAACAGCCCTAACACCATTCCTCTTT
Source organism: Macrobrachium nipponense (assembly GCF_015104395.2). Taxonomy (NCBI): domain Eukaryota; kingdom Metazoa; phylum Arthropoda; class Malacostraca; order Decapoda; family Palaemonidae; genus Macrobrachium; species Macrobrachium nipponense. The sequence goes on along the minus strand of NC_087214.1, from coordinate 10,749,367 downwards.
AGAGACTCCTTTAACGGGATTCTTTCACTTAACACATCGGACAGGACTGACCTCCCATTCTTTAGCTGCTGGTTTAACAGCGTTGAAAAGGAAGTGTAGCACTCTCCGGGCGATGACCCGACACTGTGATAAAATATACGGTCCTTTTCTGTACCAGGATAGAATACAGAAATATCTTCTAAACCTCCACCTTTCCTTAACGGGTCTGCTAAAAATAGTTTTTTAAAATCAGCCTCGGAAGGTGGGATAAAAGTCACTCTCATCTCTATTACGGGTATTTCCTAGATGATTACTGGAGAGGAGAAATTATGTT
>NC_087214.1:10744621-10748554 GCF_015104395.2 Macrobrachium nipponense | reverse complement strand
GGGCGTGTGTGTGTGTGTATAATAATGTGTGCTTGTGTATATATATTACGCCCCTTTATTCCCTAAACTACACAAACTGGGAACTCTTACCTGTTGCCAACGGTGCCCTGTCTGTAAGATGTCACGAGGCTTATTAAGACTGCGTAAATATAAAATAATATATCATTTATTTCACAAAGCAATTGGTTATAACAAAGCAACAAAATGATTAACAAGTCATAATGGCATAAATACCCAAATCTGCCCATAAAGAAAACCAATAAGAATAACATTCTACCTTCCTGACTAAGGGTTACACTCTCAAACCCCAAACAAGTCACATTGTCTATTATTTGTCAGTTATCAGTTAGAGAATCCCATTCCTAATCAACCATGGCATCGGACCCATCTGTAATAAAGATAATAGTTATATAGACACCCCACGTCACTCTTTTCCAGTATTTACGTAAAGAGAATATTTCCACACTTCTCTCTCTTTTCCAAAACAAAAAGGTAACAGATTTTCTAAGTTTTTATAGAACGTGTCTTACCTTTTCGATGGGTCGTTTTCTCCCGACACTTCGAGCAACCGCTTGTTCTCTCCTTTGCACAAAGAATGCGTCTTCCCACAAGTATTTTTAAATTGTCAATAGCTTCATCGTTGCCTTAAGTAGAAATTGTCTTTATGGTCAGAGTCCCAGTCACCATTTGGAAAGGTTGATCCTATTATCTTGTTTTGTATATAAAAATGTTTATATATATATATATATATATATATATATATATATATATATATATATATATATACTATATATATATATATTATTTGTGTGTATATATACACAAGCACACATTATTTACACACACACACACACATATACTATCATATATATATATATATATATATATATATATATATATATATATATATATATATATATGTGTGTGTGTGTGTGTGTGTGTGTGTGTGTGTGTAAATAATGTGTGCTTGTGTATATATACACACAAATATATATATATATATATATATATATATATATATATATATATATATTATATTATAAACATTTTTGTTATACAACAAGATAATAGGATCAACCTTTCCAAATGGTGACTGGGACTCTGACCATAAAGACAATTTCTACCTTAAGGCAACGATGAAGCTATTATGACAATTAAAAATAAAATAGAACCAACGTCGGGCTTAGCGGTGACCCCTTGGGCATCACCTAAGGGCTTATCTCCCAATATGTATTTCGCTAACGTGACTGATTCCTTCTGTCATTCACTGTTTCATAAGGGTGGAAGTTCGTCAACCGAATATAGTCCTTGGCTTTAAACCAGAGCGTTTTTAATGGACCATCTATAACTTGAGACATATGCTTTTATACGTATATATATATATATATACTATATATATAGTATATATATATATATATATATATGTATATATATATATATTATATATATAATATATATATATATATATATATATATATATGTATATATGTGTGCGTGTGTGTCGTGAATATGTTCGTGCTGTTTGGTTGAACGTGCGTATTTACTTATATCCACGCTTCTTTTTGAACAGCCCAAAACATGCTCCGAGATGCGTTATATTCTAATCACCCTCTTATATTTCAGATATTCCTTTGGCAAAAGGGAGAGTCGTAAAAATCCAGACGTAATTAACTTTGCCGTTTCTTCCATCCAGGCGGACCCTTTCATTCAGAGCTTGGATACATTGAATATTTCATTATCTGAGCATCAAAACTGACATTATTGCACTCTTTTCGCAGAAATTCCCTGTAAGGTTGAGGCTTTCATTAGTTTTGAATATTTTTCACATCATTTCGCCTCTCTTGGCCTTGTTTGGCTCCTTGAAAATTCACATGACGAGACTTTCTGTTACAATGTTGGTTTATCTTTTCGCTCTCTTTCTTCCTGTCTCCCTCTTACTCATTAGCATATATTTCTAATCTAGGTCTTCTCTGAGGGTCCTTCATTTTTTGCAATTTTCGATGCCAAAAGCTTTTTCTTGTTTAGATTGTCTGGTGGGCTGGTTCCATATGAGTAGGTTTCGTCTACTAAATAATATGGATAATAATAATGATAATGATAATAAATTCACAGTCCTCGTGAAAACAAATTGTCAAGAAACTCCACAATTGAATATTAAAATATATTTCAATGTAAAAATATAAAACAAAGACTTTTGAACACCTGAACGGTGTTCCTCATCAGTGTAAACGTTAAAATGTAAATGGAGATCGAGGAGGTTGCGCAACTGCCTGTTGAGTTGGGGAGTTACTTAACAAACGAACCAGCACTTCAATGACGAGCTGTTATTTTCTCGCCCCCCGCCCCCCCCTTTCTAGATGCTCCTTCGGGAGGACTACTCCCTCTCCATTTACATTTTAACGTTACACCCTCATAGGACGAAAGTCTTTGTTTTATATTTTCAAATAGAAATATATTTCAATATATAATTGTGGATTTTTTTAACACTAATGATAATGCTGTATTCTGCTCTATTCTACTCATGTAATAGGAACTTCCACAGGGTTCAAACGAAGATACAAGCAATTACTGCCTTAATAATATTCTCCTTGGTGGATTTTAAAACATTTTCATCTATTTCCCTTTACTTTCTTTTGCCTCCTCCTAATGAACACATTATTCTTTGACCAATGGTGCCTAGCCACGTAGAAAAAAATCTAATCCTTCGGTCAGCCCTTGGGAGAGCTGTTATCAGCTCAGTGGTTTAGTAAATCTAAGATATACTTAACTTTTTTTTAACCATAATATGTATATATATATATATATATATATATATATATATATATATATATATATATATGATATATTTATATATCTATGTATATATATATATATATATATATATATATATAATTATATATATATATAGTATATATATACATATGTATGTGCATAATATGTATATACATAATAAAACTGGAATTTTTCGAATATGATTTAATAGCAGTAGTCGTCGGTTCAAAAAGCCAGATGGTAGAATCAGCTTTGATTACACAAACAAAGGCACACAATGAATCTTTCTTAAGGATCGTGGGAATCAGATATTACGGATAAAATCTCTTCCTTCCCAACCAGCGATTAAGAAGATTAAAGAGAAATTGTCAACTGGGGGTGACTTAACGGCGGACCTTGGTGGTATAAATTACTGCTTTTTTCTGTACCCTTTCTCATTTCATCACGAACTGCCTGAATAGAGAGACAGCAATCTCTGAAATATAGTATTTACTTAATACATTTGCATTTTATTGGCTCCTTGTATTAGATGGATTTCTGTTTTAACAGAATATATTTCACGGTCATATATAGGCTATATGTATGTATATTGTGTATATATACATTAACTATCTAGCGTGGAAAGGTTGAAATTATATACATTTATGTAGGTATTAATAAAAATGAAACCAGGAAAAATTATTTCATTTTATGTTTTGCATAATCTTTGAAGAATTAATTTTAAACACAAAATTCAGCCTAGTCAAATAATTTTTAACCACGATATAACAGATAATCCTTAAAATATATAAAATAAAAAAAAAATAACTTCATATTCACAAAAAAGATACAATAATGGATTTATAACATCACTGAAGTGAATAACATAACATTTCGTAAGTTAGTAATGAACCAATGCAAAGTGGAGGTGGTGTTGTGGGCTGATGGAATAATTAATAAGGCCTTAATTGATACTAAAGTTTGACACTTATTCAAGATCCATGATCTTGGAATCCTTTCCAAATAACTATTGTAATGATTGGTGGAGTTTGCTTAGTTTATTAACAACTTAGAAGTTCACGCGAAAATGCAAGGGGCATTACTACTACCCTGAATACTATTCCTCTTGCATTTTAATGCATTTTTTTTTTATTTATTTGTATATTGATTATTCATTTTCTT
>NC_087214.1:10727121-10739621 GCF_015104395.2 Macrobrachium nipponense | reverse complement strand
ATACGTAAACATTCTATGCAGATAGCTTTAAAATAAGAATGAATAAACTTTTTTAGATGATTTTGTAAGTTTTTCAGAGGTAAACTCTAACGGAGGGGTGAAAATGAATTAAGACGTCACCTGATTACCGATTTCATATATCGAAAAAGCACAAATGAAATCGATGATGGTTTCATGATATTTACGGTGATTTCTACTTATAATAACAACTCTACTATTTTGTCTTGATGTCATGGTATCAAGAAATATTCTTTATATTATGATAATCGCCATTTCATAGCGCGTTAACAAGTGATGATGGATCTCGTACTAATCAAACGAAAACACCTCAGTCCTTCCATCTCTTTCTTGAGAAGGGAGTTGATGAGGCAGAAGCGCAGGATAGATATAGATGGAAACGGCTCATCCGAAACGGCGACCCCATTTGGAAATGGGAACCAGCTGGGAAGAAGAAGAAGAAGAAATGAAAACATCACCAGTCACTCGACCATTCATCACTGCCCCACTGACCAAGAGAACTAACCTGCGTCGAGACGAAGCCTCCCTGTCCATTGTGATAAGTTGATATAAGCTTGGCAATATCCGACTCCCAGGTAGTTTGTATGGATCCTGGATTTTCACTCAGCATGGCCAGAAGGAGGTAGGCGGCTGCTTCAACTGTCAGCGCTTGAGACAAACCTGGACTTCCTGATGTCAAACTGTTGTACACATCTGAAATGAGCGTAACAGCAGCGCTGCTGTCGCCTGCCAAGGAGAGAGCGTATGCCGTCAGGGCCTTGATATAGGTGCTGTTGCTCGTGGTGCTGTGTGATGCAAGTGACGGCATTTGCTATAACCCTGCGAATCCACTGTTAAGATTCCCTTCCAGAAGAGATATGAGGACGTAGGCTGTGAGAGGCGCGAGCGACGCTACTGAACCATCGACGCCGCCCTGAACGATATGTGCTGTCATTAATATTTTCACCTATAATCCATTCAGTTATGGAACATAAGCAAGACCTAGAAACTTAAAGTGATCCAGCGCTAATTAAGGTAAAATACTAGGATGATAAGAATAGTATAAACGGTCTGAAGTTCATAATCAATGTTATTATTATTTTCATTTATTTAATTTTTTTGGTCTATCACAGTCCTCCAATTCGACTGGGTGGTATTTATATGTGTGGGTTTCCAGGTTGCAACCTGCCTCCTAGGAGTCCATCACTTTTCTTACTATGTGCGCCGTTTCTAGGATCTCACTCTTCTGCATGAGTCCTGGAGCTACTTCAGCATCTGGTTTTTCCAGATTCCTTTTCAGGGATCATGGGATCGTGGCCTATTTATTATTATTATTATTATTATTATTATTATTATTATTATTATTATTATTATTATTATTATTATTATTATTTTTTTATTTTGGAAAGGAGACCCTCTTTCAAACAAGTTTTACTGAAAGATATTGCTGCATCAGCTGCATTCAACGTGTTAAATAGTCTTCGCTATTTTTCTAATAATACCTTTCTCTCTGCTACTCACAACTGGCGAGTATTGCGCGATAGTGCCTCATCAGGAGGAGTCATTTCGGGGATATTGCTTAAAATTTATTATTTGTTACAGAAAGATGAACAAATAGATCAAAATATAAGTCGATCTAGTGGCCCAACGTTTCTCTCGGTATCATAAGAGCATGATCACGGCAGTGGTCGGTCGAGTAGAGTAAGTGCTGTCAAGATCTACTCAATATATAGCGGCAGGTCAGCAGGGGGTCAACCGCTAGCTGCGTTTTCATTGGCTGGTGGCGCAATGCGCTCCAGCTATTGGTTTGAAAGAAGTTTTCTTCAAGAAGCTTCTCGTCGTTGAAGGTTTTTGCGCTGTTGCAGCCTAGCTGACCGTCGAGGCTGGGACATGACTTCCCTGGGCGTTGTGTCACGACGGCTCACGTTGTCATTGCTGCTGGGCTGCTTGTCTCTCTGGTATTCTTTTGATCGGGAGTTGTCGTTCGTCTGGTATTACTGGTGCTATTATTTATGCACATAGGTCTCCTTAAGTTGGTGGGGAGGAAGAGGCGCTTCCTACGTCGTATTCAATGAGGGCTTCTCTTGTTTGTTATGAGTGCCTCGAGCAGTCGCAACGTCGCTGGTCAGGAGCCCTCCCTATATCTTAACATTCTTGATAATACCATCGCGGGAGATGGCTTCCTGGTGTGCTGTCATGTTAAATGGTTTTTAATTGCCCCTTCTTGTGCGTGGCAAGAAATCCTCTTGGACAGTTTCATAGAAGTCCATACCAACGTAAGAGCCGGACATCCACGAACGGGGCATGAGAAATTGGTAGACTACATTCGACTGTTTCAAGAGGTCCTCTTTGCTGGGGGGGTCAGGTTGTTCTTCATGATAAGGTCGCAGGTAACGTCGATTTTGGTAATAAATCACGAGTTCGAGTTCTTTGTCGACTTCGGTGGGGGTCACATTCTCTCTAATGATATTTCTCAATGCATCCTCGTTCTCACGGTGACGTGCTGTGCATTCTGGCTTTGTAAAACAGCTTGATCTTCTCATGGGGGTGGGGTCTGCGGTCTCTCACTCTCGCTATAACCACCGATCCAACGCTGTTCGGACATCTTTATTTATTAGTCGATTCAGATACCCGTTATTAACGAGCACCTGAGTGACTCGGTCGAGCTCTTTGTGAGTGTCCTGCCAGGAAGAAACAGTGCGTGAGGGCCCTCCAAATGTAGGCCCTGACTGTGGTGTTCTTGAACCGTGCAGGACATTCGCTGTCACCATTCAGGCAAAGTCCCTAAGTTTGTTTTCTTTGTATATACCGAAGTTTTTAGACCATCGTCGGTCTTGGAGACGAGGACGTCGAGAAAGGGGAGCTGGCCTTCGTTGCTGAATTCGACGGTATAATTCAGCGAACTGCATTGCTGGAACATGCACTGGACAGCTTCAACCTCTTCCTCATTCTCGGCATGTACAAAGATATTGTCAATATATCTTGCATATTACGGGGTTTTCTTATATTGGAGAAAACTCTCTCTTTCACTGTACCCTTAAAAAAATTGGCGAAATAGGACACAGAGAGGGGAACCCATCGCGACTCCATCTTTTTGCCGGAACATCTGGCTTTTATGAGTGGAGAAAAAAGGGGCCTTCTTCGTACATATCTCGAGGAGTGCCCGCAGGGATACTTCGGGATATTTAGCTGGGGTGTAGAGGGGTCCCTGTAGATGCGGTCCATAATGATATTGATGGTCTCGTCAACAGGAACGTTTGTGAAAGGGATTCTACGTCCAATGAGGCGATAGTGCCTGTTCCTGGGGAGTCTCGGATTTCTTCGAGGGAATTCCGTCAAACTTGGTACTGTCAGACAAGATGGCATCCAACTTCTGGTGTACTCTGCCGTCTTGATCAGTATGAAACGGCTGCTGTTTTGTCTGTGCGGCGCACAGTTTATGTCTTCTTCCTGCTTGCAGAAGCCTCATGGAACGCGGCACATATAATATGTGGTATCCTCTCCCGTGAGATGAAAAGAAGCAGCGAAGGCCCTACGTCAACGAGAAGACATAACTGTGCGCCGCGCCGACAAAACAGCAGCCTTCGTACTGATCAAGACGGCGGAGTACCACCAGAAGTTGGATGCCATCTTGTCTGACAGTACCAAGTTTCGAGCGCCCTACTAAAAACCCTACAGACGAAATAAAAAAAGAAGCAATGACATCATTAGCAGTGTCAACGCAGCCACCAATGCCGTGCACCTCCACCAATCATCGGAGATTACACCCTTGGTTATCTGTACGCAACGTTAAAACACACAAAAATGGAAACCCCTCTCTGCCCCATCATCAGCCAGACACCCGCCCCAACGTATGGACTGGCCAAGCGCCTTAATCAAATCTTGACGCCCTAACGTAACCGACCAAAGCCGATATAGCCTGCGCTCCTCGACGGAATTCCTCGAAGAAATCTGAGACTTCCCCAGGACAGGCACTATCGCCTCCTTGGACGTAGAATCCCTTTTCACAAACGTTCCTGTCGACGAGACCATCAATATACTTATGGACCGCATCTACAGGGACCCCTCTCCTCTACACCCCAGCTAAATATCCCAGAAGTATCCCTGCGGGCACTCCTCGAGAATATGTACGAAGAAGGCCCCTTTCTCCACCCAATAAAGGCGGCAGATTGTTTCCGGCAAAAAAAGACGTAGTCACGATGGGTTTCCCCTCTCGGTGTCCTATTCGCCAATTTTTTTATGGTTACTGTGGAAGAGAGAGTTTTCTCCAATATAAGAAACCCTGTAAATATGCGCAAGATATATTGACGATATCTTTGTTACATGCCGAGAATGAGGAAGAGGCTGAAGCTGTCCGGCGCATGTTCCAGCAATGCAGTGCGCTGAATTTTACCGTCGAATTCAGCAACAAAGGCACTCCCCTTTCTCGACGTCCTTGTCTCCAAGACCGACGATGGTCTAAAACTTCAGTAATATATTACAAAGAAAACAAACTTATTAGTACTTTGCCTGAATGGTGGGTTGGGACAGCGAATGTCCTGCACGGTTCAAGAACACCACAGTCAGCCTGGCCTACATTTGGAGGGCCCCCCTCCATTGCACTGTTCTTCCTGGCAGGACACTCACAAAGAGCTCGACCGAGTCACTCAGGTGCTCGTTAATAACGGGTATCCCGAATCGAACTAATTAATAAACAAGTCCGAACAGCGTTGGATCGGTGGTATAGCTGCGAGAGGATGAGAGACCAGCCCTAGCCCCACCCCCATGAGAAGATCAAGCGTGTTTTACAAAGCCAGAATGCACGCACTTTTTCATCGTGAGGACGAGGATGCATTGAGGAAACCCATCATCAAAGAGAATGTGACCCCCACTGAAGTCGACAAAGAACTCGAACTCGTGATTTATTACCAAATCGACGTACCTGCGACCTTATCATGAGAACAACCCCCGCAGAGCAAGAGACCTCTTGAACAGTCAAATGTAGTCTACCAATTCTCATATGCCCCGTCCGTGGATGTCCCGGCTCTTACGTTGGTATGACTTCTATGAAACTGTCCAAGAGGATTTCTTGCCACGCACAAGAAGGGGCAATTAAAAAGAAACCATACCTGACAACACGCCAGGAAGCCATCTCCCACGACGGTATTATCAAGAATATTAAGATAATAGGGAGGGCTCCTGACCAGCGACGTTTGCGACTGCTTGAGGCACTCCTCATACAACAAGAGAAGCCCTCATTGAATACGACGCAGGAAGCGCTCTTCCTCCCCACCAACTTAAGAAGACCCATGAATATAAATGATAGTACAAGTAATACCAGACCGAGCAACACCTCCAATCAAAGAATACCAGATGAGACAAGCAGCCCAGCAGCCAATGACAACGCGAGCCGTCGTGACACAACGCCCAGGGAAGTCATGCCCCAGCCTCGACGTCAGCTAGGCTGCAACAGCGCAACCTTCAACGACGAGAAAAGCGTCTTGAAGAAAACTTCTTTCAACCAATAGCTGGAGCGCATTGCGCTACCAGCCAATGAAAAAGCAGCTAGCGGTTGACCCGTGCTGACCTGCCGCTATATATTGAAGTAGATCTTGATAGCACCTAACTAACAATAGGAGCTGAGCCATAGAATCGGTAGACAGCTACATGTACCTGGGAGTTGTCATAGACCATCAGCTAACTTTCAAGGAGAAATCAAGTACTTGAGAGAAAGAGCAAATGCAAGACTAGCCGCCATGAGATACATTTCACCCCTGAAGGAGGGAGCAAATGAACACATACAAAGGAAGTACTACCTAGCCTGCACCAGAAACAATTTGGTGGACTATGCTGGCCCCCCACTCTGATGAGCTGACAGAGGCTCAAAAAGATCATGAGGTCATTACAAACAATGCAATGAGGCTCATGCTAGGAGCACCCACATGGACAAGGCTGTGCAACCTCAGGCTTGAAACTAACTTGCTAAAACTACAGGATAGGATTGCACAGCGAAATGCAAGCACAGTGGCCAAGATGTTCCTCTCAGAAAGAGACTCCATCTCGAGGAAAAGAGCCGAGAGGAACTTGCTTAACACCCAGATATTCAAAGTTTGAGTTCCTATGGTAGGACCAAAGTGACAACATCAAGAGTCTAGGCATGGCAGAGAGACTGCTGCAGCTAGGTCCAGACACAACACAGGGCACACAACAACTACCACCCTGGAAAGAAGACACTGCAATATATAAATACACAAGCCTGCCAAGAGCAAAAAGAGGACTGCACAAGAGAAGACTACGAGCGGTGGCCTATGAAGCAATCAGAAACACTGAGACCATAGGGGCACAAACATACTACACTCGTGGCACTGTAGATCCTGAGAATCAAACTACGGGAGCTGCAGTATATTCAAGAAACTTCACAGCCTGCTGGAGGACCTCCAAACCACGCCTCCACTATGCAGACAGAGGTTAAACAGCAATAAGACAGGCCACTGCTGTACTCACTGGAGAATGAAGAAGGGCCTGTAATCATCCACACCGACTCAAAGTCCTCAATGCAAGCCCTGCAACAACAGAAAAATAAAGAAAACAAGGCACTGCTGCTGAATTAAAACACTGCTGCACCAGCACAGGGAAACGAGGAAGGCCTGTCACCTTAAACTGGATACCCAGTCACATAGGAGTTCCAGGCAACGAGAGGGCTGATGAGCTAGCCAAAACCAAAAGTACAAAACACATTGACAGAGTGCAAATACACATACAACCTTCACTGCAACAAATCAAGAATGCAATGAAACCACTCTGCAAAGAAAACTTGCTAAAAGGCCATCGTGAGTGGTAGAAAAGAACTCACCGTCTGCCAGATGGTATAAGACATCGACTGATCTAGTGCCTCCTCCCATAGACAGGTGCACACCAAGAAAACTTGCTGTGATCATCCACAGACTCAGGGCTATGGATATTAAGCCTGCTGGGAAATTGTGGAAAACAGTGTCAGACCATGTGAACACTGTCAAGAAGAAAACACAGCAACCACTCCTTCACTACCTGCTGGAATGCAGAGAAACAGCACAGCTAGAGGTGCAGCACAAAATGATTTGTACTTGCACAAGATGCTGAGCAGGCAGCTGCCACAGTCACAAAGACAATCATTGAAAACTTAGAAGAGCATGACCAGGTGCTCTACAACCTACCTCCACCAAGGTAAATAAACTAAAAAGTGACACCAAACACCCTCATCACATCCCCTCACTGTAAGGCTCTATCCACATCATCCACTATCATTCTTTTAAACTTTACCTACAACTGAAATCCTCATGCAGGGACCCAAGGGAGTAAAGGGTTGGACAATCCCACCTGCACCGCTTCTCCAATATTTTGAAGCCTTACATTCTTTCAAACTTCTACTATAATATGGCATGATGGCCCTCTCTTACTGACACCATCATCCTTCCCCTGTGCACTCCTATCTCTATAACTAAAAATATTTCCAATTTCATAAAACTAACCATGTACCTAATGAATCTTTTCAGATCACCTAGGGGCCGAACAAGGAAAAGGCCCGTGCCAACAAGAAGTGATGGCTTAATACAACAACAACAACAACAACAACAACAGCACCTACAGTCTACTCCGACCCACTGCCGTGATCATGCTCGGATGATACCGAGAGAAACGTTGGCCCACTATCGACTTATATTTTGATCTATTTGTACATTTACTGTAACAAAATAAATAAATTTTTAATTTTGCAATATCCCCGAAATTGACTCCTCCTGATGAGTACTATCGGCGCAATACTCGCCAGTTTGTAGTAGCAGAGAGGGAAAAGCTATTATTAGAAAAGTTAGAGAAGACTATTTACAAGTTGAATGCAGCTGATGCAGCAATATCTTTCAATAAAACTTATTATTAATTATTATTATTATTATTATTATTCTCATTATTATTATTATTATTATTATTATTCATTATTTATTATTATTATTATTTTCAGGAGTGTATGCGCAGTCATAAATATATTTGATCTTATTTTGTTAAGGGCGTCAATTTCCTCCTAAAAAAAACAATATATAAATCATCATTTCGAAGATGTTTTTATTATTCCCCCGTTTCTTCTTGCTAAGAGTTCCTCGTTGGACGAGTTGGTTACGCGCTTCGCCTACCGCTTTGGGTAGTTCTGAATTCGATTCCCCACTCTGCCAACGTGAACCACGAAAATTGTTGCTGGTGATTAGCAATTTTTTTCTCGATATAATGTAGTTCAGATCCCACAATAATAAGCTGTAGGTCCCGTTGCTAGGTCACCACTAGGTTCCATAGGGCGCGTGGAAATATATAATCCTTCGGGCCATAGCCCTAGTAGGAAAGCTGTTAATCAGCTCAGTGGTCTGGTTTAAAACTTAAGATATACTTAACTTTTAACTGGAAATAAACTAAAAAAAGGAAATTGTTAAAAATGAAATCAGGTACATTCAGGAATAACAGGTTAGACTTAATATTAATTCAAGTTTTTTATCAATTACATTTGATATATCTTTAAAACTAGATTTCATATATATTATAGAAATTGAATTTTGGTCAATTAAATTTAATATATTTTTTAAAAAACTAGATTTCGTATATATTTTTAAATTTTTAATGTGTGTACTGTATATTTGTATAGGTTTTCATATCTTTTATATATATGTCTATCTATTTTTTTTTCTTTTTTTTTTTCTCCCGAAATTTTTCGGGGCCAACCTGTAAGACCCAAGTAAGATCAAGCCTGACTCATTGGGCTGGTTAATATCCTTCCTTCAATAATAATAATAATAGCAGCAAGAACAGGGACCCTAAGGTCATCCAGCGCTAAATGAGGGAAGATAGTAGAAGGCTGTGATATAGAAAGTCTGAAGGACACAAATGATCCACAATGCTTTGACAGAAATGCCCAGCAAACGGCTGTAGCAAGACCTACCTGCATGTCGGAGCGAATCACAAGCCGACGGATTGGATGCAGCCGTCCTCATTTATACGACAGTAGCCAAGTTTTGGATGAAAGGAGGAGATCTTCATCCACCGGATGGAGTAATTTGTATTTGATTATTAGTTATTATTATTATTATTATAATTATTATTATTATTATTATTATTATTATTATTATTATTAATTATTATTATTATTATTATTATTATTATTGGAGAAACAAATCCACAGTTATGTAAATGTACATATATTTAAGTTAAACAGAAAAGATAGCTTTCGGGAATCTGTACGGTTCCCCTTATCAATTGATAAGGGGAACCGTACAGATTCCCGAAAGCTATCTTTTCTGTTTTAAACTTAAATATATGTACATTTACATAACTGTGGATTTTGTTTCTCCATTTGAAGACTCATGCTACTATGAGGAATTTTTAATTATTATTATTATTATTATTATTATTATTATTATTATTTATTATTATTATTATTATTATTATTATTGATTATTATTATTCTTTGAGGTCCACAATAAACTGCTGGTAGCATTCGACTGAGAGTGAACCCATGGTAGGGTTCGAAAGCTTTCATATAGTTTTATAAAATTTTACTGCTGCTACCATCTGTATATTATTGTGGACCCTCTAAGAGCATTACTTGTGCCTTCGTAACTGAGATTTCTACCCATTATTATTATTTTTTTTTATTTATTTTTTTTTTTTTTTTTTTTTTGTTTTTTGCTCTATCAACAGTCCCTCCAATTCGACTGGGTGGTATTTATAGTATGGGGTTTCCGGGTTGCGGGCCCCCCATCCTTTTTTTTCCCCTCCCCGTTGCCTCCTTAGGAGTCTTCAGTTACTTTTCTACGACCTATGGTGTTTTCGGGTTCACCTTTTCCGTTTCACCCTGTTTTTGCGTTTCTAGATCACACTCTTCTGCATGAGTCCTGGAGCTACTTCAGCCTCTCCAGTTTTTCTAGATTCCTTTTCAGGGATCTTGGGATCGAATGCCTAGTGCTTCCTATGATTATTTGGTATACGATTTCCACTGGCCAAATCCCATATTCTTCTTATTTCTATTTTCAGATCTTGATTACTTATCCATTTTTTTCCCTCCTCTTTCTCTTCAACTCTGGTGTCCCATGGTATTGCGACATCATAGATTGTTGATACTTTCTTCTTGACTTTGGTTCAATCAACGTCACGTCTGGTCTATTTGGCACGTATCACCCTATTCGTTCTGATACATAGTCCCAGAGGATCTTTGCGTGATCGTTTTCTATCACTCCCTCTGGTTGGTGCTCGTACCACTTATTACTGCAAGGTAGCTGATGTTTCATTGCACAGGCTCCAGTGGACGGGCTTTTGACACTGAATCATGCCTCTTTTTGTACTGGGGTTCTGGTGCAAGTGCCGGGCATTTCGCTTGCTATGGGTTTGGTTTGGTGGTTTCATGTTTTCAAATTATTGCACTTGTCCTACATGATCGTTTTCTTTGAATACCTATCTGGTTCTTAGGGCCTGATCTTGTGCCGCTGTTAGGTCATTCCTTCAGTTTCCTTCGAAACTCAACGCAGGAAATATGATAAAGCCATAAACACTGGGCAGTGCAGTAATCAGGATACAGCGCAGAATAGTGGAATGGACGAAGGACAGAACTAACTCCGCGCAGCATAGATCAGAAACCAGGAAACATATGCACAATACACAAAGCACTACACCCAAGAGCAAATACGGACAGACTATACATACACGAAAGGAAGGAGGGAGAGAGAACTACTACAAGTATAGATGGACTGCGTCAACATCGAAAAACGAGCATGCATTGGGGCTGGGGCAATATCTGAAAAGTAGTGAAGACAAGTGGCTAAAAAAGTGGCATGGAGTAGAAGGACTAATAAAAGTATGGACGAAGACCCAGCAAATATACAGAGACAGGAGAATGACAGACAGAACATGAGGACTGGTCAACAAACAAACCAATGCATGGACAATACATGAGACAGACTAAAGAACTAGCCAGCGATGACACCATGGATTATTATTATTATTATTATTACTTTTTTTTTTTTTTTTTTTTTTTTTTTTTTTTTTGTTTTTTTTTTTTTTTTTTTTTTTTTTTTTTTTTTTTTTTTTTTTTTTTTTTTTTTCTCTAACACGGTCCTCCAATTCGACTGGGTGGTATTTATAGTGTGGGGTTCCGGTTTGCATCCTGCCTCCTTAGGAGTCCATCACTTTTTCTTACTATGTGGCGCCGTTTCTAGGATCACACTCTTCTGCATGAGGCCTGGAGCTACTTCAAGCCTCTAGTTTTTCTAGATTCCTTTTCAGGGATCTTGGGATTGTGCCTGGTGCTCCTATGATATGGATACGATTTCCACTGGCATATCCCATATCCTTCTTATTTCTATTTTCAGATCTTGATACTTATCCATTTTTTCTCTCTCTTTTCCTCTTCAACTCTGGTGTGCCATGGTATTGCGACATCAATGAGTGATACTTTCTTCTTGATTTTGTCAATCACGTCACGTCTGGTCTATTTGCACGTATTCACCCTATCTGTTCTGATACCATGTCCCAGAGGATCTTTGCCTGATCGTTTTCTATCACTCCTTCAGGTTGATGTTCGTACCACTTATTACTGCAAGGTAGCTGATGTTTCTTGCACAGGCCCCAGATGGAGGTTTTTGCAACTGAATCATGCCTCTTTTTGTACTGGTTCTGTGCAAGTGCCGGACATTCGCTTGCTATGTGGTTTATGGTTTCATTTTTCGTATTGCACTTCCTTCCCACATATGGAGAGATGTTTATTCCCATCTATCGTTCTTTTGAACATATCTGGTTACTTAGGGCTTGATCTTGTGCCGCTGTTATTTCATCCTTCAGTTTCCTTCAGTTTGTTGTTTAGCTCTCCCCTCTGTAGCCATTGCCATGTGTCATCGGCTGGCTAGTTCTTTAGTCTGTCTCATGTATTGTCCGTGCATGGTTTGTTGTGCCAGTTCTCTGTTTCTGTTTGTCATTCTCCTGTCTCAGTATATTTTCTGGGTCTTCTTCTAATTTTTTATTAGTCCTTCTTCCCATGCACTCTTTAGCCACTCGTCTTCACTGATTTTCAGTGTTATGTATAGTCTGTCCGTATTTGCTCTTGGGTGTAGTGCTTTGTGTATTGTCATATGTTTCCTGGTTTTCTGATTCTATGCTTGTGCGGAGTTCTGCCTTCATCCATTTCCACTTATTCCTGCTGCTGTATCTGATTACTGGCACTGCCCATGAATGATAGCTTTTATCATATTTCCGCGTTGAGTTTTGACTTGAGTATTGCCTTGAGTCTCTGACATAATTCTCTCCTGATCGTATCCTTCATCTCTTGGTGTTTTTTATATCCCCTCCTTCCATTATTCTCAGGTATTGTATCCAGTGTCATCTATGTGTTTTGATGTTGCTCCCATCTGGTAGCTTTATCCCTTCAGTTCTTGTTACTTTTGCCCTTTTGTATGTTGACTAAGGCACATTTTTTTCTATTCCACAAACTCCAATCCTGACGTCCCCAGATACAATCC
>NC_087214.1:10687121-10722121 GCF_015104395.2 Macrobrachium nipponense | reverse complement strand
ATCAAGTTTCGTAATCTGCTGGAGACTGGAGTTGTCGCTTTGCCTGATACCAAATGTCTGCTTCGCTTGCACTATTTAGCTGGGATCACGCTTTATAGCTGGTAATGCTGCTCACGCTAATGCAGGGTTGTAAAATATGCGGGAATGCTACATTAATTGCCATACACCACATTGCAATTTTCACAGACTGCTGAAATATAAATGATGTTCTTAAATCTAAACCATTACCAGACATACCCTCACTAACAAAAGGAGTTGCTTACCTGTTTTCATATAGTTCAGAAGCTGATCCTTGACGCTGGGAGTGAGCTGACCTGACGATACCAGGTATTGCATCACGTATATGTTTTGGGGCAAAGTTCAGCATATTTTGTTCACCACAGCCATAAGGCATTCGGATTAGGTTTCCCAGGTTCTAAAAAAAAAGGTGCAAATGGATCACCACAGCAAGTGCTGATGGGTTAAGTGACAGGAATGGCATTGTCAAAGTTTTTAGATGTGATATTTATAGTAACAATGAATATACTGACTCCAGCAACTAGGAGGAATTCATACCTCAAGGGTCGGTCCTAAGAGGTCAGCGGAAGCAGAGATGGAAATTTTATCTGAGCCGTTGACTGATCCTGGGTAACTCTTGACGGGCCATGTAAAGGAGCTTTCATCTGCCCAAACAAATAAAAACCTACTTCAAGTAACCATCTTATGCAGTGTTGAACTTATATATGTCACACATTACTAACAACAGAGTAATGTATGTGTATAGCCAAATGAAAGTTCTCGTTACTTCTCTTTACATCTTGTTGTAGTACATATTATTTTCCGCAATGAAATCTTCCAGCAGTTCATCACTTACTGCACACAAGTAATGCCCATGTGTTGATGCTTTAGTTATTCCTTCGAATTTCACTTTCAAAGGCGAATGACAGTGTCACTGAAAGAAGGCCGATATTAGTATATTAATACTACATATATGTAAAACATTTCACTTACCTGCCAATAAAGTTTAGAAATATTCAGTCTTTAAGTAAAATGTATCTATTTTGTTTTGTTTTCAATGTATCCCCATGAAGATAGAACGTCATCTAACACAGTTTGAGCCGAAACTCGGCCAAATGAGACAGGAAGCCCAAATTCCTCTTTCCTTTTATGTACCTCCTTGCTATATCAACTGTCCCACCACAACTTCCGTCGGCAGTGTCTATGGAGGCACTGAAGGTGAGGTTGACGTCCCGGCTTCCAGAGGCACCACCAGGAACTTCATCACTTCCTTTCCTCTGCCAGAGACACAGGTCTTCGTCGAATATGTCGGAGACCGTGAGTTCAGCACTTGGCAGCAACTCAACGGTCACCTGTTGGGATGGAAATCCTTTTCCTTTTATATGTTAGCGTGGACTCTGTAACGAGTGGTTGGTTTATATTTACAGGGCCCAAGCATGGGTATAGAATAATCACACTATCTTTTGGAAACAACAAGGAAAACTAGCAGCTATAGGTCATTAAAAAGAAGAGCGAACTATTGACACTAAGATCTCCCTGGGAGAAATGCAAGTCTTTTTCTCAGGATCCATCACTACAGGCAGATTTTCGGTCAGTAATTGAAGACGGAGACCAGGACGGGGACTTTCTCGTTCCTGCGGGCGGTGGCTGGGTGACTGAGGTCCAGGAAGAAGGGCACGAAGGAGGTGATGGAGGACTTGGGGCTTAGTCCGATGCCCAACTCCGGATGGATACAGACGGCCTCGCCCACCCCACGTCGTCACCGTTGCCGGGAGTTCGACCTCTTTCGCTGTCTCGCCACTCTCGCTGTGAACAGGGTCGGAAGGCGTTCGCAGTGCTTCAGTTTAATGCTTATTCTAGTTGAGCAAATATTACACAAATACAGAAGCCTTTAAGGATGGGTAAAAGACTTCCGTAATAGCAAAGAGATAAATGAATAATGGTTTGCCCTTATGTTTAATAGAAAAAAATATAATATAGATTTGAGGCCAAAGGTCAAGAGCTGGGACCTATGAGGTCACATAGAGCTGAAACTGACATTTCAGTAAAAATGTTTGAATTGTGTGACAGTAAATAAAGCATCGCAGTTGCAATATGAATCAATTGTTTAGGTGAAGGTGGAAAGCAAGATGGAAAAAGAGAATATGAACGGAGGTACAGTAAAAAAAAATGAAAGGGGTGTTCCGACTGGAGCTTAAGGAAGGGACGCTACAAAGAACTTTAAGTAATGACTACAGTGCACCACATGAGGTATTTTTGTAAGAGTAGGATATTGACTGAATTCAAACCTACCCAATACAATGATTTCCCACAGCCACGTTTCGGGCAAGTAGGTCCTCTCCAGTTCCACTTTTCCGGACTTTCGGCTAATACCCCTTCACCCCATACCGCCATTGCCAACTCCACCTGCATCTCCACCTCCATCCACATTATCATACTCAGCGTCTAAAAATGAGAAGGACATTTGAAATTTCCATCGGGAGATGCTGTGGGAGCTCCCGCTGGAGCTGTCGGGGCTAGTTCTAATACGCCTCCACCTCCACCTCCACCCACACCGCCATTGGCAGCTCCAAATCCCCCTCCACCTCCACACACATCGCCATAGTCAGCGTCTAAACAAGAAGGAAATCTGAATAGAATCGACATTGGTGTTAACATAAATATCAATCCTAGTTTTGAGTGGAGGATTGGCGAAATGATCATCAATTGTAAATTTCTCTCCCAGTTTGTTGTGTTTACTCCAAGGCTGAGTGAATTTGATATTAAACGACATTTGTAGCTTAATGTTTGTGATACAAAAAACTTTGCAGTGTATGTGGAAAACAAAACTATGCACATATATATATGTATAAACACATATTTACATACATTGTTTACGTATGATGTGATGCCCAATCACAGCTGATGTTAACGTCATGATGGCTCAGCAAATATCTTGCTCATTACCACCAGCATAAAAGTAATTAGTAATTGGTTTATAAACATTCATGCCAAAGACAACGTGAGGAAGACCAAACCTAAACAGCCTTTGGAAAAGCCTCTTATTAATTCAGCGCAAACGTTAAAATAATTGGGATGTTAACAGTCGGTAAGCAATGCAGAGTGATGGTCGGTAATCCTCGAATTGTAACTCTCTTCTCTGCAGAAACGGAAACCGGTTATTACTGTTAATAATTACTCAACAGATTGAAACCCTATTCATATGGAACAAACCCACAAGAGGGACCACTGACTTGAAATTCTTCAAGTTTCCAAACGAATATTAAGGTGTTCTTTAGGAAGAAGTCAGAGGAAGTAAAGGGAATTTACTGAAAACAAGAGAATTCCACCACCTATTGAAAAGAGTAACTTAATAAATAAATTAAAACTGTTGAGCCAAGCCTTTTCCCATCACTCCTCGTCCCACTGGATCCTGGATTTGGCCACTGAGGTGGTCTGCTCTCCCCCGTGCCGTCTGCGGTTTGTCTTGTCACGAATAGATATGAAACGGACATCCTCCACGTTCTAAATAACACTTGATTGAACTGTTCCCTTGCGATTTAATCAATTGCATTAACACAAGTGAAGCAAGAGACAAAAAACTAGGTATGAAAAGCAAAACAGATACTTACATCCATAATCATACTGATAATAGTACCGACACGGCCTTGTTTCCAGCGTCGATCGCTATAACATACACTCCGGCCTCCTAAAAAATAAATGAAAAAACATATAAACAGATAATAACATATCTGATTCATTCTTAAAGTATGAAGAGGTTCATATTTCAATTTCTTTAATGAAGTTGGAAGTAAATTAGCTTTTTGTAATGAATATTAACAAGGAGTTTTAATTGGCAAGATTATCATTCTGGCATAGGGAAGAATTTTTTTTACGAATACAAGAATAATAATTTGGGCTAAACCTATATATATATATATATATATATATATATATATATATATATATATATATATATATATATATATATATATATATATATATATATGCTTAAAAATCACTGTAGATGCAGTGACTTCATAAATAAGCGAATACCACAGGAAAATATTAGCCAGAAATACAAAAGCTTTCGTCTTTACTCAGACATCGTCAAGGAGTTAATGAAGTACAATTGGAGATAAAGGTCTCAGGTACAAACAAGATCAAGAATACCAGATGGTTAATTGTCAAAAGGGTAAAAATTAAGAGATAATCCAGGATTATCGGATGTCACACGGTCACAAACTAACCGAAACTACAAAGTATCTTTACAGTCAAAACATGTAAAAAACTGAATATATTAATTTTGTTGCTTATATTTATCTACAACTTTTTTCATAATGAAAGCATCAAGTTTAAATGAACCAAGACTTAAATTTAGAACATTTTCTATTATTTGACTTGATGAAACAAAGATTCAATGATATTTCTTTTAACTGTGTCATTACATGGGATTAAGGCTCTAGCTTGACTCCAGTTAATAGGATGGTCTAAATCTCTCATATGTACGAATAATGCATTCGATATTTGCCCAGTTCTCACAGAATATTGATGTTGCTTGAGACGTTGTGAAAGAGATTTACCGGTCTGTCCGTAATAGACTTTATCTCACTTTTTGCAAGGAATTTCATATATGCAGCCTGGAAGATCTTTAGAATTTTTTATCATTAAACTCTTGACATTAATATTACTGAAAATAACATTTATGTTAAATAGCTTTAAAATTCTAGGAATATCTAAAAACCTTTCATCATAGGGTAATTTTTGAATGTTATACTTACTAAATTCAAGTTTGTCATTACTTGAATAAAATGTTTTTCTAGCTCTTTTCCATGCCACATCTATAGTCCTTGGGTATTGCAATATCATAAATAGTTTTAATTTCAGCGTCAATAAAACTGCGGGCTACAGACACGTAAAGCCCTTAAGAACATCCCAGAAAAAAACAGAGAATTTAACATTTTGATGGTGATTGGAGTAGTAATGAACAAAAGACAAAAGAAGCAATGTTAGTTGATTTTCGAAAATACTGGAAAAGGTGAAATTTCTATCATTGTATGGGCAGTTACATCAAGAAAATTCAAATTACAATTTCTTTCTCCCTCTACAGTAAATTTTATAGAAAGTACTAAATTATTGAGATTATTAAGAGTTCTGGAGATTTTCGTGAACTGGCCTGGCCAAATACAGAAGATATCATCCAGATATATAAACCAAATAACTTTTTGGGGCAAAATTCTTGGTAAGAGTTTTGTCTCAAAAAAAATTCCATGTAAATATTGCTAAGGACAGGAGATAAGGGATTACCCATAGCCATGCCAAACTTTTGTACAAAAAATTCCACATTAAAACAAAATTTACTATCTTGATACATAACCTTATGAAACTAATGAGTTTTGCTACACTTAAGGAATGTCATGACGTTCTAATTCCTCCTCCAAATATTCAAGTAAGTCATCTACAGGCACTTTTTGTATATAAAAAGATAACATCAAAACTAACCATATTAAAATCAAAATTCAAATTTAAACTATTCAATTTGTTTATAAAATCACATTGTTTTTAAACATTCGTGTTAGAAAGTTTCCTACCAAAGGAGTAAGAATTTTTATAAGCCATTTAGATAAATTATATGTAACTGAGCCCACTGAACTAATGATTGGTCTGATAGGGTTATTGATTCTGTGTCTTGACTAAACCATACATTAATAAGGTAGGGAGGCGCATTGCTGTGTAAACTGTTTAATTAAATGGTCAAAGCCCTTCAAAATGTATTTAATTTGTTTATTAAAATGGGAGTTCACTGTCTGTGTAGGGTCAGAAACTCAGTTTCGTATAATTATCAGTATCATTAGCAATGTCATTATTTTTACTTATATAGTCACTTTTATTCATTATTACCACTGCATTAAATTTATCTGCTTTTGTCACTTTCACTGTTCATCTTTTCTAATTTTCTTAAAAGCCTGGAGAAATCTCACGGGTACATTAGGGGGAGAAGGGTTACTCATAGCCCCATACACAATACCTTTACAAATATTGATATCATCAGGGCATAGGTTTTGATTAAATTTTTCTAAATAACAAAAGGATTTTGAGATGTCGACACAGTCCAGTTACCATTAAATACACCAAAGCTTAATCCATATCCCAAAGCCGCTGTCGTAGCACTATCCACTGGTTTGTCTGATAAATTAATCATGAAGTCCACGTTGGCATGCTTAGTCCAGTCACTTTCAGCAATAAGATTTTTCAACGTGACTTGAAGCTTCCTTTCAGACAGTTGCAGCACTTTCTTAATTTTCTGTAGCAGTAATCCAGCATCCGATTCTTCCAATCGACAGGAACCGTCTGATTAAAGCCTACCGTCTGCTTCTAAGTGTAGGAAACGCATCATCTACTTCCACTTTTGTGATGTCGATGTGTTTCTGAAGTATGATGTGTTGAAAACTCGTCGGAGGTCGCTCTGCTAGACGAAGAATTCTCACTGGTAAAATCGACTCGGGCATCACTTGCTCGTTCATAACACTTCCGTAGAAAGTTGAGTCGGAGTTTCAGTTTGTGAGCGATGATAAGAGCATTACAGAAGTATGTCACGAATAGAACAAGGCTCGGAAAATTCAAAGAAAAGGCGTAGAAGTAGCGTATGGTTTCCATTATGCTTAAAAAATCACTGTAGATGCACGTGACTTCATAAATAAGCGAATACCACAGGAAAATGATAATCAGAAATCCAAGCGCTTTTGTCTTTACTCAGACATCGTTAAGGAGTTAATGAAGTACAATTGGAGATAAAGGTCCAATTGTACTTCATTACGATGTCATGTCTTAAAAAGACGAAAGCGCTTGGATTTCTGACTATTATTTTCCTGTGGTATTCGCTTATTTATGAAAGTCACGTGCATCTACAGTGATTTTTTAAGCATAATGGAAACCACACGCAACTTCTACGCCTTTTCTTTGAATTTTCCGAGCCTTGTTCTATTCGTGACATCCTTCTGTAATGCTTTTATCATCGCTCACAAAACTGAAACTCCGACTCGACTTTCTACGGACGTGTATGAACGAGCAAGTGATGCCCAAGTCGATTTTTACCAGTGAGAATTCTTCGTCTAGCAGAGCGACCTTTCGACGAGTTTCAACGCATCATACTCAGAAACACATCAACATCACAAAAGTGGAAGTAGATGATGCGTTTTCCTACACTTAGAAGCAGACGCTATGGCTTTAATCAGACGGTTCCTGTCGATTGGAAGAATCGGATGCTGGATTATTGCTACGGAAAATTAAGAAAGTGCTGCAACTGTCTTGAAAGGAAGCTTCAAGTCAAGTTGAAAAATCTTATTGCAGAAAGCGACTGGACTAAGCATGCCAACGTGGACTTCATGATTAATTTATCAGACAAACCAGTGGGATAGTGCTACGACAGCGGCTTTGGGATATGGTTAAGCTTTGGTGTATTTAATGGTAAACCTGGACTGTGTCGACATCTCAAAATCCTTTGTTATTTAGAAAATTTAATCAAAACCTATGCCCTGATGATATCAATATTTGTAAAGGTATGTGTATGGGGCGGTGAGTAACCCTCCTCCCCCTAATGTACCCGTGAGATTTCTCCAGGCTTTTAAGAAAAATTAGAAAAGATGAAACAGTGAAAGTGACAAAAGCAGATAAATCTAATGCAGTGGTAATAATGAATAAAAGTGACTTTATAAGTAAAATAATGACATTGCTAAATGTTACTGATAATTATACGAAACTGAGGTCTGACCCTACACAGACAGTGAACTCCCATTTTAATAAACAAATTAAATACATTTTGAAGGGCTTGGACCATTTAATTAAACAGTTTACACCGCAATGCACCTTCCTACCTTATATGTATGGTTTAGTCAAGACACATAAAATCAATAACCCTATCAGACCATCATTAGTTCAGTGGGCTCAGTTACGTATAATTTATCTAAATGGCTTGTAAAAATTCTTACTCCTTCGGTGGGAAACATTTCTAACACGAATGTTAAAAACAATGTTTGATTTTATAAACAAATTGAATAGTTTAAATTTGAATTTTGATTTTAATATGGTTAGTTTTGATGTTGTCTCTTTATTTACAAAAGTGCCTGTAGATGACTTACTTGAATATTTGGAGGAGGAATTAGGAGCATCATGACATTCCCGTAAGTGTAGCAAACCTCATTAATCTCATAAGGTTATGTATCAAAGGTAGTAAATTTTGTTTTAATGGGGAATTTTTGTACAAAAGTTTGGCATGGCTATGGGTAATCCCTTATCTCTTGTCCTTAGTAATATTTACATGGAATTTTTTGAGACAAAACTCTTATTAAGAATTTTGCCCCAAAAAGTTATTTGGTTTATATATCTGGATGATATCTCTGTATTTGGCCAGGCCAGTTCACGAAAATCTCCAGGAATTCCTTAATAATCTCAATAATTTAGTCCTTTCTATAAAAGTTACTGTAGAGGGAGAAAGAAATTGTAATTTGAATTTTCTTGATGTAATTGTCCATAGAAATGATAGAAATTTCACTTTCTCAGTATTTCGAAAATCAACTAACATTGCCTCTTTTGTTCATTACTACTCCAATCACCATCAAAATGTTAAATTCTCTGTTTTTTCTGGGATGTTCTTAAGGGCTTTACGTGTCTGTAGCCCGCAGTTTATGACGCTGAAATTAAAACTATTTAATGATATTGCATTGAAACTTAAATACCCAAGGACTTTTAATAGATGGTGGCATGGAAAAGAGCTAAAAAAACATTTTATTCAAGTAATGACAAACTTGAATTTAGTAAGCATAACATTCTAAAATTACCCTATGATGAAAGGTTTTTAGATATTCCTAGAATTTTAAAGCTATTTAACATAAATGTTATTTTCAGTAATATTAATGTCAAGAGTTTAATAATAAAAAATTCTCCTAAAGATCTTCCAGGCTGCATATATGAAATTCCTTAAAAAGCAAAAAGTGTGATAAAGTCTATTACGGACAGACCGGTAAATCTCTTTCACAACGTCTCAAGCAACATCAATATTCTGTGAGAACTGGGCAAATATCGAATGCATTATTCGTACATATGAGAGATTTAGACCATCCTATTAACTTGAGTCAAGCAAGAGCCTTAATCCCATGTAATGACACAGTTAAAAGGAATATCATTGAATCTTGTTTCATCAAGTCAAATAATAGAAATGTTCTAAATTTAAGTCTTGGTTTATTTAAACTTGATGCTTTCATTATGAAAAAAGTTGTAGATAAATATAAGCAACAAAATTAATATATTCAGTTTTTACATGTTTTGGACTGTAAAGATACTTTGCAGTTTCGGTTAGGTTTTGTGACCGTGTGATATCAGATAATCCTGGATTATCTCTTTTAATTTTACACTTTTGACAATTAACCATCTGGTATTCTTGATCTTGTTTTTGTACCTGAGACCTTTATCTCCAATTGTACTTCATTACTCCTTGACGATGTCTGAGTTAAGATGAAAGCGCTTGGATTTCTGACTATTATTATCCTGTGGTATTCGCTTATATATATATATATATATATATATATATATATATATATATATATATATATATATATAATATATATATATATATATATATATATCTATATATATCTATATATATATATATATATATATATATATATATATATATATATATATATATATATATATATATATATATTAGGGCTTGTGCCTTGTATGATAAGGCGCCCTATGAGGTAATGTTAGACTTGCGATAATCTATACGCTAAGTCGGTTGGTATTGTACTTCCATATTCAATGGAGTGTCTGGAGGTTTGTAGATCACTTACGAAGTCAGTATTATCTTGTTGGTTATTACGACGATGTGTTAAACTCATGGTGAGGAGGTTCTTGTAGAAAACACGAAGTATAAAAATATATATATATTCTTGAAGTTTTACATGCTGAAGATCAGATATGATTGTACAAGTCTTCTATGACGATAGCTTGATCGCTTCTGCCAAATGATGATGGCTACTTCTGTTCTCTCTACATGATAAAGCTTAGGTAAAGAGATACAGGTCTTCTAATGACGATCACTAACTCTGTTCTGCCCGTCTACCATCTCTGTTACAAGTTATGAAGGAAGCAGATAGTAGCTCGAACTATGAAAAACAATACTATTCAGATGACATAGTTACATACGAACACACAATCAAATGAGACACGCTACAGATCACGTAGGCCGTTTGAATTATAGGTCGGGGTAGTTGTCTCAAGCAGGGGAGCTTGGACTAATGTTTATAAACAATTGATGACTACAGTGACGGCATGTATCTTAGCCTACATACTTATTGTATACGTCATCTTTAGCGTCTCTAGTCTGATCACATTCCTGCAAGCAATCTGGTTGACCTCTTTAGTTTTAGACTTTTATATATATGGACTAACATTCCATATTTTTATTATGTAAACACTTACATCACCTCGGTCAGCTACCAAAACCAACAACTGAATATTACTCAAACTTGACTTGCATTGACTTATAGGAGTGTGATACAGACACTATGTGAATATATATATAAATATATATAGTAAATAAAAATTCATGGTGTACATGAATTGATTCAAGTAATAAAAATATAAAAAACAATGATATTGGTAAATAATAGTGATCACGTGATATATAATGATACAGTTTTTTCACTTCATCTCATTAAGATACATATGCTACAGAAAATACTAATGTACTCTGATAATTGCATAGAATGAAGATTAACATGATAAAAATCATATTTTAACTGATAAAAAATTTCATATATGAATTGATAAAATTATAATGTTTATGCTGATTGATTCGTTGATTTTTATGATAAATGTTATATCTGATTCATTAATTTCATATAACTAACTCATAAATAAAAGACTGCAGATATTGGTAAGATAAAAGGTAACAGATTGATTATAGGCTACCTGATTTGTTGTATACCATATGTATGGGATCATATATTATGATTAATATACCTATTGTGCACTTTAAATAGATTCTATTGCATACACGCAAAGATATATTTAGATTCTGTTATTTATGATCATTATATAAGAGATCCTATTGCGTACACGTCAAGATATATTTCAACTCTATTTGATTGATTTAATTATATATAGATACAATGATACTTTATAATATAGGATACATGACCTTTAGGTTATATACTCACTTACTTTTTTACTTTTAACTAGCGTTCGAACAACTTTTCGTCCATTACATAGTTCCAGACAACCACCTATAGCCCAATGAAACGGCCTATTCAACAGGGTTAAAACAAGGGAAAATTTGCCTGGGCGGGTCCAACGTTCTATTTTTGCGCTCATACTTATTCTCTGCATCCTAAGCTACACGATTACGTTCGCGATGAATAAAAAAACATCCCAGCACGAGTCCTCGCCAGCAAAGTAGAGTTGAATATCCTTCGGGTCGTAATTGTCGGAAGTATGTCCTTTCGTAGTCGATCTCCACAGCCGCCGGAGCGTTCCGCATCAAAACGAGATTAACGACGAGATACGGTGTCGGTCGAGATTAACGACGAGATACGGTATTGGTCGAAGAAGTCCATGAAATTCCTTTCACATTGTAGGCGGTTGTTACTTGACTGTAGTCGTCCGCTGCGACGAACGATTTATTGAAGTTGCGATGTGAAACTCTCGTACTGCAGGATACTGTAACCAGGTTCCATTAATCAGCCTGCAAGTTAAATTATACTTGTCACAAGGGCAAAGTAAATTCAGACAACATCCAAATACGGGAGGGGAGAGAGCCATTTAGACCAGACTTAACCCACATGAAAAGAATGTCTGAAAAAAAAACAGTACCAAAATTGAACAATATATTAGTTTCATGTTGGAAATCTGCATAATTGTAATTATGTTAAATTAAATATTCCTTATTCAAACTATATGAAAAAGGTTTCCATACAAATTCTATATATATTATTGCCCTGTATAAGATTCATATAGGATTATTTCATAGATAACATTTTCACTTCTAGACTTCCTGACTTTAAAATCTCTTTTATTTTATTTTATTTATTTATTTATTTATTATTATTATTATTATTATTATTTTTTTTTTTTTTTTTTTACATTGACTACGAATATAAATCACCGGGACAGACAATATGTCAGTAGGTTTTGATTTGTGTTTGAACTTTTAGCTTATTGTCATTACTAAAGCGTTAAGTTAGAGTTCAAATCTTTACGCATATATATTGGATATTTAATTATCTATGGTTACGTTTTGCTTATGATTTTATCGTGATTCCTTTTTTATCATAATTTGTAACCCTTCCGACTTCTTACGGAGTGTATTATATTGACTCCACTTGTATCCATATTTATTTTATTTTTTTATATTTATTTATTTATATATTTTTTTATATATTTGATAAATTAATGGTTGGCTTGAATATGTGGAAAAGTGTTCTAGCGGCGTACCGTATAAGGCTACTTGCGGCATCAATTCTATAGATACAAGATATAAATGATAAAGGTATTTAAAACCGCGAGAACCGCTATAATCCAGTTTGGATCCAATATCACGAGTTGTAACTCGTAAGACATTGACACTTCCTATTTAATTATCGGTATTCTACCAAACCGATTGACTCTGGGTGATAAAAATATATTATTGGTTTTCTTAATGGAAGGAATTCACACAACGTGTAAGGAGATTATTATTGATTTACACCACCCGAGTCACAGATTATTATGTGTTGAATTCCATATTTACTGATTTAGCACTCATAAATATTCCTAACGCACTCAATTGCGGTGTTTGTTTTTAGTGCTATTAATGCTATATAACGTGTCAAGGAACTATTAACACTAAGAAGTGTTTATTCCCTCTGTCAGACTCGTAATTCTGTTAATAATTCTACGTATATTCTTTCAAGGATTGATTTGGCACAGGATAGGCCCTTAACTGACAGGTGTCTTAGTGTGTCCCTTGTTTTCATGACACGTGTTACAATCAGTTATGTGCTTTTTATATCTGTAAGCATTGTAGGCCAGTAAAATAGTGATTTGGCTTTCTGTGACATAGTAGGGAACCCTGGATGACGGAATGCAACCAGTTTTATGACGATTGGTATGAAAAAAGATTATTACTACTACCTGGTCGTTAGTCATCTGCTGTGTTCTTCGGGTTTTTCCTCGTCACAGACCTACATATAATATTACATTTGATTACATAATTCTGATACACATACTTTAAATATACTTTTGCTGTAGGGTTTCTGCTCGAAGTGTTTATTGTTTTTGCTTAGCCGCTGACCCTGTTTCCGTTCAAAGTGTTATTGTTTTGGTATGTTTATTGTTTTGCTTATCGCTGTGACACTTGCTTTGTTCAGTTTGTAAACAGTTCTGCGCTCCGACCCAGATATTCAATGCTCGCGATCTCTTGGGTTAAGGAATTTTCTTGTTTAGATACGGTTTCAACAATAGGTACGGATGTTTCTATATTTTTAGTCTAAATTAATGGTTCTTGCGGTATGGTGCGGGATTGCGGGATAATGCGTCAGCTATGATATTTGCTTTCCCAGGTAGATATCTTATCTTGGCTACAAAGACCTGAATGCTCATTTGTCACCGAGTTCCTTTTGGACTGTGATTAAAGCCTTTGAAAAACTCGGTAAAGGACTCATGTTCAGTAAAGACTTTATCAGGATAGCCATAGATTATGAACTTAAAATGTACTAGTGTTAAAGATACCTAGCCCTTCCTGGCCTATTACTGCATATTTACTTTCAAAGGGCTTTAGTTTACGTGAATAAAAAGCTATAGGAAAGAACTGTTTATCATATTACTGAAGCAGTACCCTCTTACCCCTTGGTCTGAGGCGTCTGTTGCAATAAAAAAAAAATTTATTTTCCTTATTTAAATCAGGGATTTTTAAGTTAGGTAAGTGCATTATTCCGCTTTTAAGATATCGAACGCCTGTTGATGCTTTTTAGACCATAATCAATCTACGCTCTTCGTAAGATCTGTTAAAGGAGCTGTCATGATTGAAGAGTTACATATTTGCATACGATTGTAATACCACTACAGCGCAAAAGTGCTGTATCCCCTTTTTAACGTTAATAGGTACCGGAAGTTATGAATAGCCGACACCTTACCATGGACTACTTTAAGACCTTGACTAGACACATAAAACCTAGATAAACATGTTCGTTTTTTTAAAAACTCGCATTTAGATATTTTTACTCTGAGATTATTTGTCTTTGTCTCTGTAGCACTAGCTCTACTTTATGTGAATGTACTTCTAAGGTATTAGAAAAGATTACACGATCAACCATATAAGCATGTAGGGTATCCCCTAAAAGTCTCCAAACACTATATTGTAATTGGGGCGCAACGTAAGCCGGAGGCATACGTAAAAATGATAATGTCCCTGAGTGTGCTGAAAACGGTGTATGAGGTACAATCACTTAGGTAATGGTATCTGGTAAAAGCATTTAAGTAAGTCCAAGTTGGTGAAAAAAATTTATTCTAACCTAACAAAAGATAAGATGTCATCGGTACATCGCACTGGAAACTATCGGAAGTCGTTTCCTTGTTTAAGCGACAGAATCTACGCAGATACGCCAAGTCCAATCTTTTATGGCATGACGTTTGAGGGAAAATTATATGGGCTATTTGATTTCCTAATGGCTCCTATTACTAAACATATTTCAACTTCGTCATTTATCTCTATTTTGAAATTGCAGTGAGAGTCTATACGAAGGTACGTATATAGCTTTATGTTTGTCCTTAGACTGTATTTTGTGTTAAATTACATCCGTTTTTCCCAGAGATCACTCGCTAGTGGAGAAACTTCCTGGTATTCAGATAAAAGATAAAAAAAAATTTCTGCTGAATCACCTCTGCTTGAATGACTTTACGGATATTACTTTAGATAGATTATCAGAGTGATTCATCTACGACTGGTTGGGCGGGATTAAAAATTAGCAACAATAAAAGAAATGCGATATTTATGTATAGGTTTTTGTGGATTGGTTACTATATTAACTTGTTGCTGTGTCAACCGTGTCTAGGGCTTTGTTCGTGGAAATCGTTATATTTCAGAGTGTCGGGAAGGATTAAAATTTCATTTCCAGCAAAGTCTTTTTTACACGCACTAAGACATTCGAGGGTGCATGCTTCTCGAGATTTTGCGTGCAAAGTGCGACTGCGGTTGTGGGAGAATTCTGTTGGGTCATTTGAACAATTTTACGATTTATGAGACAAATGTATAGTTCCTTTATATAAGTTATTATTTGATTAAACTGTCTCATTTTTGTTCAAACGGATTTTAATATGTTTGAAGGTTTATAGGATTTCCCTTTGATAAACACGCCTTATTTTGCAGGATGTAAGTAATATTTTGTATACCCCTAGATGAATCTTACAATTACACTAGATACAGATCAATGTTTTTTATAACTATAGAGGTATCTGTAAGCGCTCGCTTATCCGGACTTCTCATTAGGGAAGTTCGAACAACAGACGGTGAGTCCGTAAATATAGGATATTACGTGTTACTAAAGAAATAAACAAGATACTCTAATTTTTACGGCGCGATACAGTCGGGCTTTATCCACCACTACTTATAATAACTTACGTATTAAAAAAAAACGAAAAAAACGAAAACCTGCTCTGATTACTTTATACGGTCGTGTGTTTCATAGGAAAAAATCCTTTTTAATTCAAAAAGATATTGGCATGTATAAACCAACATCGCTTTTCCCCACTCTGCTAGAGTCGCTTATTGTGTGGTTTAATTTGCTATGCTTTGAACACTTCGGTAGTTGACTGACCTTGACCGCTTGACTAGGTGACACAGTCACCGAGTTTGCTTGTTTGATTCTGAACGGGCTACTGTTTCAATTTTTTTTTTTTTGTAATAATTAAGATCCTTCTCTTATTACCATCGGCAACGTATTGTGTGTTTTTAGCATTATGTTGCTGGTTTACGTATAAAGCAATGAATGACGAACTATTAGGAACTGAGCGATTACTAATAAGACAAGTTATCACTACTGCATTCAATATTAACTGTTTGTACTTCATTCTTTGCTAAAATTTGAAATAGTGAGGGATCCTGGTCAGCGCATTAGCCTGATGAAAGTTTTTTACAGACATGTTATTCCTTGCAATCCAGCCATATTTTTAAAGTAAGTTGAGACCATTGAGGTTCGATATTTTTATATAACTCAAAAAACTCAAGGCTAAAACTGCGAGCGGGACTTTGCAAAGGAGCATTTATTGTCATGACCCGAAATAGTGTTACCTCTAATTTATATAGATTTGTACGGGTGTTCCACTTGTTTTTTTGTGTGTTTTCTAATCACTACGGTGCTTAACGACCCTATCCATGCATCTGTATAAATACAGACGTCCACTGCGTAAACGCATATTCACTGTTTAATATGATTTGTTACGTAAGGGATTAATAATCACCCAAAATGATAAAATTAACATAGTATATGATTATGATATTTCAGTAGAACTTCTGGAAACAGACACTCAAAGATAAAAAATTCGCAGTAGCGAAATCTCAATGATGTAGATAATTTCTGTAAAAAAGTAAGATTAAGAATGTCTCGTAACTTCAGCCACAGGAATAACGAAATTCGACCTGCAAAGGAAACACTCAAAGTTACTCCAAATGAATAAAAAATTGTACTTAGCTTGCTTTTGTGGGAAGTCACGGTGTTCCGATAAACAACACACGACCTTGGTCCTCCTTCTCTATTTAGCGGATGACCTGGTTTGGCTTCAGTTTCCCCGTGCGCGTTGTTTCGATGATTCGAGCCCTTGAAAGATCCGATGCTGCAGACGCGTTCGGTTTGTTTCTTGAAGTGCCGGAAACGCTCACTAACGATGTTTTCTTGAATGATTCTAATGAGAGACGAAGCTTGCGTTGCCGTAGGAAAAAGACACGTCGGTTTTGTTTCTTGAAGTTATTCACTAAACGATGATACTAAGTTGGTTGAAGAATCTGTTGCTTTCGTCGTCGTTGAAGAGTTCTTATTGTTTTCTGAAGTCGCTCACTAACGATGATACTAGGTTGCTTGAAGAATCTGCTGCTTCCGTCGTCGTTGACTTCTTATGATACATGATTTATTATTCTGCTTTTTCTTCGTAGGACGTTGTAGAGTTCTTCTGGTACGCTGGCCACCAATATTAGGGCTTGTGCCTTGAATGATAAGGCGCCCTATGAGGTAATGTTAGACTTGCGATAATCTATACGCTAAGTCGGTTGGTATTGTACTTCCATATTCAATGGAGTGTCTGGAGGTTTGTAGATCACTTACGAAGTCAGTATTATCTTGTTGGTTATTACGACGAAGTGTTAAACTCATGGTGAGGAGGTTCTTGTAGAAAACACGAAGTATAAAAAATATATATAATTCTTGAAGTTTTACATGCTGAAGATCAGATATGCATTGAAACAAGTCTTACTATGACGATAGCTTGATCGCTTCTGCCAAATGATGAATGGCTACTTCTGTTCTCTCATACATGATCAAGATAGGTAAAGAGATACAGGTCTTCTAATGACGATCCACTAACTCTGTTCTGCTGTCTACCATCTCTGTTACAAGTTATGAAGGAAGACAGATAGTAGCTCGAACATATGAACATACTATCAGATGACATAGTTACATACGAACACACAATCAAATGAGACACGCTACAGATCACGTAGGCCGTTTGAATTATAGGTCGGGGTAGTTGTCTCAAGCAGGGAGCTTGGACTAATGTTTATAAACTATTGAATGACTACAGGTGACGGCATGTTATCTTAGCCTACATACTTATTGTATACGTCATCTTTAGCGTCTCTAGTCTGATCACATTCCTGCAAGCAATCTGGTTGACCTCTTTAGACTTATATATATGGACTAACATTCCATATTTTTATATGTAAACACTTACATATATATATATATATATATATATATATATATATATATATATATATATATATATATATATATATATCTATATATATCTATATATATATATATATATATACTATATAATATTATATATATATATAGTATATATATATATATATATATATATATATATATATATCTATATATATGTATATATGTATATATATATATATATATATATAATATATATATATATATATATATATATATATATATATATATATATAGTATATATATAGATATATATAATATATATATATATATATATATATATATATATATATATAATTCGAGCTACAAATGTCCTTTAATATCTAATTCGCTCTACCTCGGAATTGATATATTTCATATATGTACCGAAGGGGAATTTTTAGTTGATAAGGCCAACTTGATAACGTCACTAGGCCGTCCTGATTTCGTTCCCGTCCACTGGACGGTGGTTCGTTCCCATGAGGTGACGAAATTATTATGAACTAAAAATTCCCCTTCGGTACTTACATATATATCTAAAGAGTGAAAGAGGGGGAATGGCTAATAATATGTTTTAAAGTGTTTTATATAATAATAAAGTCACATAGCTCTGCTTGCCTAGAGACAAGGGGTGGTACACTGCAAAGTTCACCGGAGAGAGAATGGTATTTGCTGAACAAGCAACTTGTCTCAGAGGTCGTTCCCCGTTTGCGAGGCATGTGCATTCGTTTGTACGCGTATTACAGGCCTACTGGTTCAGGGTACTTGTGGAAGACGCATTCTTTGTGCAAAGGATGAGAACAAGCGGTTGCCCTAAGTGTCGGAGAAAACGCCCATCGAAAAGGTAAGACACGTTCTTTAAAAACTTAGAAAATCTGTTACCTTTTGGGAAAGAGAGAGAAGTGTGGAAATATTCTCTTTACGTAAATACTTTGAAAAGAGTGACGTGGGGTGTCTATATAACTATTATCTTTATTACAGATGGGTCCGATTCCATGGTTGATTAGGAATGGAATTCTCTAATTGACTAATACTAGACAGTGTGACTTGTTTGGGGTTTGAGAGTGTAACCTTAGTCCGGAAGGTAGAATGTTACTTATTGGTTTTCTTTATGGGCAGATTTGGGCTATTTGTGCCATTATGACTTGTTAAATCATTTTGTTTTCTTTGTTATAACCAATTGCTTTGGGAAATAAATGATATTTTTGTATATTACGCAGTCTTAATAAGCCTCGTGACATCTTACAGACAGGGCACCGTTGGCAACAGGTAAGAGTTCCCAGTTTGTGTAGTTTAGGGAATAGAGGGGGGGTAATAGTGGTGGCAGCGGTGGGATTCGAACCCACGCCTCCGAAGAGACTGGTGACCAGTTAGAAATAGGGGGTTTCGGTTTTTATTTTGATAGGAGAAGGGGTTATTAATCATGTCACAGGCAACTCAGGGTCATTACTGCTGATTCGACAGAGAGAAGCTGTTCCTCAGACAGTCTTCCTCTCCCAAGCCAAGCAGTTTGATTTCTTGAGATTACGGAATAAGGTGTTTAGAGAGTGGGGGTGGGGGGGAGAAAAAGTTTGGTTTTCGACATTATAAAGTTTCGCAGTTCGCGCATGTTTGCGGTGTATGTGAATTCGGTTTACGGTCATATGAAGACGTAAGTGTATTTTCGAGTTTTTTTTTCTTTCTTATTTTTTTTTTTACTCTTTTTTGTTTTGTTTTGTGGATTTTCTTTAACTTTTTGTTCTTGTTCATGTTCCTTGTGTTTGTGTGTGGCGAACTTTGCCTGAGTGGGATTTTTTGCGGCAAGTCGTGCCAGAGAGAGAGAGAGAGAGAGCGAGAGAGAGAGAGAGAGAGAGAGAGAGAGAGAGAGGCGAGTTAGCTCGGAAAACCACCTTACGTTCTTACTTTTCCTATCCCTTCTTTATTATTATTATTTTTTTTTTTATTGCCATTTTTCGTGGGGTGATTTTGTGATGGGGACGGGGCAACGCTTACCTTTTGTTATCTGTTGTTGGAAAAAATTTTTTTTTCTCCTTGATTGGGTTTAGTGTATATAAGTACATTGATGTTATTGAGATCGGGGAACAGCCTTGGGAAACAAGATAAAATGGCAGATACCAAACCGACGACGCTACTACATCACGTGACGAACATTTCTGCGGGGGTCAGCCCGTTCAAAGGGATCGTGGATGGCGCTTTGTCACAACCTTTGCATATTTTCATAGAGGGAGTTAATAACTATTTAGCGGGAAAGAATATAGTAGACGATGTAGAGGCATTCAGAGAGGCGAAAGCTTTGCTAGATTTCAATAAGGGAGACCTCAGTCATAGGTCAAGGAGTTTCCAATTTACGAAATGTCGTACCTGGACAGACTTGCAAGCATTTTTTGAAAAACAGCATATGGCTCAAAGGAACACGGAGATATGGTGAGAGACCTTCGAGGTCTTTATAAACTACGGAAAGGCACTAATAGCCCTTGTAGAACATAGTTCAAAGCTGTTTGATGCAGTGGCAGATTGGGTAGGAAAATTGAAAAACATCTAAATGGGTTACAGGGGATAATCTCCCTCTAAAATAATGTTCATAAACGATCTATTTTTCCTTGCTCTTACACGAGGTACCCGATGCAATAGTGGATAGCTTGATGAAAAAGGTTGAGCCTACCTCAGACGAAAAGAATTACTTTATACCCAAATAGATAAACACAGGTCTAAATGTCCCACCGTAGATAGCACAATTTTTAACGGGACAAGCCCGAGGGATAGAGTACAGAGAGACACGGAACTTTCTCCTCTCGTCTGTGCAAGAGTTGAGTATAACAAAAGATCGATCGATCAAAAGCAAACAGCAGTTGCGTTGTTTCAACTGCAATAAACCAGGACATCCAAAGAAATTGTGTAGGGTTAAATATTGCGGAATGTGTAAAAGTACTGAGCATTATTGGCAGATCCTGTCCATCTCAGATACGGAGAGATGCGAGGCCTGCACCGCAAGGTTCTGGTAATTATAATGTGAGAACTTCCCAGGCGGGTCAAACCAGTGGGCAAGGGATCGGCGAATTTTTGGAAGCCCACGATCAACAAAAAGGGTACAGGTGATTGGTATATGCCATTGTGGTCTCGTGGGGACGCCCCAGAGCAAGCCATAGTCTATGGAACAGTAGGGGATGTGGATATCCCGGTTTTCATAGACACTGGGGCATCAATAAATCTAGTGGACCATAATTTGTATCAATCCATGTTCTCCAATTACCCTTTGCAGCCCTCTACGGAGACGGTGTGTGATGTGCAAGCCCATAGATTAAACACCCTGGGTTGTGTACAAATAAGGTTTGCTCTCGGTGACAGAGTGTTAACAGAACCTTTTTTGGTAATAAAAGGAATTGCCTTAGGTAATAAAATCTTGTGGGTCATCCTGCTTGTAGAAGACACAAGATTTCGATCCATGCGGGTGCTAATGGGATAACAATCGGGAAAATGAATTACCTCATACCATATGAGGACGTGAATAGAATGGAGGACATGGAGGTTATTGAAAGAGGAGAGGTGCTCGGTGGTATTAATTGCGGTGATACGAGTGTTTATGGGGAAAGGTAATGTTAAAACACACGTTGGTGATCTGGGAGATGATTACGGGAGTTCTATCAGAGTTCATAGTGGTAACAATGATACTAACAATACTGGTGATGATACTAATATGGATGTTGTTTCTGATACTACAATGCTGGGGATAATACTGAGGGTGGTAATTTGTAGGGGCGGTGGCAAGGGGAGATACTAACCACAAATATAGAGGTGTTTTATTTGAAGACATTATGTTACTACAGGTTCAAAGGTTATGGTAAAAGTTAAATTGAAGGAAATGAGAAAACCCACAGATGTGTGTGTTATTGAAACAATGAAAAGCTCAGGGGAGTTGTTAGCACGGCATCGTGTGAACAGTGTATCCAAGAATGGGGTTACGTGGGTGGAGCTATTAAACTGTAATGATACAGTTAGGAGATACCAGAAAAATACATATATAGTAGACTTCCATGATTGGAAATGCGATAGCGGTTCTGTGGCTATGTAGAGGGGAAACCTGAGTTTTCGGAGGCAGAAATACAATCAAGGAAACAAAACATTTAGTGAACATTTGGCTAATGCGGATTATAGCGAACACGTTGAAGCGATAAGCGGGCTCTTGGCGGAATTTGGGGATACGGTAGCCTTGCAAGGTGATAAATTGGGGTTGACTAATGTCTTAGAGCATAAGGTAAATTTGGAGAGCAACACAAAACCTATATATTCCTGCATATCGCATACCTTTCAAAATCAGAGAACAGGTAGAGAAAGAAGTTAATAGATGGGAAGAAGAAGGAATCATTAGACCCAGTGTGTCTCCTTACAACTTTCCCTTGTTAGCGGTACTAAGAAAGACGGTTCGGTCCGTGTATGCGTCGATTTTAGACGTTTAAATGAGAAAACGATCCCTGACCGCTACCCAGTTGCGTGCATACCAGATCTTTTTGTCGAAATTGGGGGGCATAATATTTATAGTTCAATTGATTTGGCGCAAGGTTTCTTACAGGTCCCTCTCAGCGAGAGTAGCAAGGAATATACCGCCTTTTCAGTGCCCAAGGGGACACTATGAATTTACGCGAATGCCTTTCGGTTTATCGGTAGTCCGATGACTTTTACAGGTTGGTGAACACAGTTTTGCACGGGTTATTGGGCAAAAATGTTTTTGTGTATATGGATGACATCCTGATCGCAACGGACACGATCGCGCAACACCTGGAAGTGCTTACAGAAGTACTTAGGAGGCTTAGATTAGCGGGGTTGAAAATCAAGCTAGCCAAGTGTTCGTTCTTGAAAAAGCAGATCACATATCTAGGTCACGTCATATCTAAGGAAGGGGTTAGAGTAAATGACGATAAAGTCAAAGCAATAGCGAATTTTCGCATCCCCAGATCAAAGAAAGAGATTAAGTCATTCCTGGGTATCGCCGGTTTCTTCAGGAGGTTCGTAAAAGGGTTTTCTAACATAGCAGCTCCCCTAACTGATGTGTTGCGGGAAGACGTTCAATTTCAATGGAAGGAATCCCAGGTGGAGAGTTTTCAAAAGCTTAAAGAGGCGCTAATGAATCCCCCGGTTTTGAAGTTTCCAGATTTTAAGGAACCTTTTACATTAGTGACTGATGCAAGCCAGGAAGGCATAGGTGCATGCCTTATGCAAAAGTTTGATGGGAAATTTCATCCTATAGCTTTTTATAGCAGGAAGTTCAGGACAAAAGGCAGTAATGAGAAGTCCATGGCCACCATAGATAAGGAAGCCTTTGCAATAGTGTCGAGCTTAGTTCATTTTAAAATGTTACTGATGGGGAATAAAGTAGAAGTCCTTACAGACCACAAACCGTTACTTGATCTTTTTAATAAACCCGATTTGTCTCCCAAAAGAGCTCGATGGTTTCTAACTATCAGAGATTTTGATGCAAAGCTCAAATATATAGAGGGCAAATTTAATGTTGTCGCGGACGCTTTGAGCAGGAGTTTTCATGACGTGGAAGGTTTCCAAGTCGCGCAGGTCACTAACGAAGCCATACAATGGGATATACCCCTCATAGAGCTAAAGCAAAATGAAGACGAGGTCTTAGCAGATGCGAAAGCATTTCTGAGAGGGGAATTAGTCAAGAAACGTTATAGCTGCCTTTTTCGGGTTTGGAGTTAGAGGAAATTTGTTAGTTAGGAAAATTAAATATAAGTTGAGAACCAGTGAAAGTAAAGGAGATACGACACGATCGTAATTCCGAAAGTCCTAATTCCAGTGGTTTTAGATATAGTTCATTGCAGGTTCGGTAGTCCTCACTTGGGAATAGAAAAAAACTTATGATGAGGTTCGGGCTAAATACATTTGGAAAAATATGGTAAAAGATGTGGAAAATTTCGTAAGGAATTGTGAGGTGTGCAACGCATGTAAGCCTGCTAGGACAACGTCATGCAAATTAGGATCGTATCCTATACCGAGTAAACCTTTTCAGAGAATACATATGGACGTCTTAGGGAATTTTTGTGAGTCTAGATACGCGAACAAGTACTTGCTAGTGATAATAGATGAACTTACAAGGATAGTAGAAATTTTCCCACTTAAGCAGAAAACTGCCGAAGAAGTAGCAATAGCATTTTTCAATGGTATCGTTTGCAGATACGGTTCACCCGAAGTTCTATTAAACGACAATGGGAGGGAATTTGTGAACAAAACCTTGGAGTGTTTAGCTGAATTCATGGGAATACAGAAAGTAACAATTATTCCATACAGACCGAGGCTAATGGGTTGTGCGAACGAGCGACAGGAAGTGCTCGAAGCGCTCAGAAAAACGGTAGGTGGTAATGATAGAAATTGGGGACAGACTATATTAACGTTGTTAGACATAGCATTAACACCATGGTTAGCGATTCAATTAAAATGTCCCCTTTTGAAGCTTTGTTTGGTATCCAGCGCGAGGCACATTTGATTTGTTAACTACGCCTCACCAGGGGGAGGATACAGTTGAAGCGCTGATATCCACAGCGAGAGAGAGACACGCATGTCTTAGCCGTAATCTCGAGTCCACAACCAGAGATATGGTTCAAAAGAGTATTAGTAAATCATCTGATCCCAAGATCAATGTCGGTGATAAGGTATTTTAAAACTTAACGTGAGAAATGAGTTAAATTACAAACTAGGCCCGAAGTTTGAAGGTCCTTTTAAAGTTCATTGAAGAGAAAAATTGGAAATAGGTTTGTAGTTTGAAATGAACGAACAGGTCAGTCGAAGCTAACACATATCTCGAAATTGAAAAGAATTGGTTGTGGCAATTAATATATGATCGCGCAATTGCATTCATTTTTCCTTTTTTTCTTGTTATCTGTTTTTGTAATTTGATGACAGAATGGCTTTGCAATTTTTTTTTTTTTTTTTTTTTTTTCCTTCTCCTTTGTTTCCTTCGAATGTTTTTCTCTCTTATTGTATGTAAGTCTGCGGCGTTTTGGCGTAAGATTTCGGGGTTAATATTTTTCGGCAAATGTTTGCTTTAGCTGAGAAAACGAGATGGTTTTTTTTAGCGTGGGGTCAGTAATTAAATAGAGGAATTATTTATGTCACCTGAGTGGTGTTATTATTAAGATGTGGTTTATGTATAATGAGATGGTTCTGGGGGGTGTGCTTACGAAGATCAGTACTAAACATTTTTTTTTGAGAATCATGAGTTTCTAGCTTCGCGAGTCTGATTATGCTGCAATGCTCAGCACCTGACGTGTTCATAGGTGGGTTTCTTTTTTGCTGAAGTTGCTGTAAGGAGTCCGGTTGCGAACCTTCCCTTTGGAATTGATGACTCGGGATTTGCACGGTTTTCGGAGATGCCGATTATGACATTTCACGAGAACGTGTCATATAAGGGGATTTTTTTTTTTTCTTTTTTCTTGTCGATAGGGTTGCTGCGCTAGCAGATTCTGTAACGGTACACATGCTTTTTTGGGAAAAGATGTGAATTATATATGTTTTTTTTCTTTCTTAACGTCGTCCGAGATGATTAAACAACTGATGGTTTTCTTTTTCTTTTCTCTTATGTGCGCTGTGTAATGGGGAGGGGAAAGTTCACTTACTATTGTTGTATTATCTTATTTTTATTTATTTATTTATTTATTTATTTTTTCTCTTCTTTTTCTTTTCTTACGAGAGATGTTGCAATGAGGGTTAAGCTCTAAATAGCATTTATCTATTAGATAGAAGTATAATTTGTCAGGGTATGTGGGTTGGATAGAAGGGGTGTTCGTCATTATTATTTTATGGAGGCTAGTTATATAAACCATAAAGGGGTTTTACTGTTAGACTTTATGAGTTCTCTTTTGATAGTGTGTTTGTCAGATATGGGATTATTGTGAGAATTCAGTAGGTAAAGATTTTTTGGTTTAGCGAGGAATTTTTTCTTTTTCTAATATTTGATTAGTAGATTGAAATATATTAATTAGTGACGAATTTGTGGGGTAAAACAAGACTTTAGTTATTTTATGACCATGTAGACCTTTTAAATACGGACACACAATGACTTGGGAGAATTCCCAACTCTACGTGAGGATGCCAAGGGAGACGACTTCGTTCTACAGTACCAGAGATTGAGTCAAGTCTACACACGAAGGCATTTTTGTGGACTGCCTTGGCAAAGGATGAGATGTCTTCGATATAATTTCTGGGATAAACCAGAGTCTACAGTCTTCGATGAGGCGGGGTGCGAGTAGCACTGCATAGAATAACGGGTGGTAACCACGTTTACTTCAGTAGAAAACGTCGAATCTACAGTTTAGCGACAGGAGGGTGTGGATGGGTACAACTCACGAGGGTCGCAGACGCTGAATAATGGCGCGTGCTGAGTGTTCGAGTTGGGTTACGTACTCGACCTGCGTTTACAACAATTCGCTCATTCTACAGGGATCCCAGCTGTTTGAAAGTTCTGCAGGATTCTTACAGGACTTCTTCATGGTACTTAGTCGGCGTGTCTACAAACTCGTCGATAAAGGTGTTTCACAGACACCTTCACGGAAGCCATAAGGCGGTTCGAATCCCGCCTACAGTGGAGTCCATTACTGTCCCGCCACTCGAAGATAGTGGTTGAAGATGAAACCTTTTTTTTTTTCGATGACCGCTATACTATACCAATAGTAATGATCATGTTAGCCGCTATACTGATCGCCATTTGTGACTTGGAGTCCTTAAACTTTTATGCATTCGACGAAGCACAAGTGCTCCGGCAACGGAGGTGGCTCTAAGTCATGTGGTACAGTGATACATTGGGCATTAGTTGCGATATGGGGTTTGAGAGTGTAAACCTTAGTCCGGAAGGTGGAATGTATCTTATTGGTTTCTTTATGGGCAGATTTGGGTATTTGTTTGCCATTATGACTTGTTAATCATTTTGTTCTTTGTTATAAACCAATTGCTTTGGGAAAATAAATGATATTTTTGTATATTTACGCAGTCTTAATAAGCCTCGTGACATCTTACAGGACAGGGCACCGTTGGCAACAGGTAAGAGTTCCCAGTTTGTGTAGTTTAGGGAATAGAGGGGGGGTAATATATAATATAAAAAAATATCAATTATATATATATATATATTTAAAGATAAATGCCACGAAGGAAAAATAAACGAAGGAGTCTGCAAGATCTTTCGACTTTAAAAGTCCTTTACTGAGCAGATACTGACAAATACAAGAAAAAGACAATTCAAGAGGTTCGTATAAACTGACAGATAGGGAGTATAAAGCATAAACAATGGGTGCAATTAAAGGTTTAAGACAAAACATCTCAGATACAATTTCCAGGCAATTAAAGGATTATAGGTGACAGCTATTCGGAACTTGGTAAAACAAAACCTTATTCACAAAACATGACAGACATACATTACAACAAAATTTAATAACTCTAAGGCAACTGATTTTTATTTAAGTCAGTAATTATATCTTTGAGGTCATTCTTAAACATGTTACAGATACAAGGGTCTAAATGAAAAAAAGGCCACGACTAACATTGAAATTACAATGAAAAGTAAGTTGTATTAAAACAGATTCTAAAAGATTTCGTGATAAGACAATCTCTTGACCATGCAATTACTGAACTATCAATCCAATTAATTCGGTGGTTGTTTCACTTAAATGAATAAATAATGCATTAGATTTTTTGCCCAGTTTTACAGAGTATTTATGCTGGCTTAGCCCTTACTTCTAAGCCTTTGCTGG
Organism: Macrobrachium nipponense; assembly: GCF_015104395.2. Lineage (NCBI taxonomy): Eukaryota > Metazoa > Arthropoda > Malacostraca > Decapoda > Palaemonidae > Macrobrachium > Macrobrachium nipponense. The sequence goes on along the minus strand of NC_087214.1, from coordinate 10,694,427 downwards.
ACTGTCCGAGATAGAATGAGGGACAATCCATACATGGAATTTATATATTATGTTGTTGCTTTCTCTGGGGCCATTTTTTATTAACATTCTTTTAGTGTGTTATTATAGGAAAAAACAAGGTTGACATTAAAAGCTTTTAACAATGGTTTAATGGTTCAAATCCGTTAAAATAAGGCAAACTGAGAATGTTCTTAGAATTTTCTTTCGTGTGTATTTCACAGTATAAAACTTTTTGTGGGCTTTATTATAACAATGCTAATATATGTGAAGGATAGCATAAATCTTTCCCAATTTTTCTTATGTATTCAATTTCTTGATCCAAAATATTGTGGACTGGACAATTCGCAATGCTCGTAAAAACATAGAGGAAAAATTGATATTTTTATGTTAAGATGGTGGCCTGAGAAGAAATGAACATAAGTTAAGTTGTTAGTCGGTTTCCTATAAATACTGAATTTACATTGAAATGGTTCTCTATGTATCAAAACGTCTAAGAAAGGGAGGCAATTGTCTTTTTCTAATTCTAGAGTAAACTTAATCGATGGTACCTGGTTATTTAATTTAGAGAGTAAATCATTTACATCAATACGACAGGAAGAACAGCTAAACAATCATCAACGTAACGATACCACTTTACAGGAATATGAATGATATCAGGTAAGTAGCGTTTTTTCAAAGAATTCCATATACAGGTTTGAGAGTAATGGTGATAAAGGATTTCCATTGCCATGCCAAAAATTTGTTGATAAAATTCACCACTGAATTTGTCGTTTTTCTCGTTATTTGTCAGTATCTGCTCAGTAAAGGACTTTTAAAGTCGAAAGATCTTGCAGACTCCTTCGTTTATTTTTCCTTCGTGGCATTTATCTTTATTTATGGATTATCACTTTCTAACATTCGTGATTCTGTTATACATATATATATATATATATATATATATATATATATATATATATATATATATATATATATATATATATATGCATATATATATATATATATATATATATATATATATGCATATATATATATATATATTATATATATATATATATATATATATATATATATATATATATATATATATATATATGTATATATATATATATATATATATATATATATATATATATATATATATATATATATATATATATATATATATATATATATATTAGGAGGCAGTCCCCGGTTATGGCGAGCAATAATGATAATTGGATTTTCGGCGCTGATGTTTTCAATCGGCACCATCTCAGGTTATCGGCACGTATCCCACTTAACAGCAGAGCTCTGACCCCCAGTTATCGGTGCCATAAGCGCTGTTATCGCCAATTTTCATTAGCATCATACCATCGTGAACGGAACCCCAGCTGATAACCAGGGACTGCCTATAATTACCATGATTGGTTTGACTTTGGGGGAATTATTTTTTATTTTTAATTGGATACATTTCTGAAAAGTGTGAAATAAAATGACGTTTCAAACATCAAAGCGTACGTGAGGGAGAGAGAGGAGAGAGAGAGAGAGAGAGAGAGAGGAGAGAGAGAGCACGAGAGAGAGAGAGAGAGAGAATGAACTTCCTATCAATGGAAAAAAAAAAATGGTTATTTGCAAATAAAATAAAGTATAACTCACATCGAAAGATTTCAAGGCGTCATTAAAGCCACTGTATATAAGCACTTTTTTCTCGACTTACTGACGCTGCAGTACCGTAATCATAATCTGCCGAGTGGTGCAAAAAAATGAAGTGATTAATATTTTTAAGATTCCATTATTTTATTCAGTATAATCAACTCGGAATAAATGTATCACAAGAGTGGTATCATCTTTGCTTACCATTACATATCGTCAGAATATCTTCTTCACTTCATTACAACACCAACCTGTCTTATAAACAGCCCGTGGAAACATAAGCCCGCTCCACCTCTACCACTGATCAAGTACTTACTGATAACAGGGTCTTCGTTATTGCCATTACAATAAAGATAATCATTGACTTGTGACTTTTTCCCACTCGTGAACTTCAGCTGCTTCGAACAACTGGAATATTGTTCCAAGCGTTGGGCTTCCTCGCTGCCCTCCAGAGAGCAGTTCAACGCTTTCATCCACCACCCCTGTGGAAATGGAGAAACAAGCATAATGGAATGTTTTTAGGTTCGATGTCTGATGGGTGATTCCAGTTATATCATGCTAGCTTATACTCCTTCCTTAGATAAAATAAAGAACTTAATGTTTTCAGATACTAATCTACAACAACTCCTCTGTCAAAACCTCTTGTCTTCATGTGTACAGTAGCCTGTAACTTCACACCACATGCGCTGTTGGAGGACACAAACCTAAGCCACAGACTGAGCTCGGCGCAGACGAAAGGACGAGACTGACGTCATCCTTTGGAGAGGGTAAAGCGTCTGTTTTCGTATCCCACCTGAGAGAGGTCGGGTTCCTGAGACATTTGCTCACGTCTGCGCTTGCAGAGGCTGATACGACCTCGCCATCGCTGCGGGAGTACCATATCAGGACCTGTGGGAGTTGGATTGGGGGTTCTTCTTTATAAACATGAACTAAGGTTCAGACATTTTACTTACTACATCTTATCATTATCTTTTTCCACTGATCTGAAGGACAGTAGCCAATGTTAGGAAAATGACAAACACAATGATAAACACAAAGGCACAAACATACACACACACACACACACACACACATATATATATATATATATATATATATATAATATATATATATATATATATATATATATATATATGTGTGTGTGTGTGTATCTATATATATGTATAACTGAAGCATGAAAGTTTGGAACGTGATAAATCCACAAATAAAGGTATAAGACACGCTATATATATATATATATATATATATATATATATATATATATATATATATATATATATATAATATATATATATATATGTATGTATATATATATATATATAATATATATATATATATATATATATATATATATATATATATATATATATATATATATACATATACATATATATATATATATATATATATATATATATATATATATATATATATATATATATATATATACTATATTTATATATATATATACATATACATATATATAATATATATATATATATATATATATATATATATCTATATATATATATATATATATATATATATATGCTAGATGAAAAACATTGAGAAATAACTACCTAGATTAAATACCAAAGATATCAATTATTCGCCTCAAAACTTGCCTTAAGATAAGGCGAAGTCAAATGGCCTTAAGGGACTGTCCAATGTTGAAGTATCCTCTGATGAGGCTGCTGTCATGAGTGGTTGCAAAGGCTCCAGAAGATCCTGATTCGCTGATTGGGAGGTCATTTTGGACTCAAGTCGTGGACCTCTTCACCGGTGTAGGTGATCTGACCTCTCGAGAACACCTGCAAGAAAAAACTTTGCCTGTGTAACCTATTTCATGCTACATTAATGAATTTGATGTCATTGTATAGATAATGAGTTATATTTTATTAGTTTATGCTTGAAAAAAAAATACCTAAAGTCAGAATAAAGCGTCCATATCACAAGTTGAAGTTAGCCATGTTAGGAAATTTTTTTGCTGCTTTTTTCTTAGTTCACCAAAAATTGCTAAACAGATACCTCAGCTTTTTATTCAGCACGAAAGTGAAATAGGTTGACTTTCTTTTGATATATAACTCATTAATGTTTGTGTTATGTATGATAGGACAAAGGGGTAATGAAACAAATATTTTCTGATGCATACACACGAGTTCATCGTGCACATTGAAGTGGTGTGGATCGGACGCGTGTATGTGTTGTTTGTTTGTGCATGAAAGGGATAATTAATATAAAGTCTCAAGAATATCTTTCTCGCATCAGGGTGGTTTGAGGGATCTGGTTTTAAATGATGGTCAAATGATGTTAATCTGAAAATCCCTTATTTCCCTCATTTTTTTTCTGAAACAGCAGTGTCTGACTGCAAGACACCCGCTCCTCTGCAAAGCTGTTGAACAATCTTCCTAACAGAATTATTACTGTCTACGAGTAGAGGAGACCCCATGACATTTTTTATAAGATAACTCTGGGTTTTACCGCTGTAACAGGAACAGATGATTTCCTCTTAAAGCTGGTTTCTTATTTTGGGACACAAAATTAGAGATACGTTAAAATCAATGGTGATGCAATAGTAAAAATACGTGTCACTAACTGTCGTGTTCGTAACCACTCAAAAGCAAAGTAATTTAGTAAAAAAAAAAAAAAAAAAAAAAGAAATGTGCCTAAGTTTTGAAGGAAACGTTGCATTGCTACTTACCAAGCACTATGAAACATCGCCTTCGACTTTTGTAATCTGTACATTGTTTTGTTTTGGTATGATTATATTCTTCCATTAATAAATCATCATTTATCTGTTATACAATTGTCATTACTTAGAAATGTTTTTCTTTACTTCAGGCATGAAATTCTCAACTTTTGCTTTGCTTGGACAACTTCAAACCTCTCAGTGTTCTTCCAGAAGATAGGAATAGGTTATAATGGCACTGCACAGATTGACTAATTCACATAAGTCGTGACTAACCAAATTTTAGAGAAAACTTGCCGTCGCTTAACGCAATGTCTCAGGCTATGGCGAGGATCTCCATTTTCGAAGAGACACTGTTAGAAGGAATATAGGTAGCCATATGAATTATTATCCGATTTTTTATCCAGCAAAAGACCCCAATCAGATTCTTCTTGATGATTTATCATTAGTGCTTTAAAACGATAATCTGTTACAAGGATTTAATTGCTACAACTAGCAAATATTGTTACCTACATACACTAGTTTGAGATAACAGCAGAATACTTCCCGAATTATTCACCAACTAAGAGTAACATATAAAATGTTGGAGCAATGAACTTACTTGGAGTGTAGAACTATGGAAGAAGTATCGTTAGCCACAAATCACAGGGATTGTGATTGTTTCTCCATTAGTTGAACATTCGTGTGACTTAGGCAGCAACCCAAGGCTGAGACTGGATTGAGATGCAGAAAAGAATTTTTTCAGGAGTGTGCCGGTGGAACCAGGGTACATCCAGCCCAAATTGCCTCCCTGAGATTCACCGAGGGCATCTACCTGTAATGACAATGAAGTAGCAAAGATTGCTCTTTTAAATAAGTCGTTATTAAAGTCACCTTTCTCTTTTATTGCGAAGCTTTTTAACAGTTCCCAGAGATATTAATAGAATATCAGCAAGCAACAACAACAAAAGTTCAGTACTAACCAATGAACCCTTTACGAAAACTAGTTTAAACGCCTACATTCATCTTTAGCTACCAAGTAATTACTTGACACTATGAACTGCATGGTTGCTGATGATTTTTGAACTTACCGACAAATATAAATAGGAGTAATCCTCAAAATAGTGAGGAGGAGAATGAGGACGTGAGTATATCGGATTCATCCACTGTGTAGTTTTTACAAAGATAGTCATAGCCCAGACATTACTGTAAGAATTTCGCCCTCGGGTGTCGGAGAACCTAGTTTAGTCACCTTCACCTGCAGGAGGAAAACCCATTCTGAAAACAAAACTGTCTCGAAGGGACACGACCAGGTTGTTCGTGTCACTGGGACAGTCCTTTATGTACAGAAAACCCTTTCGGACACATCGTCAGCTACGTACAGTGTTCTCTAACATTTCATAGCTGCCCACTTCTTTAACATTATCCTCCCTCAATGTATATATATATATACTATATATATATATATATATATTACTATATATCCATATATATATATATATATATACCCCTAATATATATAGATGTATATATATATATATATATATATATATATATACATAAATATATAATATATAATATATATATAATATAATATATATATATATAATATATGGTATATATATATTATATATTAAAAAAAATCAATATATACTATATATATATATACATGTATGCATATATATATATATATTATATATATATACTATATATATATATATATATATATATATATATATATTCTTATTTTTCTGTTTTCTAACAAGCCTTCCATAGTCAGTTCCTGTTTATACGCTATTATCTTAAAAGATATGCTTGATACTGAATGATGATTAAGAAAAAATAGCATGAAAACCCTTTATGTGGCAATATGTCAATAAGAATGACTGACTTCAGAGGCTAAGCAAAAAACGCTCTTGCAACTGTATGTCTCTGTGCTAGAGTGTTGGCGTGTCCTTCTGGCTTTGGAGACTATGAAGGGTGCTCGTGCTAGAGGATTTAAATGCCAAAGTAGGTTACGGAGGAAAGAAAAAAAAAAAACTATGACACTGTCAGTGTGCGTGAAGCTTCGGGAATTAACAAGATTTGAAAGAGTATTAGGGATACGTATCTCCATTCGTTATTTTTTTTTATTTCCATATTTTTTATGTTCGTGGCCATAAAAATGATAATGCAAAGATACAAACTTCACTTCGTTATACAATATTAGTTATATTCATAAATCACTCCGCATTAAAATGGGCAATTAGAAAGTAATTTAAAATACAAGTTTTAGTTCATCAACGAATTGTCGAAAAAGTAGTATTATTTTTATATTTATTAGGCAGCTTACAGGAATACTCCAAAACAATTGTTACTTATGCTGTTTTTGTTTACATAAGCAGGATTGTATTTGCTGCAGATCTAACAGAAAAACTGTAATGTAAAAGTTGGATTGCAAATATATCTTTAATTGTATTTAAGGTTGTAGGAAAACTTTGGAAGACAGTCAACTTACTCTGAAATTATACGGCAGACCCGGTTTCAAGTTTTCTTCTGTGTTAATAGTTTCTAAATTGTAGGACTTATATTTCACTTCCACAGTGGCTGTGGCATTCACGACGTTGCCTGTTCCCTCTTCGACAAAAGAACCTTTCACTTCTATATGATATCCGGCGTATCCAATGTCAGCCGCAGCTACACTGATTTCATCACAACCACTGAATGTCAATGGAAGTATTTATAGAATATCTGAGATGAAATAAATTAATTATTCTACAATAACATTAATCTTACAGGTAAGACAAGATTTTACTCAGGCGAGCAAATTCTCCATTTGGAAATATAAATTTTCAGTTATTTTTAATAGAATGCATTAAAAACAAGAAATAAAAAATAGTCTAAAACATACAAGAACAGGTATATACACATCGTTTTAAGGCTATGAAATCAAAAGTCGTGCTCGCATAGCAACCTTTTTAAAAACATAAAACTGATCACGAATGTTTTTCTGAGTGTATTAACATT
>NC_087214.1:10679621-10682121 GCF_015104395.2 Macrobrachium nipponense | reverse complement strand
ATATATTCCATTTACGGAGAATATTTACCGTTAACAGCTGTAAACTCTGTTTTGATGTAAATCCTCCCATAAGTGATTCCTTTCTGCTCCAGTTTATCCGTACGTAAATTATCCGACTACAACCGCAAGAAAATGACAGGAATTTACTTTACTCATCATGAAACTTTAAATTATGACTGAAAGGATCACAAGGAGATGAAAATTCATAAAAAATGCTACTCATCGTCGTCACAGGAGAGTGGAAGTTATAAACAGTACAGAAAAATAATTATTAATAAAATATAGCGTATTCATTTTAATTTTCCTTTGCGAAATTAGGCTCTGTTTGACCGTAGATTTTAGCAGGTTTTCATTAACGTTAAATTAGGAATAATGTTTACAACTTATTTGTTAGGGGAAAATCTTGCACACGTCCCACGTAAGCTATAACGGCTGCAACCTCTATTGTGATGTTCATCATCCCTTAAGTGATACAGCCACATATAAATAACAAGAGCTTACAATAATAAATTATCATGAAACCCTGTTGACGAACAAGAAAGTTTCTGGATAACAATTGAAAGATGCACCAGATGATGGAAATTCGTAAAACTGCTCTTCATCATCAGCAAAGGGGAATGGAAGTTATAAACATTCAAAAGGCCTTACTCGGAGCAATCCCAGTCGTAAGGACAGCACTGGTACTGCAGGGTGAGCGGACGACAATTGGGGCCCGGCGGATCGGGGCAGTTTCTGGTAATACATTCGGTTTTGGTGGTGTCTCCTTCTGCTTGACAGGTGCACTTCTTGCAAGGCTCGTCGGCTGGGCTCCAGGTGTCCCAATGGCGTGATACTGACCCCTGTGTCCAATCTGCATGTTGTACTTGAGGGGAAATGCGAAGAGTTCGGTCATATGATCGACCACACCAGAATGATTTTCATAATGTTTCACATGTGATGGATACATATATGGCAAAAGACACTTACGCAGAAGCCAGAAGTTCATATACGCATAAGGGTAGTATACCTGATGAATGAATTAAGACTACAATGATGTGATAATAACCAAGAGATATGGCTTAAGAAACGTTTATGGAGGGTACTCTGAGGAAACTGGCAGGGAAGAGATCTTGAGGCAGCGAAAGCTATTCTATGAAAATCTTCAAACCAACAGGAACTTGCAATTTTTAATTAGGTGAATTCTAGATTTCGAGACATCAACAGGGGTCTACCAGCCGAGAACTGTTCCAGGATTACTAGATGGTACAAGCTGGTACTGTAACATTGACTGTCATCGTTTTGATTCATTTTTTCCTCACAGCAGCAGAGATGAATAACTCTGATTCAATGAACCTTTCATTTCAGTACAAGAAGGAAACAAAAGCGATAAAAATCTTAATTTTTAAAGATCAAGAACACTCGTTCGTAAATGACAACAATTCCGATTAACTTACATTAAGACAGCAAAGAGGATCACAAATGCTAACATTTAACAAGTAGATGAATTGTAACTTGACAAAAATACTATTAACTCAAATTTTTAACCTTTAAGTTATAACAAATGACCGAAAAAATGCAAACTTTGCAACTTAAAAGGGAGAAATTAAAAAACAGTAGCAATGAACTTCTGCATCCAACAGTTCCCCATGTCATAACTGATCTCAGATCGCTACCAGGCAATCAAGAAAGCACTTACTTGTCACAGAAATATTCATCGCAGCATCCCGAATTGTATGTTCCACTGACCACACAATCTCTGTGAGGTTTTCGGGAGCAATAAACGTGATAGCAATACACAGAAGCAGCCTTCTCCCAATGAGAGTAGTCGCAGTAACAGTGTTGGCAGTCCTCTTCCCAGGAATCATACGGGGTATATACAGTTCCATTCGGTGATGTGCAGTTACTGTGGGAAGTGAAGACTTGATTCATAAGCATTAGATTACTTAACAGTAATAATCTAATATGCATTAACAGGAATACACGCACTCATACATATATATCTCTCAAAAAGCGAACTGTACAGTATATATTTGCAATTTGTGCATGCATATCTAACTTATATTTAAGTAGTATGTAAAAATATAAGATGAGATGCCGTTCAGTCATAGCAAGTGATACAGGGTAGATAAAAATGTAATTCATAATGAATTATATAAAAACACAGTGGTTTACTATCTGTAAAAGTTTCCGCGGCGACCCAAAAAGTGACTTGACTTATTCCTTTAAAAAAGATTTACAAATTGTCTATAATACAGACGGTAACTTACATAGGAGAGCCGTCGCATACATAATCAGGACACAGCTATAGGGTGCCCTCAGTGCTGTGCAGTTATCTGAAGGGGGGCCATGCGCAGGTTGAGCCTTCACACAAGGTAGTCACGTCGAAGCCATTTCCAGATCCTTCTCCAATAAATTCGCCTTCAGCTGGTGTTGGTGTCATGCTGAGATAAACGGAAAATCTAAATTGCGTATTGCTCTCAGTTATTTTTAGTGACATTCAGAAGATGATGAACCCTATTCG
>NC_087214.1:10663731-10668731 GCF_015104395.2 Macrobrachium nipponense | reverse complement strand
GGACAGCCCAAGATTATGATATAGAGGTGAAATATGTCCCTGGGAAGACGAATAAAGTAGCGGATGCATTATCAAGACATGTGTCACAAGGTGATAGTATAACTATGATAAGTCAAGAAGAAGAAAAGAATGAAACAATGTGCAATGACGTAAATGTACCCACCATGCATTATACAGAGGAGCTTTCCCGGCAAAATTTCTTAAAAGAACAAGAAAGAGATGAAGATATAAGAGAGCTGTTCAAATACGTTAGACACGGAGGAAAACACAGCCAACAAGAATTAACCGAACTAGGTAGGAAGGTTGGATGTCCCACAGATGCACTAACGGACATAGATGGCGTATTAATTTGGATGTGCCACGAATATGATCCTTTTGGTCAATTTCTAGGTGCGCAGCACAAAAGGTTAGTACCTAAGAGTCTAAGAAACAAGGTCATTGAGCTAATGCACGACGATAACATGAGAGCTCACCCAGGAAGGGATGAGACAATTAGATTAATCCAAAGAACTTTCCGTTGGAAGGGAATTCACAAGGATGTTAGTAATTATGTGAAGAGCTGCAATACATGCAACAGCTACAAGGGAAGAACAGACAAGGAAGTACCACTAGGGAAATATCCTATCCCACAGACTCCTTTCGAAAGAGTATCTATTGATCTTATCACAAATCTCCATACCACGAGTAAAGGGAATAAGAATATACTAGTGTGTATCGACGCGCTCACGAGATATACAGAGTTGGTACCACTAACTAGTAAAAGTGCCAAGGAATGTACAACTGCTCTCTGTCAAAAGATATTTTGCAGATATTCTGCCCCACAGCTCATTATCTCTGATAATGGGACCGAGTTCAACAACTCATTAGTTCAAGAAACTTGTAACACCTTAGTAGCGATACAGCCGTATCACCCAGCTAGCAATGGCTTGGTAGAAAGGAATAACAGGAAGGTTTTAGACGTATTGCGTCACACAGTAGGACAGGATCCTGACTGGGACGTCAATTTACCTTTAGTCCAATTATCATTAAATGCAAGGCATCATATGAGTACTCGAGCAACTCCCATAAAAGCTTTGATGGGATATGAACCCAGATTACCTTATGCATGGCTGAATCTGCCAATACAGCCTAATTACTCTGAAGATATCATGAAGATAAGAATCGGGAACTTTAAAGTAATCCACAAGCAATTGCACAAGAATCTAGAAGAAGCCCAGCAGAATATGATAGAGAAGCATCAAGAAGGATTAAGGCCTGTAGACTACAAGAAAGGGGATGAAGTCTATATTAAGAAGGAAGTAAGAAGTGGTATTAATTAAAGTTAGCCACAAAATTCACAGGACCATACAAGGTTGTAGACGTACAAGAGACTATGATAAAGGTTAAGAAAATGAATAACCAAATGCCTTCCACATATACTGAATCATTAGAAGAAGAAGAATTTTGGATAAACAAGGACAAGTTCAAGAGAACCAAAGAAGTTGAAGAATCCGAAATGACAGGAGGTCAGAAGACATTCCAGAAGAAGGAACCAGATATAACCTAAGAAATAGAAGAGTCACTTTTCAGTGAAACAGAAGAACAAACCCATTAATCCATCCTATTATTCTCATGTATTTATTTGATTTTTTTATTGCTAAGTTTACCTTCATCGGTCGATTTAGGAATAATCTTTTATTGTTGCAATTCTTACTTTAATTAGTCGGTTTGCAGCAAAATTTTGGAGTTACGTGCACTAACTTCAAATTTACTTTTGACTTGAAGGGAAATATTTGGGTATGTAAGAAACGGTTCAATGCGTAGTATAAGAATTTCAAGAAGCATATTAAGTTTAATCGTTCCATAAGAACATTCTTAGAAGTAAAATAATAAATAAGAAGGGTTAAGATAGATATTAAGAGATTTTAAGAATTAAAGGGGAATTAAAAAAAAAAAAAAAGTTTTCAAAAAAAAAAGAAAAAAAAAAATGATTAAGATTTTGTTTGAAGGGGTAATTAATACACTTACTTTGTTCGATCCATAAGATGTTGATTGTTGAAAACTTACTAATAAGATATTAATCGACGAAGACTCACTAACAAGATGTTAATTGATGAAGACTCATTAACAAGATAGTAGTTGTTGAAAACTTACTAACAAGATATTGATTGACGAAAACTTACTAATTGTTGTCACAGTAGAAGAAACCTATAAGTATTAACCACTAACCGGTTCCTTTAACCGAGTTGCCAATTTTGTTTTAGTATCAAGCAGTGAAGTTATCTAGTTTAATGTACAAAGTTACTCAGAAATTACAGTAAGAATGTCCAATGAAATTTTGCATAAACACAATACACAATCTCAGTAGGAAGTCAAGGACACACTTGTTATTGCATACATATACACAAGGATATTTTCTCCCAGGACTTGTCCCCAAGCAGCAGGTCGCAGCAAACAAGATGCCGTGAAGTGTCGTCAACGAAGAACGAAATTTATTTTTCCATAGAAAGACGATATTCACTAGATAGAATAGGACAGAGGACTGAACCAATCATATACTGTAAACTGGATAGTTATAATTATTTTTGCTTCTACCATGCATTTATATTAATTATGTGACTTAAGGGCTTATGTATGTTTAACTTTCAGTTTCCTTGTTGTTTAGTGATTTATTTATGTTTTCATTCAGTTTCATGTTCTTAATGTGATTTACTCATATTTGAATTCACTTTGATGATTTCTTTTAATATTACTTAATCAAGTATTTGTTCATATTTATATTCAGTTTTTATGTTTCTGTGAATGTTACTTGCTCAAGAATTGATTCATGCTTACATTCAATTTTGATTGTTGCCCTTAACGTTACTTAATCAAGGGTTTGCTCATGTTTACATTCACTTTGATGTTTTTAAGTTAAATTGTTTCAACATGATTTCCCAGAAGCATAAGTTAGGAGTCCTCTTGTAGGTATAATATTTGCTTCAGCTTAGTTAACGCTGTCGGACACAGCTAAGTAGCGGCCCGAGAGGGGCTGTTTTTAGTGTGGTACAGTGTTGTTATTCCAAAAGGCAATAACTTAAAAGTACTAAAACTTAAGAAGAGTCAGGACGGATAATAAGGAAGAAAAGAGAAAAGGGAATGAAATAAAATAATGATTTTTCTTAGAGAAGGATCTTGTTACTCCAAACATCAGGCTTTTAGCCCTCAGGCAGGTGGTTTTCATCTCCCCGAAAAAACCTCTGTCCGTACCAGAGATTAGTGACCGACAGGAGATTAATGGCCGATGAGCGATATCTCCCAGGCATCTTCGAGAAATTGGAACTCAACTCATTAATGCCTACACCAGCCTACTTCCCGTGATTAATCGGCGTCCCCTTCGTGTGACAGGTCAGAGAGAGCCATCTGGCATATGCTAAAAGGAATTCTATGATCCATTGTTAGAAAGAGGGAAAGTGTTAAACTCTTGAGAGCTCCACCCTTTCCAAAGATAGGCCTCTAGTATCGACGAATCAAAGCCAGCGGTGCCGGTCATAAGACAGCCCAAAAGGGGTATCAACGAATGACCTATGAGGTTACCGAAGGGATACACCCCCAAGAAGCCAAGGCATCAAGCAGGAGGCGTATCCTAATTCAGAGACTACGAATCACTGTAGAAGAAATGACAGGAAGGCGGTTTTGTATAAAGTCTATAGCCACTAAGACACAAGAAGTCTTTCAGAAGATGCCACACCCAGTCAAAAATCCAAAAATCCAAAGGTGGTGCTAAGAAGATATCATCCTAATAAAAAGGCCAGACAGAGAGATAGGAAGGCAGAAAAGGAGCAGAAGAGGCAAGAGAAGAGAAACAGAAAGAGGGGAACCGAGGGGAGAACGAGTGGTGCGGCTGTAAAACAACAGAGAGAAACAGAAGTGAGGGAAAGTGCAGAAGTATGGTGTGCGAATCAAAAGACAGTGATGAGTGACAATCAATACTCAGGAAAATTCCCTCGTGCCAATAGACTCGTAATTGCAAAAAGTGCCTTTCAAAGAATTTAAGTTTTATCAGTCCAAGAGCCCAGTAACTCATTGGTGGAAAATGTATAAGAACCCCCAGCGAAGAATAAACATATAGGTAAGACAACTCAATTTAATTTCTCCCAACAAATATAACTTTTTATAATTCCAGAGTGAGAACATTCAGCAAAGGTGAGATTAAGATTAGATCATTCTTTTCCTTAAAATTACAGCCTCCAAATCGGTGCACGTTACCTTAGGGCTGTGTGCGAAGAGTAAGTACCGCCATGTATATATATATATATATATATATATATATATATATATATATGAATAACTTGATCACAAAGTATATAAAACGTGATGCTATGTATAAATAAAGGTTTTTTGCCACGAAGGAAAAAATGAAAAAGCGAGATAGCCAAGTACTTTCGGTCCTGTTCGGATCCTTTACTGAGGCCAAACGGATTTTACAGAGAACAACATAGTCAAAAGAAAGCTTAATATACAAACTGACACTACAAGATTAGCAAGCAATAAGGGCGATTTTCACTCTACAGTGAAGGATACACACAGTAAACAAGTGATTCTCCCAGAAAACAGTACATTTGAAAAAACACGGGAGCATACAATTTAATATCATGAATTTTTACACAAATTTCCCCCAAAAATTATTACTAATGAAAGACAAAAGAAAATATAAATATATATATATTGAGCAAGAGAAAGAGGGAGAGAAAATATCGAACCAGAGAGAGAGAGAGAGAGAGAGAGAGAGAGAGAGAGAGAGAGAGAGACAGACACACAGAGAGAGAGAGAGAGAGAGAGAGAGAGAGAGAGACAGACACACAGAGAGAGAGAGAGAGAGAGAGAGAGAGAGAGAGAGAGAAAGAAATAATAACTATATACATGTGGGACTAATTTATTAGTTGTTCATTTATTTTAAGGTCTTTCATAAACATCTTACAAATATATGGGTCCAAATGGGTACATTCCCAGACTAAGATTTAGGTTGTTTTTATTAGTGA
>NC_087214.1:10605677-10663231 GCF_015104395.2 Macrobrachium nipponense | reverse complement strand
TTGTTTTTATTAGTGATTTGATAATTGCCGATTCCAGTAAATTTCTTGAAACATAATCATTAGATCTAGCAATTTCCGAGGTATCACCCCAATTAATACAATGAGATTTTTCACTCAGATGGATAAACAGTGCATTTGAAGTCAGGCCTGTTCTAACTGAATACATATGCTGCTTAATACGTACACTAAATTTTTACTTGATGACCAACGTAAAACGATGGGCAATCCTTACAAGGAATTTTGTAAATGATGTTGTTATTTGTTACAGGACTATTCTCAAATTAGCATATCTTTAATGTATTGTTATAAGAGAACACTACATTAACATTAAACGATTTAATATTGATTTTATGGTTTCCAAATCCAGGAAAATAAGGTAATACTAAGTAATTTTTTAGCCATTTCTTTTTCATTAATAGCAAACACTATAAACTTTTTGGTGGAGCTTTTTGTGATAACATAAATCAATTAAATGAGGTGGTACAAGAGATTGTTTCCTATCTTTTTTATGTATTCTATTTCTTGGTCCAGATATTGTGGACTCGTGATACGCAAAGCGCGTAGGAATAGAAAAAAATTGAAATTTTAATATTAAGATGGTGGCCAGAATAAAAATGTACATATGTTAAATTATTTGTGGGTTTTCTATAAATACTGAATTTGCATTGGAAAGATTCTCTATGTATTAATACATCTAGGAAAGGGATGACATTGTTATTTTCAATTTCAACAGTGAATTTTATGGATGGCACTAAATTATTCAATTTGGACAGTAAATCATTTACATCGATACCACCAGGTAAGATACTAAGATATCGTCGACATATCGGTACCATTTTAAGGGGATAAGTGTGATATTCGGGAGGTGTTGTCTCTCAAAAAATTCCATATATAAGTTTGAAAGTTATTACTTCTCTCTCTCTCTCTCTCTGGTTCGATATTTTCTCTCCCTCTTTCTCTTGCTCGATATATATATATTTATATTTTCTTTTGTCTTTTCATTAATAATGGGGAATTTTTTTGGGATTTGTGTAAAAATTCATGATGTTAAATTGTATATGCTCCCGTGTTTTTTCAAAATGTACTGTTTTCTGGGAGAATCACTTGTTTACTGCGTGTATCCTTCAAGGTGTGGCTTCCCTCAGGCGGCTCCTCCTTTCTGTAGAGTGAAAATGGCCCTTATTGCTTGCTAATCTTGTAGTGTCAGTTTGTATATTAAACTTTCTTGTGACTATGTTGTTCTCTGTAAAATCAGTTTGCCTCAGTAAAGGGTCCGAACAGGACCGAAAGTACTTGGCTATCTCGCTTTTTCATTTTTTCCTCCGTGGCAAAAATCCTTTATATATATATATATATATATATATATATATATATATATATATATATATATATATATATATATATATACACAGTGTTCCCTGTATTCTTGGGGGATAGATACCAGATCCCCCATGAATGGCTGGAACCATGAATAGTTGAAACCCCTATAAAAAAATGCTTAAAACTGCCTACTTTGTTAATTAAAACTCAAGAAGTGTGCTTAATGATGAAATTGATTAAAAAAAACAAAACAGGAATTTGTGGATATTTCTCATAGAAAAACACCACAAATAGGTGAATCTTCTGCGAATAATGGGGATATACATATCAGAGAGAAATTTGCAAATACGTGAGTCTGCGAATGCTTGGGGTTCACTGTATATATATATATATATATATATATATATAATATATATATATATATATATATATATATATATATATATATATATATATATATATATATATTAATTAAGCAATTTCTGTCCTACAGGCTACCAGCAAGAGCTACTCTACCAGCACACTGATGGATCTTTCAGCGCATTCGGTAATTCGGATGCCTCAGGATCCACTTGGCTCACAGCATTCGTGCTGAAGTCCTTCAGTAAAGCCGAAAGTTACATTACTGTAAGCACAGAAACTCAATGAATCCTCTTTGCATACTATATGATATACATACATACATACACATAACCTCTCTCTCTCTCTCTCTCTCTCTCTCTCTCTCTCTCTCTCTCTCTCTCTCTCTCTCTCTCTCTCTACTAACATACAAATACACACAATCACACATACATTTATTTTTAAATTGCTATCAGTCTGCTAAGTCAATGACAGCAAGTCGAAAGGCCTAGCAACAAACCACCCCGTGTTTCGCTTTCCTCCTCGTGGCTGCTGCCTTCATCTAGTCATTCATCACGTTCCATAACTTTGTGATTCAGTTATGAAATATGAAACATATAGGCAGCGACTGAAGGCTGAATCTCGTGTGTTGGTTTGAATCCAACCGAAGCATGAAAGGTGATAAGTTAGTCGAGAAACTTTATGTCAATTATAAGCCTTAAAGTGACGGCGTGGAAGGTGTTTTGCAACAAAATGGCTCTATAAATAGGAGGCACAGACTCGTACACGACTCTCAGGATAAGTATGAACATATATGGGAATGCAGTAGAATACATACGAGGGTATTAATATACCCACTGAAAGTATTTTGTTTCAACGTCACAACAGACTATTCAAGAGTATTATTGTAACAAAGACAAAAGGTTTCATATGTTTATTTTCCATTTTTGAAGTCACAAGTTACAAAATATGACAGACGTCAGTTATGTCCATGTATATATATATATATATATATATATATATATATATATATATATATATATATATATATATATATATATATATATATATATATATATATATATATATATATATATATATATATATATATATATATATATATATATATATATATATATATATATGCCATAATGAGACATTTTGATGGTTGCCAAGTTCTGCTGAAAGCTTTGTAGATACAAATCACTAGACAGTAATTTTTCTAGTATTTACCCATCTATGAATTTTTCCTCTCTTTTTTATGTAATTCCCTTCACTACTTCTTACTTCTTCCTAATGAACACCTTCAATATTTTTCGGAAGCTTGAACTTCAAGTCAGTGGCCCCCTGTGGAGGGCTTGCTTCACATGAATAGGCTTCATCTACTGTATGTATTTAATGATAATAATAATAAAAATAATGTTTTATTAAAAATAATGGCAGAATTCACATAATTGATTTTATACAAAATTCTTTCAATTGAAAGAATTTTGTATAAAATCAATTCTGTGAATTCTGCCATTATTTTTAATAAAACATGTTTGAAAAGTCTGTTTCTAGTATAAATGATAATAATAATAATAATAATAATAATAATAATAATAATAATAATAATAATAATAATAATAATAATAATAATAAAATAATAATAATAATAATAATAATAATAATAATAATAATAATAATGGGTAGAAATCTCAGTTACGAAGGCACAAGTAATGTTCTTAGAGGTCCACAATGATATACAGATGGTAGCAGCAGTAAATTTTTTATAAAACTATATAAAAGCATTCGAACCCTACCATGGGTTCATCTTCAGTCGAATGCTACCAGCAGTTTATTGTGGACCTCAAAGAATAATAATAATAATAATAATAATAATAATAATAATAATAATAATAATAATAATAATCAAATACCTTCGTCCAGGTGGATGAAGATCTCCTCCTTTCATCCAAAACTTGGCTACTGTCGATTCTAAATGAGGACGGCTGCTTCCAATCCGTCGGCTTTGTGATTCGCTCCGACATACAGGTAAGTCTGCTACAGCCGTTTGCTGGGCATTTCTGTCAAAGCATTGTGGATCATTTGTGTCCTTCAGACTTTATATATCACAGCCTTCTACTATCTTCCCTCATTTAGCGCTGGATGACCTTAGGGTCCCTGTTCTTGCTGCTATTATTATTATTATTGAAGGAAGGATATTAACCAGCCCAATGAGTCAGGCTTGACTCCTACAGGGTTGGCCCGAAAAATTTCGGGAGAAAAAAAAATATATATAGACATACATATGTATACCTATACAAATATACATACACACATAAATTTATAATATATACGAAATCTAGTTTTTAAAAAATATATTAAATTTAATTGACCAAAAATTAAATTTTTATAATATATATGAAATTTAGTTTTAAAAAATATATAAAATGTAATTGATAAAAAAACTGAATTAATATTAAGTCTAACCTGTTCTTCCTGAATGTACCTGATTTTATTTTTAACAATTTTCCTTTTTTTAGTTTATTTCCAGTTAAAAGTTAAGTATATCTTAAGTTTAACCAGACCACTGAGCTGATTAACAGCTCTCCTACTAGGGCTGGCCCGAAGGATTATATATTTTCACGCGCCTAAGAACCTATTGGTGACCTAGCAACGGAACCTACAGCTTATTGTGGGATCTGAACTACATTATATCGAGAAAAAAAATTGCTAATCACCAGCAACAATTCTCGCTGGTTCTACGTTGGCAGAGTGGGGAATCGAATTCAGGACTACCCAAGCGGTAGGCGAGCGCGTAACCAACTCATCCAACAAGGAACTCGTAGCAAGAAGAAACGGGAATAATACATCTTCGAAATGATGATTTATATATTGTTTTTTAGGAGGAAATTGACGCCCTACAAATAAGATCAAATATTTATGACTGCGTATACACTCCTGAATAATAATAATAATAATAATAATAATAATAATAATAATAATAATAATAATAATAATAGGCACGATCCCATGATCCCTGAAAAGGAATCTGGAAAAACTAGAGGCTGAAGTAGCTCCAGGACTCATGCAGAAGAGTGAGATCCTAGAAACGGCGCACATAGTAAGAAAAGTGATGGACTCCTAAGGAGGCAGGATGCAACCCGGAACCCCCCGACACTATAAATACCACCCAGTCGAATTGGAGGACTGTGATAGACCAAAAAAATTAAATAAATGAAAATAATAATAACAGTGATTATGACCTTCAGACCGTTTATACTATTCTATATCATCCTAGTATTTTGCCTTAATTAGCGCTGGATCACTTTAAGGTTCTAGGTCTTGCTTATGTTCCATAACTGAATGCATTGTAGGTGAAAATATTGATGCCAGCACATATCATTTCAGGACGGCGTCGATGGTTCAGAAGCGTCGCTCGCGCCTCTCACAGCCTACGTCCTCATATCTCTTCTGGAAGGGAATCTAACAGTGGATCCGCAGGTTATAGCAAATGCCGTCACTTGCATCACCACAGCCACCACGAGCAACAGCACCTATATCAAGGCCCTGACGGCATACGCTCTCTCCTTGGCAGGCGACAGCAGCGCTGCTGTTACGCTCATTTCAGATGTGTACAACAGTTTGACATCAGGAAGTCCAGGTTTGTCTCAAGCGCTGACAGTTGAAGCAGCCGCCTACCTCCTTCTGGCCATGCTCAGTGCAAATCCAGGATCCTACACTACCTGGGAGTCCGATATTGCCAAGCTTATATCAACTTACCACAATGGACAGGGAGGCTTCGTCTCGACGCAGGTTAGTTCTCTTGGTCAGTGGGGCAGTGATGAATGGTCGAGTGACTGTGGTGATGTTTTCATTTCTTCTTCTTCTTCTTCCCAACTGGTTCCCATTTCCAAATGGGGTCGCCGTTTCGGATGAGCCGTTTCCATCTATATCTATCCTTCGCTTCTGCCATCAACTCCTTCTCAAGAAAGAGATGGAAGGACTGAGGTGTTTTCGTTTGATTGGTACGAGATCCATCATCCCTTGTTAACGCGCTATGAAATGGCGATTATCATTATATAAAGAATATTTCTTGATACCATGACATCAAGACAAAATAGTAGAGTTGTTTTTATAAGTAGAAATCACCGTAAAAATCATGAAACCATCATCGATTTCATTTGTGCTTCCTCGATATATGAAATCGGTAATCAGGTAACGTCTTTATTCCATTTTCGCCTCTCCGTTAGTTTACCTCTGAAAACTTACAAATCATCTAAAAGAGTTTATTCATTCTTATTTTAAAGCTATCTGCATAGAATGTTTACAGTATGTGGAAAGAAATTCTTCTATTATGTTAGTTAATTTTCAAAAATTCTACCTTATATGGATTCTCTTCACATTATCACGATATTTTTTTTTATAAAAGTGATTTGAGATTCACGGATATTAAAAGTAAGTACTGCACGGAACTCCCAAGTGATTAGAAAAAAATTCCTGTTTTTCATAGAGCGGACACTAATTATTATTATTATTAATAATTGATAATATTAATAATATTAATAGTATTAATATTATTAATATTATCATTAATAATATGAATGTTATTATTATTAGTATTATTATTAAGCAGATGAAATCTATTCATATGGAACAAGCCCACCAAAGGGGCCGCTGACTTGAAATTCTTGAAGCTTCCAAAGAATATTAAGGTGTTTCATTAGGAATAAGGAACAAGAATTGAAGGAAAATGCACACAGAAGAGATCCCACTTATTAAAAAAATAAAAGGAATAGATAAACTAATAAAAATGTATTAAAATCCAAGAAGAATAGTATTAGGGTAGCGGTGCATTCCATTTTCTCAGGAACTTCAGAAGTTCCAACTGACAATTTGATTATTGACAGGACACAGTGGTTGCTCTGCAGTCCTTGGCAGCCTTCAGCGAAGCCTTCCCGCCCACGGGAACAGACCTCACCATATCAGTCACTACTGGAAGTCAGTCGTTTGACATTGAGATAAATTCAGAGAACAGTCTTCTCCTGCAGACCAGCTACGTCACGGACGATCCACCTTTTGAAGTTACTGTGACACCATCTGGGAGTGGATGCGCTCTCGTCACGGTATGTTTTGAGGTCGACTCATACACAAACACAGACACATAAACACACACATTTAATATAAATACATAATACTTATATATATGCATATATTTATATTTCTTCAATCTGCTAAGAAAAATTCAGGAAGTGGAAAGGCCTAGCAGCATTCTATTGTTTCTCTTTCCTTCGTGGCTATGTCTTCATTTATTGATTCTATAATATATATAGATATATGATATATATATATATAGATATATATATATTATCTATATATATTTTATACACGTAATATATATATATATATATATATATATATATATTCTATATATAATATATATATATATTATACATGTGCATTAAGCTACACATATCCTTTAATATCTAATTCGCTCTACCTCAGAATTAATATGTTTTCATTTTTAGTTGATAAAAATTCCCCTTCGGTTAACATATATGAAAATATGTAAATTCTGAGGTGGAGCGAATAAGATATTAAAGGGCATTTGTAGCTTAACGCGTTTATATGAATCACGGTGATGTGATCAGACTCTCATATATATATATATATATATATATATATATATATATATATATATATATATATATATATATATATATATATGAGAGAGAGAGAGAGAGAGAGAGAGAGAGAGAGAGAGAGAGAGAGAGAGAGGATTTTTTATTTTTAAACCAAACACTATATTCGGATGACATCACATCTCTCCGGCAACTGGTAAAACGTACATTTAAACAAAAAACCTTTAATGTTGTTTTTAAATACTACTAATATATTTGGGGAATATTAATTCACGCTAATAGTTACAACACTAATTTATAATCTCAGATCAGTCATTTATAAAACGTTGTGGAAAAACTGTTGTTTCAGTTATTGGGTTTAATTGTACAGAATTGCTTTGTCTGCCCGTCCTCAAATCTTAAAAACGACTGAGGCTAGAGGGCTGCAAATTGGTATGTTGATTATCTACCTACCATTCATCAAACATACCAAATTGCAGCCCTCTAGCCTCAGTAGCTTTTATCTTATTCAAGGTTAAAGTTAGCCATAATCGTGCTTCTGGCAATGATATAGGACAGGCCACCACGGCCGGCTGAGAGCTTCATAGGTTGCGGCTCATGCAGTTTTACACCTAGACAACCGAAAGATGGATCCATTATCGATGGCCTTGATTATACACTGTATAGACAACGCGATGGCTTTGAAGCATTTTCGACTTGTTTATTGTCATGCTAATCTAAGACACTTGAATCTTCAGATTACCCACCAGTACAACGTCAAAGAAGAGCCAGAGAGTTCTGCTTTTGCAGTGTCTGTCAAGACAGTCCTAGAAAACTGCTCTTCCAACAGTTTCCTGCAAATTTGTGCTTCTTACACCAATGAGGACTCCGTATCCAACATGGCTGTTATGGAGGTCGACCTCCAAACAGGATACTCGGCAGATGAGGAAGACTTGAGAGGTCTCGTCGCTCAACAAGTCATCAAGCGTTACGAGGTAATTGTTTTGGTAACCATAGTTCCTCACTGGACGAGTCGGTTGCTTACTGGCCCACCGATCTAGCAGCCCGAGTTCGTTCCCAGCTGCTGCCAGCGTGTGGAATCGGAGAAATGTATTTCTGGTCATTTTAAACCCATTTCTTGATATAATGTGGTTCGGATCCCACAATAAGCTGTATAGGTCCCGTTGTTAAGTAACCAAATGGTCCCTGGCCACGTAAATAAACTCCAATCCTTCGGGCCAGCCTTAGGAGAGCT
This sequence comes from Macrobrachium nipponense, assembly GCF_015104395.2. Taxonomy (NCBI): domain Eukaryota; kingdom Metazoa; phylum Arthropoda; class Malacostraca; order Decapoda; family Palaemonidae; genus Macrobrachium; species Macrobrachium nipponense. The sequence goes on along the minus strand of NC_087214.1, from coordinate 10,654,714 downwards.
GTTAATCAGCTCAGTAGTCTGGTCAAACTAAGATATACCTAACTTTTGTTAATCATAAAACTATTTCCTTGATAGACTCGCCATTTTTATGCCTAATGTGAATTTTATTTTGAAATAAATATGGATTACTTTGGCTAATCTCGTCAGCCTTAATGAGATCTTTTTATATAAAGCTGCTCACTGCAAATGCATATACTCTTGAAGGAGATATAAGAAATCTTTAGCACTTAGGATACATCAAGTATATTACCAGAAATGACAAAAGGACGCCAGTCCAGATTCACGTTTTATAAGACATTTCAGAATGTTTATTTTATCGGCTTCATACTAACCTGCATCGTTTGCTTTCCGTAGGAGAGAGATGAGAATGTCCTCCTTTACCTGGAATCGGTCGGTAGCTCCGAAGTTTGTATCTCCTTCCACGTCCTGAAGGGCTTCGAAGTCGAAGGCCTTCTGCCCCAGAGTCAAAGTAACAGGGTTTGCTCAACTCGGCAGTGGGGGCGGAGCTAATACTGCGACGTCAGAAGAGTAACATAAAATCTGATAAAACCTGTAAAGAGGTAACATGCTTGATGTTTTTTAATAACCATTCAAAGTATATAGGGTCTGCTTAACTCGGCAGTGGGGGCAAAGCTAATACTGTGACGTCACAAGAGTAACACTCCAGTGTTTCTCCACTGAATTTCTTAAAGAACCCTTTGTTTTTATACATATAATCCATGTCGTGTGGTGTTTTTCAACAAATCTTGATGATAAAATCTGTAGAGGTCACATGTTTGATTTTTTTAATACCCATTCTCTCATTTAGTCATCAAACCTTGTTTTATTGCACAAAATATACCGGTTTGAACACACATAGCTACTCTAGGTTTCTTCATATGTTTATTCTCTACTTATTTATTTACTTACCTATATACTGGTTTGCTGTATTCTCTTCAAGTACATTTCTTTTAACATGACAACTCTCTCTCTCTCTCTCTCTCTCTCTCTCTCTCTCTCTCTCTCTCTCTCTTTCAGGTAGTAATATTATCAAGATTTTAAATAATTCTTAAGAAATGTATTTAGTTTTGTCACTGTGTTCATACCTCACTTTGAAATGCAACTTTTATGATAAAGGTTAGAATGATAGATTAATTATATTTTCCAAATCTTATTGTAACACAAACTGTATACATAAAGGTATTAATTATGCCTGCCTCAAACGATTGTAATATTTTCGAAAAAAAAGTACAAAAAGGTATTCGTCAGTCTGGCTGGATGTATCTGATGACGTTTCACAAGGGGCGGGGCTAGATTTCAGATCTCCCATGAACGCTTAATTTTTTATAATTTTTGCGTGCGTAGATAATATTTTCTGTGCGCGATTAAGGGCTTGAAAATAATTGTAATTGTAATGTGTCATATACCAATTGAAAGGGCATTCTTTGTACTTTTACATGGTATGTGGCAAAACGTAATAAGATGAAAAATTATGTAAGAAAAATGTGGTAAATATTTACATAAAATTTAAAAATTTTGGTCCGTCTTTGACCTAGAATTCCTCGAAAATTTCTGAGAACACCTATCAATTTTATTTATGAATTATATAGTAAATTTTATCAGCTTTCTAATCCATTTTTTAGTTTCTTTCTATCATTATCCCTTAGTCAGCTAGGCTACGAAACGTTAAAGTAACAAAGTAACAGGGTTTGCTCAACTCGGCAGTGGGGGCGGAGCTAATACTGCGACGTCAGAAGAGTAACATAAAATCTGATAAAACCTGTAAAGAGGTAACATGCTTGATGTTTTTTAATAACCATTCAAAGTATATAGGGTCTGCTTAACTCGGCAGTGGGGGCGGAGCTAATACTGTGACGTCACAAGAATAACACTCCAGTGTTTCTCCACTGAATTTCTTAAAGAACCCTTTGTTTTTATACATATAATCCATGTCGTGTGGTGTTTTTCAACAAATCTTGATGATAAAATCTGTAGAGGTCACATGTTTGATTTTTTTAATACCCATTCTCTCATTTAGTCATCAAACCTTGTTTTATTGCACAAAATATACCGGTTTGAACACACATAGCTACTCCAGGTTTCTTCATATGTTTATTCTCTACTTATTTATTTACTTACCTATATACTGGTTTGCTGTATTCTCTTCAAGTACATTTCTTTTAACATGACAACTCTCTCTCTCTCTCTCTCTCTCTCTCTTTCAGGTAGTAATATTATCAAGATTTTAAATAATTCTTAAGAAATGTATTTAGTTTTGTCACTGTGTTCATACCTCACTTTGAAATGCAACTTTTATGATAAAGGTTAGAATGATAGATTAATTATATTTTCCAAATCTTATTGTAACACAAACTGTATACATAAAGGTATTAATTATGCCTGCCTCAAACGATTGTAATATTTTCGAAAAAAAAGTACAAAAAGGTATTCGTCAGTCTGGCTGGATGTATCTGATGACGTTTCACAAGGGGCGGGGCTAGATTTCAGATCTCCCATGAACGCTTAATTTTTTATAATTTTTGCGTGCGTAGATAATATTTTCTGTGCGCGATTAAGGGCTTGAAAATAATTGTAATTGTAATGTGTCATATACCAATTGAAAGGGCATTCTTTGTACTTTTACATGGTATGTGGCAAAACGTAATAAGATGAAAAATTATGTAAGAAAAATGTGGTAAATATTTACATAAAATTTAAAAATTTTGGTCCGTCTTTGACCTAGAATTCCTCGAAAATTTCTGAGAACACCTATCAATTTTATTTATGAATTATATAGTAAATTTTATCAGCTTTCTAATCCATTTTTTAGTTTCTTTCTATCATTATCCCTTAGTCAGCTAGGCTACGAAACGTTAATGTATGTAGGTTGACGGATGAAGTAATTGCACATTTTTGTGTGCGCAGATAATTTTTTCTGTGCGCGCTTATGGATTTGAAAGTAATCGTAATTGTAATGTGCTATATATCATTTGAAAGAGCATTCTTCGTACTTTAACGAAGTATAAGGCAACATGCAAGAAAAGGATAATTTATATAAAAAAACGCCATCGCAAAAATAGTTATATAAAAATGTTATCGTAAGTATAGTTTCATAAAGAAATGGTCCTTTTGTAACTGATGACGTTTCGCAAAGGGCGGGGATAGGTTTTAGTACCGCCTTGTGAGCAGACCCTGTTATTTTGACTCTGTTCTGCCCGGAACCGTCACCCTCTACGATTATTACACACCTGAATTCACGCTGACTCAGGTAGGTACTGTATAGCTTTGATAGAGGGAATACCTGATGATAATTGCTATTGGACCAGACTATTACTAATATTTTACTTTGCGGCACGATCCTCTGACCATTTTGATCGCTTTTGAATATACAGGATATAGTTTCATAATCGTTTTTAGAAAAAATTCACCTTCAAAATCACTAAAAAATATATAAATATAAGGAATAAATTCATAAACAGTTAAGTTGAAGATCCCCTCTTGTAGAACGACAAAAACAGATGGTAGAATCATTTAACAGTGTCACCCTTTTTTCGTTAAACACCTCAATTAACACTAACTCAGGTATGTCTTCAAGTAAGCAGAATAACTAATGTTAGACCTACTTGACCATATTGTTATTGTTATTTCTCTTTGTGACACCAATACTCTGCCACTTTTGATCGACCTTGAATATGACAAGATATAATTTCATAATCTTGTTTGGACAACATTCTCCATAAATAATTAGATAATATAATCATATGCAATGAATTTATGAACACCCATTTTAAGAGGCTATTTTGTACAACAACAATAACAGAGTTTTGTTTTAATTGTTTCGCCCTTTTTTCGTTTCAGTCATTCGAAATTGAAGACACATGTCAGTCAGTGTGAAGTGTGTGATTGGCTCCTTTTGGTAAACGATGGATGGCAAATGACTCCACTACAATATATGAAAAACAATAAAAAAGATATATATATTAAAGTTATTGGTCTTAGAGACGCATCGCATTTTTGACAAAAATGTTAAATGTTTTTATTGGTCGTTATTTCTGATTTTATCGGACTAGAAGCCTTCCTCATTTGATTTCTTAAGATACATCAATAACCTGGCGATCATTTCCTTGTTTTACGGCAAATTTCCAAAGAAAATGTGAAAAATAAAACAGTTTGTTTAAAAAAAAATGACTTTGGCAGAAATATCAAACTGTTCTGTGCACCTGGTATGACACTTTTGCCTTTCGTCTAGTGGTTAAGTCACACGCATTTTCTCTTTCCTTCCCTTCCCCCCACTCCCCTCCACCCTCGCCCCTCCTTCAGATTTATCAGTCTTCTCCTCTCACCAACCTTCCGAACTGCTTTTAACATCAGTCGCCTTTGAATGTCAAATATTCGAACGGTCGCCACTCATTTGCAACATCGCTGTTTCTGATTGAATCAGTTTCTTCCATTGTCTCGTCTGATTTGCCATCAACTCTTTTGTTTGATTCAATAATAAAACAATATTTTGATTGTTTGGTTGGCTTTAATGGTGGAGGAGTTACAGAGTGCTTTTAATCCTCATTATTATCATTATTATTATTCAGTGCTAGATGAACCCTTTCCATATCTAAGAAGCCCACCAAAGGGGCCACTGACTTGAAATTCTTTAAGCTTCGAAAGAATATTGAGGTGTTCATTTGGAATAAGTAAGAGGAAGTAAAGTGGAACTCAGAAAGAAGAGATCCCACCTATTAAAAGAAAATGAATTAATCAATATACAAATAAATAAAAATGCATTAAAATGCAAGAGGAATAGTATTAGGGTAGTAATGCTATGCATTTTCACTTGAACTTCTAAAGTTGTAATAAACTAAGCAACTCCACCAATCCATTACAATTGTTATTTGAAAAGGATTCCAAGATCATGAATCTTGAATAAGTGTCAAACTTTAGTATCAATTAAGACCTTATTAATTATTCTATCAGCCCAACATCATCCACTTTGCATTGGTTCATTCTAACTTACGAAATGGTTATGTCACTTTCAGTGGTTTTATAATCCATTATTGTATCTTTTGATGAATATGAAGTTATTTCTTATATATTCTAAGGGATCATCTGTTATATCTTGGTAAAAATTATTTGACTAGGCTGAATTTTGTGTTTAAAATAATTCTTCAAAGATTATGCAAAACATAAAATGAAATAATTTTCCTGGTTTCATTTAATACCTATATAAATGTATATAATTTCAACCTTTCCACGCTAGATAGTTAATGTATATATACACATACATATACATATAGCCTATATATGACTGTGAAATATATTCTGTTAAAACAGAAATCCATCTAATACAAGGAGCCAATAAAAATGCCAAAATGTATTAAGTAAATACTATATTTCAGAGATTGCTGTCTCTCTCTTCAGGCGTGTGATGAATGAGAAAGGGTACAGAAAAAGCAGTATATACACCAAGGTCCGCCGTTAAGTCACCCCAGTTGACAATTTCTCTTTAATCTTCTTAATCGCTGGTCGGAAAACGATTTTATCTGTAATATCTGATTCCCACGATCCTTAAGAAAGATTCATTGTGTGTCTTTGTTTAATCAAAGCTGATTCTACCATCTGGCCTTTCAACCGACAACTATTGCTATAAATCATATGCGAAAAATTCCAGTTTATTCTGTATATACATATTTATGCACATACATATATATATATATACTATATATAGATATATACTACATATATATATTATAATATATATTAATATATATATATATATATAATATATGGTTAAAAAAAGTTAAGTATATCATAGATTTACTAAACCACTGAGCTGATTTAACAGCTCTCCAAAGGCTGGCCTGAAGGATTAGATTTTTTTTTCTACGTGACTAGGCACCAATTGGTCAAAGAATAATGTGTTCATTAGGAAGAGGCAAAAGAAAGTAAAGGGAAATAGATGAAAATGTTTTAAAATCCAAGGAAATTATTATTAGGGTAGTAATGCTTTGTATCTTCGTTTGAACCTGTGAAGTTCCTAGTACAGAGTAGAATTGAGCAGAATACAGCTTATCATATTGTTAAAAAATCCACAATTATATATTAAAATATATTTCTATTTGAAAATATAAAACAAAGACTTTCGAACACCTGAACGGTGTTCCTATGAGGGTGTAACGTTAAAATGTAAATGGAAAGGGTAGTTTCCTCCCGAGGAGCATCTGAAAAGGTGGGCGGGGCGAGAAAATAACAGCCCATCATCGAAGTGCTGGTTCGTTTGTTAAGTAACTCCAAACTCAACAGGCAGTTGCGCCAACCTCCTCGATCTCCATTTACATTTTAACGTTACACTGATGAGGAACACCGTTCAGGTGTTCAAAAGTCTTTGCTTTATATTTGTACATTGAAATATATTTTAATATACAATTGTGGATTTTTTAACAATTTGTTTTCACGAGACTGTGAATTTCTTATCATTATTATTTAGTAGACGAAACCTACTCATATGGAACCAGCCCACCAGACATCTAAACAAGAAAAAGCTTTTGGCATCGAAAATTGCAAAAAATGAAGGACCCTCAGAGTAGACCTAGATTTAGAAATATATGCTAATGAGTAAAAGGGAGACAGGAAGAAGAGAGCTGTTACGGACCCCGAGATCTCAGAGACAATGTTACGGTGTCGAAATATCCTGGTTAAAGGTCGACACAATGTTACGGCCTCTGAGAGAGGTCCGCTTCAGGTTCGATATGAAATAAAAAAAAAAATATATCAACACAAACAGTTGAAACTGGGTATACGAATACAGAAAGAAACACTAATACAACAAAGGTTTATTTACAAGCTTACTAACAAAGGTAAATGCAGAATGGTATCTCCTATTTACATAAAAAAGATAGAATCTTACAATGCATGAACTGGGGGAAACAGTGAGGTAATTCAAATACTTGCAGGACGGTTTAGTGACTCGTAGCGGTGGCTTCACTAAAGGAGGGCGGCAATTGCAGACTTCCCCTTTACTCCGTATTGCAGAAACTAGTCTATTCGTAAGGCAGGAACTCTCCCCTTTTCTTCTCCGAAGTCTGCTCAACGTAGAGACAACTCTGCCGTCCACACCGGAAGACGACTAGACCAATATCCAACCAACACTCGAACAACTCTTCTTTTGATTGATACTTCGTCGGTTCCTTTTTTCTCGTATATCACGGAAGATCTCTGCTGCTGCTGATCTCTCACTGATAATCTGATCTGTAGCTCTTACTAACTGGTGATCTCTCTCTTTTACGATCTCTTCCTCTTACGATCACTGCTCTCCAAAGTTCGTTCGTCGTATTTATACGGCACTCTGGGGGCGGAGCCTACAGCGAACGTCACCGACTCCAGGGATTTCTAGAACTTCTTAGATGAATCTAGATGAGGTATTGCATCAGAAATCGCGGCGTTTCTCACGTCCCAACGAGATCCACAACACTCCTGCCGATTCTAGAATAGCCGCGAGCATAGGCGCCTCCAACAGTGGCGCGAAAGCCTCCTTGCTGCCGAACTTCTCGGAAATGCGTTCTCCTTTCCTTTATCTTTCTTTGCTATGAAGGAATTACTATCACACGGCCCCCCAAAAGAGAAAAAAAATGAAATCAATTGATTTTATTTTTTTTTCTAAAGAGAAGCAAAAAATTAAACAGCGGGGAAATAATTCTGCATAAAGCTTTAATCCAGTCAAACACGCACACTTCCCCACTCACACACTCACTCATGCGATAAAAGAAAACGGTTATTAATAATAATAATAATAATAATAATATGCTTTATTTCGGCTCGGGGCCATATACATTGATTATACAAAATACAGACGGTAGCAAACACAATCTAGATACATGTGAACATGATAAAATAGAAAAAGAAAATGAATAATCGGCACTTATCCACAAAGTAGCTGAGGTAGCATAAAAGCTAGTAATCATCATACTGAACCAAACAAAAACTTCTTTCAGTTTTCTTCTGAAGATTGAAAAAGAAACCCACAAATTCAATTTGTAACTTGTTTACTTCTATGTATTTACATTTAGTTTTACTCCACACTCGAGTACTTTCAGGCCCTTCTGTGGCCCATTCTCAAGAGATGTTGGGATGTTAGCCTGGGTCAAGGCCCAGCAGTCTTCTGGAACTTCTTCTCGTTGTGCTGTCATTTATGCGATGGCTGTTCTGGTTTTCTTGAGAGTTGCCAATCCCCTCTTGTCGCTCTGATTATCCTGAGCTGATGGTCAATGGGATTCACCCTTGTGGTAAGGGTGTGGTCACCGTAAGTCTGTTGGGCAGGAAACCTAATCTCCAGGTCAGCAGGGTCAATCTTAGCTTCTTTTAATATCAAAGCTCGGCTTATGGGATCTTCTGAGGTAAAACCTTTGTTTCCTTCAATTACTTTGATCTCTCTGATAAGCGCACCTTCTACTACCCTCCTGTGACTAATTTTTGTTGCTTTTGTATATAAGCCTACTGTTTTTTGAAATCCATCCTATGGTCATTTTCCCAACAATGTCTAGCTATAGCACTCCCCTGAGAGTTAAGCTGTACTGCCCTTTTATGTTCTTGGACTCTAGTCCTTATTCCCCTACCTGATTCCCCCACATATCTATCTCCACAATTATTGCAATTGATTATGTATACCCCCGCTACATCATCTGTATTACTGTCTTCTCCTTCCAATTTATTTTTACATACTTTGTTTTTTAAGGTATTATCAAAGGTATATACAAATTTATATTGACTTTCTTTCATTTTTGACGTGATTTGTTTCATTTTGTTAGGCATAAAAGGGAGGGCAAATATTTTTCTTGTTTTCTTTATTCCATGTACTCTCTACATTCGCTCTGTAAAATATTTTTCTAGCTTTGGTGAGTGCCCTTTTTCTGAACCATTCCGGGTATGCTAATGCATCGAAGCTTTTATCATTTCTTCTCTTTTCATAGTCATGATATAAAAATAGGGGTTCTAACAGGTTTATTTCTTAGAGCAATGAGAACGTGTGACCCTTGCAAGATAGAGCAAGAAATAAATTACATCGATAAAAGCTTCGATGCATTAGCATACCCGGAATGGTTCAGAAAAAGGGCACTCACCAAAGCTAGAAAAATATTTTACAGAGCGAATGTAGAGAGTACATGGATAAAGAAAACAAGAAAATAGTTGCCCTCCCTTTTATGCCTAAAATGAAACAAATCACGTCAAAAATGAAAGAAAGTCAATATAAATTTGTATATACCTTTGATTAATACCTTAAAAAACAAAGTATGTAAAAATAAATTGGAAGGAGAAGACAGAATACAGATGATGTAGCGGGGGTATACATAATCAATTGCAATAATTGTGGAGATATATGTGGGGGAATGTCAGGTAGGGGAATAAGGACTAGAGTCCAAGAACATAAAAGGGCAGTACAGCTTAACTCTCAGGGAGGGGAGTGCTATAGCTAGACATTGTTGGGGAAAATGACCATAGGATGGATTTCAAAAAACAGTATGGCTTATATACAAAAGCAACAAAATTAGTCACAGGAGGGTAGTAGAAGGTGCGCTTATCAGAGAGATCAAAGTAATTGAAGGAAACAAAGGTTTTACCTCAGAAGATCCCATAAGCCGAGCTTTGATATTAAGAGAAGCTAAGATTGACCCTGCTGACCTGGAGATTAGGTTTCCTGCCCAACAGACTTACGGTGACCACACCCTTACCACAAGGGTGAATCCCATTGACCATCAGCTCAGGATATCAGAGCGACAAGAGGGGATTGGCAACTCTCAAGAAAACCAGAACAGCCATCGCATAAATGACAGCACAACGAGAAGAATTCCGAGACTGCTGGGCCTTGACCCAGGCTAACATCCCAACATCTCTTGAGAATGGGCCACAGAAGGGCCTGAAAGTACTCGAGTGTGGAGTAAAACTAAATGTAAATACATAGAAGTAAACAAGTTTTACAAATTGAATTTGTGGGTTTCTTTTTCAATCATCATACTGGTAATAACAGTAATAATATTGGTGAGAAAAAAAAAATATGCATTGAGAGTAATAACTCAAATTTCAACTAGAGACCTTAGGTGGTTACAGTAGTCAGGTCCAGAGGGCTTAATACATAAATTAAATGTAAATAAAACTTTAACTTGATAGTAATCACAGTAATAGTGAAAAATTAAAATATCAGCAATAAATGTAATAATGACAAAAACTGCAGATGACATCTTGCCAATACAGAGATTAAGTCCTTTTAGGGGACAAAGGCCTCATTTTCCCATCTTTCCACAATTTTGATTTTCTTCTTGCTTCACTCCTTAGGATGCTTTGTATGAGCGAGTTGTGCTGTTTCTCACTCGGGTGGTTACCAGACTGGACATTGTTCGCCTAACAATGATTTTTAAATTGTCCAGGTGGTTTTCTATGAACATCTGTGTGGCGGAGTGGTAGCCGGGAGTGTTTGTGAGGCGCCTCAGAATGTCATTGTGCACAACAGTGATGCGTCGCATGGTCTCTCGGGTATAGTTCGTCCAGAGGGAACACCCATAGATACTGTAGCAGTACGAGCGGAAGAGCAGCAGTTTCACGTCTCGGTGACAGAAGGCAAACCTCCTTGCAATCATGTTGCCCGCTGCACATAGTTTACGACGCCTCTGTTCAATGTCTGCCGTATCTTTTAGGTCGTCGGTGATAATGTGACCCAAGTACGGAAATTCGTGCACAAATTCCAGCCGATGGTTTCCGAGGAAAATTTGAGGTTCTGCAATATGCTTAAGCGATCTTGGGAGCAGCGACATGCATTGGGTCTGGTTCGTTGTAGATTATATCAAATTCCTCTGCATATTGGCGGCAAGTGTCGATGAGTTGTTGGAGACCTTGCACTGATGGGGAAATCAGAACCATATCGTCGGCGTAACAGAGGTTGTTTATAGTTGTTTCATTGACAGTGCATCCGATTGGGAGCGAGTTCAGTTTGACGTTCAAGGCATCTGTGTACTATTACAAACAGGTATGGAGAGAGAATGCCCCCTTGCCGAAGCCCGTTTAGGGAGCCGAAGGTGTTAAGATAATACGTTTCCCCATTTGACACAGAATTTGCTGTGTGGAGAACCAGCAATGTAAAATGCCAATTAGATATAGGGTGTGCCCCTTTTATGCAGCTTCAGGAAGAGCTTCAGGTAGTTTACTCTGTCAAATGCTTTTCTCACAAAACAAAGGAAAACAGGAGAGGCTGATGATAGGTAGTAGTTCAGCAATTCTTTCAGTATGTAGATGCAGGTGTCGGTTGAGTGGTTTGCTTTAAACCCGAACTGGTTGTCAGTGGTGTGTAGAAAGGGGAGAAGTCTCACTAGAAGAACAGACTCAAGTATCTTCGATGCGATCGTTGTGATTGCAATCGGCCGGTAGTTGCCAGGGTCAGCTGCATCCTTTAGCTTGTTTTTGATTAATGGTATCAAGTGAACTAAGAGTAGGGAGTCTGGAAGAAACCGGTGAATTATGCACGCATTGAATAGGGCAGCTAGCAAAATGTAAATTATCGGATGGCAGAGTTTGGAAGGCCTCTGCAGGAAGACCATCACAGCCGGGCGATTTATTATTAGGTAGGCTGTTTATGGCATCGCTGATGTTACCTGGCGTAAAACGGTCTGCAAAATGAAATTGAATGTTGTCAGTAAGGAGGTTATCTACATCCCTTCGGGAATCTTGATCATTTATGTAATTCAGGATATTGTTGAAGTGATCGCCCCACATACTTGCAATAGCTTCGTCTCCGACTGCTTCCCCTACTCTCTGTGATAGCTTTTTTTAGTTTTGGGATTTAAAGACTGGATATCTTTCCAAAGACGAGGATAATCACCAGATTCTAAGTTTCTAGACATTGCATCGGCTCTTAGTTGTTTTTCATATAACCTGCAGTGCTTAAGAGCAAGTTTGAACTGCGCTCTTGCCTGTCTCATTAGCAATGCAGTGTGCCCTTCCCTGGGGCTACCATTTTGCCTCCACAGTAAAAACATTTCTCGTGAGTGTGTATACAGATCTTTAACCAAGTCATTCCATCCAGGAATATTACGAGAATTACCTTGACGAAATCTGTAGGCAGTCCTGCCCGAAGCAAGCAAAGCGGAGATTATGTTCGAATAGAATTCATTCAGATCCCTCTTGTGGTGGTCATTTCTACAATTTGTGTTAGTACAAAGTAAGGCGTCTGCCGGTTGAACTATTGACCGCAACCTGGTTTCCGTGGTCGCTCTAAAGTATCTGGTTTTCTCTTGGTTTTTAAAATCCCAGTTTACCGCTGGTGGGCGATCAGCTAGGGGGTTCACTTGGTAGGGAGGGATGGGGTACTGAATGACACCTGTAATGGGATGTGATCGTAGCCCGTTGCAAGGTCATAGCGAATATTGCAGGTCATAATAGAATCATGAAGTTGTTGTGGGGATGTGATGCAGTGGTCCAACCAGGAAGTTGTAATAGCGTCCGCTCTATATGTACATATGAATAAGAGGAGGGAGGGAGGAGCATAACATCGCTAATTTGGAGAGCATGATTTTGACAGAAGCGAGTAAGTTCATTATAAAATTGTTTTGTGGGGTGTGAATTAAGGTCCCCTATTATACAAATATGATCAGCTGGAGAGTCATAAATAATACTGTGTAACTCCCCTAGGATCATGCAGTAATGATCAAAATTATTGTTATTTTCCCATGGCATATAAACATTGATAATTAGGATTTTAGAGTTCCCTATTGTCACTTGAATCCCCAGCAATCTGTCACTCCTGTAGGTCATCACCTTTATCGTATTGTCTAACGATTTGTGCCACAGGAAAAGAAAGGCATCCTTTCGGGCGACCGGCTAGGATTTGGTCTGTAACTTGCATCGATGAAGTCGAGAAGGTTCTGAAGTCTTCATGAATTGAATCGCATATGGCAAGGTCATGTGGCCAGAGGAGCGTTTCTTGCAATGCAATGATGCCTTTGAAATTTTTACAGAACATGTTTAGGAGAGGAATGTTCCGCTTGAGGCCAAAGATATTCCAAGAGATTATGTTTAATGTATCCATGGCTACTCACGAAGATGGGAGATGAATGCGCTGATCATTTGGGTGGATGGGTAGCCAGACCGTGGCAGTCACTCGCCGTGGGCGGTTGGCTGGCACTTGCGGTGGAAATGACCCTGGTTGGAGTGTCAGTAAGTTCCCCTGGGGGTGGTTGTTGATCCCGGATTAGTCTGTATCTTGAAACTAATATATTAGGACCGAAATTCTCGCCTTTAAGAACGTCGAGGTGTTGAAATAGGCAGGTAATCCTGTAAGACACTTTATGTTTAATCCTGCATGGGAGTTCGTGGGAGATGAGTGGGTCAGAGCCAGTGAGAAACTTGACTCTCTCCACTATGGCATCTAGCGTCACCGATGAGCGCAGATTGTGAATTACTATGTGACATCTCTTCTCATGTGTCGGGCGAGGTGAAACACGAATGTTGGGCTCCGGTCCGGCGGCCCAAACGGGAGGTTCTTCTCTTCTTTCTGCTTGTTTGTATCTGCCAGCCGCCAGACCCCTCATGATCAGTTTCATCTGCATCTACGATGGGGGTTGGGGGGAGAGATAGGGTGGGGAGGATTACGAGGGCTAGTAATCATCACCGGAGATATATCTTCCACCGGAGGTACTGGGGAGGGAGAAGCGGTTGGGGGATCAACAGTCCCCTCGGAACGGGGCACTTCCGTGTTGCTGGGAGGCGAGGAAAAAACTGGATGCTGCATTCGTAGTAGTCTGGTGGCTATCAGTGCGATTGTCTATCGATCCCTGCACTCCTTTGATCGCATCCCAGATCCGTGTGAGATTATTTGTTTCCACAGTTTTAAGACTGTCTAGGGAGGGATTCCTGTAGTCCTTTGATCACGTCCAGATTCTTGATAATTTATCATTTGTCTCTTCAATTTTTTCTGAGTTTTTTCCAATTATATCTGAGAGAGATTTTGCTGTTTTGAAGGCATTTCTGCCGTGTGGTACACCGCAGGTAGGCTTAGGTCAGCAGGGCCCTTTGGTGGTCAGGTTGTAAGGGTCATCGGCGTAGATTTCCACCGAGCAGGTCCTTAGCCACTTAGTGATATACGATATTTTTTTGTGAGAGGACAAGTTCTTCGCGGATCGCTCCTTGAGAATGCTCTCTGGTATCAGATCTTTGCATTTCGTATATGCAACGTTGATTTCCTCATCGGAGAAGGCATCACTGACAGATTGTATAGCGGACTCGACGTCGGAACGGTTCGATTGGTATTGTAGATAAAAAAGACAATTGTTCGCGAGTACGGAACTTGTGTGTGGGGCACAGGCACCGGTAGGTGCCAGGGTCACTTGCGCAACGTTGGGAGGTTGGTCGGGTGACATTTTGCGGTAAGGGAGGGGTCAAGCACTAACACATACACTGCATTCTTTTACCCACTTCACAGGACCAATAGGCCTCGAGTAGCTGTGATTTGAAAGATTTCTAAGGCACTGATTGGAGCAGAGAGAATATTAGAATAACTGCAATTGCATAACACTCTCCGGCTTACACGCCGGGTATTACGTGGAGACACTATTAACACATTGCTTACTATAAGAGGTATAATCACCAAGGGCGAAAAACCCTTCTTTTCTGTGAAGAAACGCGAGAGAGACCTCCAACACGTCCGCACCCCACACACACACACATACATATATATTAGGCTACTCATTCTGAGAAATCTCTAAAGAGGCTATCAGCTAATACATTATCATTCTCTCTTACTTCTTCCGTTTTCTGAACTCTGCTTAAAACTAATAAATACTAAAACACCTCTTGTGTTTTTTCTCAAAACTAATGTCACTCAGTAACACTGTTACACGGGTGGAGGCCACGGCACCGGGCGTTGTTTATAATTCTGAAGCAAATTTATATTCATTGCCTTTGCTCTACTCTTACCCACATTAATTCTATAATGTAGTACTGAATAAAGACCTTCGTACTTATAAGGTAAAAATGGACTTTCTCTCGAGACTAGTACTAAAAGTTTATCTCTTTCACACAAACTTCTCTCTTTTGCTTGAAGATGAGGGTTTCCTTCAGTTTCCCCTTTACTTCCATTCGGGTTTTCTTTCGCTAATTGCCAAGCGCTTCCATTCTCCTCCGCAAGCTGCCAAACATCTCTTAGATTGTTTTTATAATAATCAAGATTAGTTATGCAATCATCTTTACCCTAACTTCTAGACAAAGTTCCGAACATATTTATAAATACATTCTCGAAAGATAAGCCTACTGAAGGAATATTACACAACTGAACTCGAGAAATTACTTGAATCGGTTTCCCGGCAATTTGATATTCATGACAGTTTAAAGCATATCTCTTAAAACACCCATCGTTTTTCATCTTAGGCCAAAAGTACGCCATACTGTTGGGTTTGCAATGACACATCGTCCTGGAGACTGAACTTTATTACAGGATACTCGGGAGCCAACTGACTCGCAACAGCGTATACAGAATTACAGATAACGGATGCATGCTCGGCAGCGCATGGCCGAAGAACATATCGTACATCCCCCCCTCAAGAATATACTTATACATGGCAAAAATAAAAAGGGGAAAAATACAAAACATATCGTACATCTCCCCCCCCAAGAACATTCTTATACATGGCAAAAAATAAAAAGGGGAAAAATGCCCTTAGATCAATGAGAAATGAGAGACAAGAGAAGAAACAAAAAATTAAAGCTAACTTCTCGATGCATACCCAAAAACGAAATAGAATACATAAATTCGTACATCTCCCCCCCCCAAGGAACATTCTTATACAATGACAAAAAATAAAAAGGGGGAAAAATGCCCTTAGATCAATGAGAAATGAGAGACAAAGAGAAGAAACAAAAAATTAAAGCTAACTTCTCGATGCATACCCAAAAACGAAATAGAATACATAAATTCTCTGAAAAGAAATATCATTCCTGATGCAATTGCATACAAAAGATAATAACATCACTCTACAAAGTAACCTTTGAGCCACTTGGGTTTACCTGCGGCTCTTCTGGGCCTTTAATTAACGACGTTGGGCTCCTGTGTGGTGCGTGTCCCCTGTTTCTGTCGGGGTATGGTTTGCGGAGGACTCGTGCTGAGACATGGGCGTGCCAGAGGGGCGGAGCGATGACTCTCAGGTGTCGTCTGTTTCTTTTTGACAGCCTGCCGGCTCTCGTTAGCTTGACGGTGTAATGACGATGGGGCTTTGTTTCTGTTACTATGCCCGTTCGATCCCATTGCTTGGTAGCTTGGTTTTGTATGCGTACATGGGTACCTAGTTCGATGGGCGGCAGTCTTCTGGTAGTGCCAGGGATGCGCATCGCCTCCTGCAACCTTGCCACTTGTAACTCCCTTCGACGTATTGTCTGCCTCCAATATCTGTCTACTAACAGGTGTCTCCTGGCCGTCGGTACCCATCGCGCAGCTGGCGACCCGTTGCAAGCTGAGACGGCGACTTGTTAATTTCCCTGAGAGGAGTGTTTGAGATACTGAAGTATCGCCAGGGCCGTTTTGTCCGACTCAAGGGGCTCCACCCTTTAACGTATTTTCCCGGAGTAAAGCCTCTTCGCCGATTTGGGACAGCTGCTTCTTCTGCCCTGCCGTTAGACTGGGGATACTGGGCCGACGACAGCCGGACCTTGACTCCCCATCTCCTGAAGAAGGCCTCCATCTCCTCACTGGCCAAGTTCGTGCCTCCGTTAGTTGATATTTGTTCTGGGGCTCCCCAACGCGAGATATATGATCGAAGGTGATTACTGATTTTGTTAGACGTGGCACCATTGGGGGGGGAAATGAGCCACTTCTAACCAACCTGTTAGTCTATCCGCATACACATGTATACACTGCCTTCTATCTGGAACATATCTGCGACGACTTGCTGGAAGGGATATTCCGCAGGCGGCGTGTGTATCATTTCTTCAGGAGGCAGAAGGGGCATGTTCATCGCATGAAGTGCATCGGGCGCGGCAATGCTGAAGGTCCCCTTCTATTCCCGGCCAATAGACCGACTGCCTGGCCCTTCTAAGCATCGAGTCGAGGCCTTGGTGTCCTGCGTGTAGGTTAGCGGCTACCTGGCGGCGTAAATCCTCGGGTATAACCAAGCGAACACATCCTTGGTCCACTGAGCATGTCACCAGATCCTGGTTGATGGCTAGCCGGTCCCGAACGCTGAAGAAGGGGCGAAGGCAAGCGAGTTCTTGCGACTTCTGTTGGGGCCAGTCGCCCGCTGCAACCCTTGCAAGCAAGAGCTGATATACAGGGTCGTTAGATGCGGCGCTCCTGACGCAGTCTTCATCCAACACGATGATATCCCGGTTCCAAGGCGGCCACGGTTGCACATGCCACTGCCACTTGAATGTCGTCCTCCAAATCCACGTCGGAAGCTTCGTGGGTGCTCGCATGGTCGGGTACCTTGAAAGAAAATCCGCGCAGTGTTCCTTTTTCCGGGCAGGTAATTTTCAATTGTGGAACTTGAACTGGAGTGTCTTCTCTTTCAGGTTGAATAATCTCGGGTTGATGACGTCCTTGAGGGCTCTGTCACCCAGTAGCTTGACGAGAGGTACGGGGGTGGGGTCCGTGATGATGGTGAGATTAGGACACCCAGTAGGAACCGCCTGGCCGCCTTCCGCAAGCACCAGGTAACTGCCCGGGCTTCTCATTCTACAGGGGCATACCCAGCTTCAGAGGAGGTGAGGTGTCGACTTACCACACAGGGCAAGGCGCCAGCTGCCCTTGCTTGAACAAAAGGGGCTGTCAGCTGACTGACAAATACAATACTGCTGAAGGGACTACGAACCCGATACCATCTTTACTCCATCCGGCCATTATCGTCGTAGGGCGTGTTTTGTCGTAATATGCCAAGCCGTCCTTGGCTAATTGACAGATGACCCCTCCTGTGCCTGCCAGAGTTTGTCACGTAGCTGACTATCCCAGTAAACGTTTTTTTTCCAGTGGGCTTTCTAGGAGGTCCCTAAAGGGCTCCATGCTGGGCGCCGTTGCAAGGAAGGAGCTAACTGCTTCACGAACCCGAACCCCACGACCTAATATCCGTGATGGAGGGCTTCTCTGGCATATGGAAGTTACAAATGGCGTCTAGTCGTTCGTCTGCGGGTTTGTATGACTCCCATCCCAGGTAATAACCGACGAAAGTTGACCTCTCTCTTGCAGAATTTAAACTTCTCGGGCTTGAGTGTTTATACCTGCAGAGGCACAACGTTGACAGGAATTCATATACATGCCAGAACGCCTCTTCAATGCTGTGATCGTATAGCAAAGTGTCGTCAATGCATTTATGCTTTCTGGTGATGTCTTGCAGGCATCATCAAACCTTTTTGTGTAGGCGTCGACGCCAAACAGTGACCCATGGGTGTTCTACGATAACGGTATCGTCCCCATGGAGTGATAAAGGTCGTAAGCGGGCGGCTGTCTTTTTGTCCCAATTCCACTTGATGGAAACCCCAGTGGGTGTCCGCCGTAGTCTTGTACGTATGAATGGGGATGCTTGAAATCATGTCGAAGGGTGCCGGTGTATGATGAGTTGCCTGAAGACAGTGGGCGTTGAGGCGCTGGAAGTCTACTTGTGAGGCGAGGTTGACCCGTCTTTTTTTTTTGGCGACAACGACCATCCTTGCACACCATTCCGTTGCATCCCCCACTTGGGACTGGTTCTATCACGCCCTTCCAAACGTCCTCGTCAAGTTGAGCCTTGACCTCCTCTTCCCAATGCTTAGGGATTGTCGCGGGCGTGTGACAGGCATAAGGCACGGCATCAGGCAACAAATGGATGTGGTGCTGCTTGCCCGTCATGACAGGTAACGGTTCCCTGGTTGTATTAAAGGTTGTTGAAGAGAAATGCCGTAATAACCATTCCTCAAGTCTCGGTATATTCTCCTCCACAGGCAGGATGGGTAAGGTGGCTGGCTTCATTGTCTTAGGGGAGTTAGGCCGTGCGACGTCTTCATTAAGCACATCAGCTGATGCAACGAGATGGTAGGGGTGAGGGAAGTCAGGGGGCGGTTACTATTCCCAGCTCCTTACAAGCATTCAGCGATATATAGAAGTTCTTGGCCGTCGGCACAAAGTAAACCTCCTGCTTCGTGCATCGCCCACCTATATCAATGAAGCATGCCGTTGATCCAAGACATCTCACTCGGAGATTAGCTACGTCCCTCAGACCTGTTCGCGGCTGCAACTCCAGTGAATTTATTTGCAGTCTTGAGAGAATCGTGGGTCCGGCAACGCATATCTGTGCTCCTGTGTCTGCTACGACGAGTGTGGATACTGAATTCCCATTTCTATGGGAAACACAAGTCTTGATTGTGGGGTGGGGGGAGAGGTGCGTGTCTGCAACAATCGCTAAACTCCTGCAACAATCGCTAAACTCGAGGCAAGCGGCGCTTTCTTCGTATTCCTGCAGCATTTCTGAAAGTGCCCTACCTTTTGGCACCCGTGGCTTGTCATACCTCTTGCTGGGCACGACGCTCGACCAAAGGGATGGCGCCCCCCACAATTTCCGCAACGCTTCACATTGGAATTGCCGCGCAACACCGCGACGTCTGCTCTACGTCATCATGCCTGTGACGTCATCACTCGAGGCGCCAGCAGACTCCCTTTCACTGATAGCGACGTGCGGGACACTTTCAACATCTTGACGTGCAGCTTCGAAAGTGCAGCACAGTGCCTGAAGGGCATCTACACTTTTAAATGTCTCACATGCCTGAAAAACATGCCTCTTTAATACAGGGTCACTGAGGCCTACCATTATTTTCCGCAACAGCATGTACTCTATTAAACACTCCCCGCATTTGGGACACTCAAAATCACTGTCGGTGGCCTTCTGAGCACACCTCGAAAAATAGTTGCTCACTGATTCCTCGCGCCCTTGTGCAAAGGCAAAGAATTCAGACCACTGAACTGCCTGATTTGACGACCGCAACACAATATCCCCGATGGCATCCAGAGCCGCGTCTGGGGCGAGGGCATTCCATTTGGCATCTGAATACCGAGCGTCCAGTGCACGTTGCAACGCCGGTACACAGTTGAGCCTAATGTGCAGGACAACATCCTGCGGCGGGAACTTGTTTAAGGGTGGAATCCAATACGTCATCGAACGTCTCCAGGATCTGAACGCTGCCGAGGACATTACCGCCTCACACTTCTCAGGGGCAGCAGAGACAGGAACTTTACCGGCACATGCTCCTGAACCGGGAAGGGCATCCTGAAAGGAACGGATGGCACGCTGCTGGTCTGCAAATAACGTCTGTGCTTGCATGACGGCCTGTGACAAGGCCCTTGGCATTGCAGGTGAGGCATGCCTCGGCGTGGCCTGGGGTGGTCGACGTATCTGGGGCATGGCTTGGTCCTTATCCTACTCACTGCGCCATGTTGGGTTTGCAATGACACAACGTCCTGGAGACTGAACTTTATTACAGGATACTCGGGAGCCAACTGACTCGCAACAGCGTATACAGAATTACAGATAACGGATGCATGCTCGGCAGCGCATGGCCGAAGAACATATCGTACGCATACTAATACACTTGAAAGTTTCATTTACTCCCAAATGTCCTTGCTCATCATGTGCTAACTTCAAAACTAGTTCACGAAGCTTCCTAGGAACTATTAATTGTTCTGTGACTTCCCCTTTACTACCTGACTTCGGTCGAACATAACGACACAAAACTCCGTCCTTTAAACAAAAAGTTTCCTTAAACACATCATCGAGATCACCATCCAGCTCATATTAAAAAATTCGGGTTAATGTCTCATCCTCTTTCTGCAACTTGACTAGCTCATCCTTATCCAAAACGTTAGAGCCTAATTCATCACCGTAACTAGTACTAGATACTGGTACATTTACTACGTTACTCTCGACAGCTACGCCTTCCCCTTGGCTCTCACTGTCAACGATAGAGTTAGGTCTCTCAGCCACATTCATGCCAAGATCAACCTCGCTACCTCTATCACACTCGTTCGAATCCACGAACTCACACTCATTCGAATCCACGAACAAATTGTGATCGTAGTCTATGTCTGTATCTAAACCCAACCTAGTTACTACCATTTCAGGCACTGGAATATTCCTCACAACAGGATTCACATTCTTGGATAAAGCTAAGTCATTACCGACAATAATGTCAACGCCTTCAACGGGCAAACTGTCCACAACTGCAAGTTTTACTTCTGACACTACCTGACTTTCTAAATTCAACTTCAACAAAGGACAAAGAACACAAGTGTTAGGAAATCCACCTAACATAACTTTCTCTTCCACATTGATTTCTGCCCTGTTCGGCACACACTCACTCCTTATCAGTGATACAGCGGCCCCTGTGTCTCGAAGCAAGACTACTTCTCTCGAATCTACTCCTCCAAGAGAGGAAACTACGCCTTCCGACAGAAATTCACCAAAAACTTTCCTAGTTTCTCTCATCACATCATCCCTACTTGACGAAAGGTTAACTAGAAACACTGGTTTCTTACCATCCTTCCTTTCTACTGCACAGTTTCTCGCTAAATGCCCTTTCCCATTACATTGGAAACAAGTTCATTCTGAGCCACTAGATGCCATTCTACTCTTACAAACCTTAGACGTATGACCAGGTTTTCCGCATGTATAACAGGAATAATCACTTTTACTCGCATTGCTATTACTAGGACTGAAACCTTTACTGCTTTGTACTCTACCAGACGAAGGATCATTTCGTTTCTTACTAACACTCAAATTATGAGTTAGACTATATTCGTCAGCTAGCCTAGTTGCTCCTGCAAAAGATACTTCTCGCCTATCCTCTATATAAAGTTTAATCTCGGGGGACACGTTATCTTTGAAGTTTTCTAACAACACTAAGTTCTTCAAACTATCAAAACCATCAACTTTAGCAGAATTTAACCAATCAAAAAACAGCCTTTCTAACTTCTTACAGTATTCTACATACGTAATATTTTCATCCTTTCTCAAATTTCTAAATTTCTTACGGTACGCCTCCGGTACTAACCTATATGCGCTAAGAACAGTTTCTTTCACGATATCATAATTATCACATTCCTCCTTAGTCATGCAACTATACACAGTAAGTGCCCTACCACTCAAAACTGACTGCAAATATAAAGTCCACGTTTCTTTAGGAGAACCTACTCGTTCCATTAACTTCTCAAAACACATGAAATATGTCGTAACATCTTCTTCATCGAACTTTGGTACTAATTTCAACACTGCACTAACACGTAACATATCAGCTTCGTTTCCGTTCTTGCCTGACCGACTGTTACGAGTACTTTCCCTTAACCGAGCAATTTCCAACTCATGCATACGTTCTTTCTCTCTCTCTTCCTGCTCATGCATACGCTCTTTCTCTCTCTCCTCCTGCTGCATTAACAACATTTCTCTCTCTTGCTGCATTTTCATTGCTTCTCTCTCTTGCTGCATCTTCATTGCTTCTCTCGCTTGCTGCACTTCCCCTCATACACACGCAAACAGATTAGAGAGGACAAACACAGGCCAAGTGACATTATAATACTACATAGTGATCCCCCCCACCCCCCCGAGTAAAACTTTCCCCGAGAGATAAACACCCACACAAGACGTCTGTCATTCCTTTTCTCTCTCTCTCTCTTTCTAACTGATAAATCTCTTTCCTTATTCATTTATTGTCACTCATAATTCGCTTTTACAGAATGACTTCCTCCTATTTGGCATATCTTTAATTCCTCTCTCTCTCTCTCTCTCTCCTCTCTCTCTGAACCATTTCGTTCTGGGTCAATTTCAAGCGTTCTTAGGTGACGAAAAAAAACAATCTCTCTCTCTCTCTCTCTCTCTCCAGGTCATGAACCTGTAGTGAGATAAAGAGAATGAAGAAGAGACTCCACACTATCGGATTCAATACAGGTCAGGTTAAGTGTCCGAATACTACTATTATCGTGATAAGTTCGTTTCGTGCACAAACGCCTGACTTGGGGTTTGGGAGGACTGAATGAATGATGGCTTCAGAACACGAGGAAGAGAATGGGAAAATGAAGACATAATTAAAACTGTACTTGTAATAAAATGCGAAATCAGGGAAGACAGGCGTACTACCAGTCTGATGGTGCCAAAGGAACCACACACATGCCCAGACATGGTGTCTAAAAGTCTAAAAGCCAAGAACAAGAGGTCATCAACAGCCAGACAGGTATAGTGTGTCTCAGGAGGACTGAATCACCATTCACATGCAGGAAAAAGCTATTCGGCCTATTGTAGACCAAGATGAATATATCAATCTACACATAATGACTGCTACTAGCAGGTCATCACAATTATTAACATTCCAATATCAAAACCATACACGGTTAATGGCTCTAACAAAATAGCGGAATAAAACAGAAAATATTTCATATCTATATAACACTAAGGTTGACTTTGACACTATATTATGTATACATATAAATGATATAGTAAGCACATTTACAATCGAAATGGAAAGGACCTATAATGAATTAGGAGAGGATCTAATGATTCATGGGAGTAGGAGGAGGAAGAGGAAGAGGAAGAGGAGGAAGAGGAGACGTTGGTCAAATCATTTTACGCAATTACTGACGAGAGAGAGAGAGAGAGAGAGAGAGAGAGAGAGAGAGAGATACATACGAGGTTTTGGAACATAGTACAAGATACTTTCCTTAAGAGAAATGATATAACAAACAGAATTACAGTAATATATATATATATATATATATATATATATATATATATATATATATATATATATATATATATATATTTTAGGGCTGTTGCCTTGTATAATAAGGCGCCCTATGAGGTAATGTTAGACTTGCGATAATCTTAACGCTAAGTCGGTTGGTATTGCACTTCCATATTCATGGGAGTGGCTTGGGGTTTGTAGATCACTTACGAAGTCGGGATTATCTTTTTGTTTATGACGACGAGGTGTTAAACTCATGATGATTCGGTGAGGAGGTTCTTGTAGAAAACACCGAAGTATAAAAATATATATATTCTTCTGAAGTTTACATGGTGAAGATCAGGTATGATTGTACAAGTCTTCTAATAACGATAGCTTGATCGCTTCTGCCAATGATGATGGCTACTTCTGTTCTCTCTACATGATAAAGCTTAGGTAAAGAGATACAGGTCTTCTAATGACGATAGCTAACTCTGTTCTGCCTGTCTACCATCTCTGTTACCATTCATAAGGGAACAGACAGTAGTTCGAACATATGAACATACATACAATCAAAATGAGACACACTACAGATCACGTAGGCCGTTTGAATTATAGGTCACGATGTTTGTCTCAAGCAGGAAGCTTGGACTAACGTTTATAAACAATTGAATGACTACAGGTGACGGCATGTCAACTTAGCTTACATACTTATTGTATACGTCATCTTTAGCGTCTCTAGTCTTTTATATATATGGACTAACATTCCATATTTTATTATGTAAACACTTACATATATATAACATTTATGCCGGTACCTCCATGGTTTGCTTAGAAAAACAAAACAAAATCTGAACTGTTATAAATAAGTTTCTGACAATACGAAATTTTTCGATGGAAAAACTATAAATTTTGAAACGTGGGAATACGAAGAACCAGAAAGGTTGGTGAATAAAGCAAAAAAAAAAAAAAAAAAAAAAAATCTAAACAGCTTAGATTTATGGGAACAAACCAAGCGGACAACTAACTAATGACCCTCACAGCCAGACAGAAAGAGCTTTTCACAACGTTGTCATAAACAAGGAAATATTTATGCAAATACGACAGCTATATATGGCCTCCTCCTCCTCCCCACACTTCGAAAAGAAAGAAACGAATTCAGTTGAAAGTCTGGTGGAGTGAGGCTCTGGCATCAGATTTTCTGAAGTCACAATTTCGGGAAACGAAAGGAGTGGGTATGTAGGCCTATAAGTTGCAGAGAGAGAGAGAGAGAGCTCCCTAATCTATCTCTTTTAGTATCATAGATTTTCTGAAATCACAAATAGACCAGAAAGGAGTGTAGGTCTAGTGATATGGATTATGTTACGGTGAATCTGCTGCTGTGTATGTGAGAGAGAGAGAATGATTGATAAAGAAACATTATCTTATGGGTTTGGAATATTCCCCTGATGGCAAAATGAATCTTTGCCGTCGAGTACAAAAGCACTCCATCAATCAATCCTCAAAGGCAAAAGTTGAAAACGAAAATAAGTAGCAGAGAGAAAAACTTTCTTGCAGGTGGGGGCAAGAGTGGACCCAGTCCTTCCCCGAATATACTACGTATGGCATCCATTTCAATGAGGAGGAATTTGCACCCTTTCTCTCTCTCTCTTGGTGTTTCAAAAGCTTGTTAAATGGAATGTATAAATCTGAGAAGCGTGGTCAGATAGAGAGAGAGAGAAGAGCAACTGAGGTGAACATTCGATAGCAATCATTTACCGGACTTAGCAACTGAGATGTTGTGGGGGGGAGGGAGGGGGGTCATTTGCTAACAGGTTAAAAAGGCTCTATCACAAATCAGATATGATAACAGAGACGAATGGAATTGGAGTCCATGATCACGATATAGAAGCAGAGGTTGACGTCAACAATGGCGATCACGGTTATATGAATACACGGTATCGAATGCATTACTATACTTGGTTTTCGTTTAAGTCGAAGTCACACTCGGATGGTAGCAACGATTTCCTTTTTCTTCAGTTATTATTATTATTACAACAATGGGTTGTAGTCGGGGGATATTTACATGTATTCATTCTCAGTCGCAAAGATTAGTTTGACCGATATTTTAGTTAACTTCATCTTTACTGTCAAGCAAAGATGAACTAGTACTAATCAATGGAAAGGTGGTGCTATCTTAATATAGCGTACGTGCATTATCTCTCTCTCTCTCTCTCTCCTCTCTTCTCTCTAACAATATTCTTTTGTAATTCGCTCTTCAAATAGTTCTCCATTACAGGGTTTTTGGATAGGCATGGAGCCAGGAAAGAGAGACAAAGAGAGAGCTCTTCTATCACTTAAAAAGTAGGAATAAAAATATATAAAAAAAATAAAATGATAACAGAACAAGCACATATTAGTACCTCCACCTACCTCAATCCCTTATGGTTAGTCATGTATACTTATCGTCCAAAAACCGGTTATTACCTACAGGTGTGTCAGCAGGACCCAAACGAAATCTGGGCAGTTTGAAACAAGGCGGCACCTTCCCCAACCCCACCCACCTCCAACCAGGTCCCTTCTCCCCAAAATATCAAAGCATCAATCTTTGCACTTTGTCAAAAAGCGAACAGAGTTTTGCAGCATTAAAAAAGTTAGCCTTACTATCTGACGTAGTAACGATCAGGCAAAACATCTGTGTAAGTTTCTCTCTCTCTCTCTGTTCCTCGTTGGACGATTGGTTTTCGCGCTCGGCTGACAATCCGGTGGTCAGAAGTTCAATTCTCTGCTCGGCCACGCGGAATCAGAGGAATTTATTTCTGACGATAGAAATTCACTTCTCGATATAATGTGGTTCGGATCCCACAAAAAGCTGCAGGTCCCGTTGCTAGGTGACCAATTGGTTCCTAGCTACGTAAAAATATCTGAGCCTTCGGGCCAGCCCTAGGAGAGCTGTTAATCAGCTCAGTGGTCTGGTAAAATTAAGATATACTTAACTTTCTCTCTCTCTCTCTCTCTCCACACGTTGTTTCAAGTATATATAAAAACTAGCTAATTCGGGAATTTCACACGAAGAGAGAGAGAGGGAGAGGGAGATGAATACACTACTATTCCTTCCGCCAAGTGTGAGCGTTTCAGGTTACTAGAGAGCGAGATACCATGTCCTACTCAGTTCATATGTTACCTACCCGCTGATACTTATTACCAGCGAAGGTATTTAGCATTTAGGTATGCGTTAAACCTGAGCGTTAAGGCAAATTGGCTACACTCAATCTCTCCGCCCCCCCTCTCTCTCTCTCTCGAGGTGATCACTGGCATAGCCTCCTCTCTCTCTCTCTCTCGAGGTGATCACTGGCATAGCCTCCTCTCTCTCTCTCTCTCTCTCTCTCTCTCTCTCTCCATTCCAACAGGTCATCAAATCAGAGTCGGAGTTATAAAAAATATATATGTTTATTTAAAGTAAAGCATTAGTTGAATAATACAAGTTCTTACAAGATCAACACTGGAAAGATAATAATTCAAGTCACACAGACAAACTAACTCAGATAACCCCCCAGTATTTAAATGTCTCAGTCAGTAATTAGTCACACCAAATCTCTTCTCCAAAATATAATAGTTCCCTCCATTCGGGACCCTCGGCTCCCTAGGACTCTCGGTCCCTTCACTAGAACCGCCTGTTTAAAAGACAAGAGAACACACTAGTGAGCACACACACAATTGTAAAGACAAAGTCAAAGATTAAACAGAACATCTTTACAAAATGTCAAACAGACAACAAGCCATCCCTTTGGCTAAAGTAAGTCAACACTTGCCCATTACAGCCTGGAAAACCACAACACAAATAATCAAAACTTTCGCAGATCTATCCCAGCATTCTGCCTTTCTCCCCCGTAGCTGTCTCCCTAGTTTCTCGGGTAAACATGCCATTATGAATAGACATAGTTCGTACACGTACACATGAACTCACATAAAACTGGTCACAACCAGTTTTCAAAGGCTTTTGAACAAGACCTCGTGAACTCACGAACATTGACTCACTTAACTATGCATCTTCCTATCGCACCATCCCAGAAATGATTTATCAGCTTTCTCAGGTCAACGCTTCGGACTCTGAATTTATGTGCGCATTCTAAAAAAAGTCACAGCACATCACATTGGCATATTAAATATATTATTAATTATAGCCCTCTTTCATCTGGCACAAATATTATTCATTAATGGATGGAAATGCATGAAAAATGCACAATAAAATAAAAGTATGGTTGTACTTACCTAATCGCCAGTAAGACAGGCCGAGGTCCCCAGCAAGGCTTGTTGGGGTGTGGGGGGGGGGGGGGGGGGGGGGGGCGGCGTGATGCTGGCATAATCAGAATTTATGTGTTTGGATACATACTAGAACAGTCTGTGCCTTTGCATACTGGGTCCTCCTCATGGTGCCTTAGATCACTTCCTCGTGATATGTGTTCCCTGCGGCCTGCAAGTTCGTAGTCAACCCCTCTCCCTCCATCCCCAACGCCACCCCGGTCTCCACCAATTGGAAAGCATGGCTCCATCATCCAAAAAAAATAAAGCTGTTTTTTCCACAGAATCAGAGGACGTTGGTCACAAACACACAGGGCAGATCTACATCGTCTAAACTCAATATATAGCGGTAATAATAATGGTTATTAATATCCTTTTGTAATTAGCGATTAAGTTCAAGGGAAACGCCCTCCAGCACCAGATTCTCACTGACAACAAATATGATCAAAAGCAAATGTTGCTCTTCTTCTTCGAATTCTTTCTGGCAAAAAGTAATGCTTTATAACGGCCCTCCAGAAAACTATGATGGATAGAAGCTGGCCCAATTCATTGCATATAACAATATCATCGGTAAATAAACTTTAGGGGGGTAAAATTTCTGCATTCAAAGCGATTCTCGACCATAATGAAGGTGGTGCATAGCATGGTTCTTCATGCGCACATTCTGAACGGGGTTGTAAGGAAGGAAAATTACGCGTCATAATACGTGTTTCTCGAGTAATGGACGAGCAGGATTGCTAATTTGCTATCGTCATTTAGGGGGAAGTTAACATTGAATAATTGAATTTGTAGTGTGGAGAGAGAGAGATTCCAGTAGTTACGTTAAAGTCGTGTAATCATCAACTTTTATACGTATACGCATTTTCAAAACGTACTCCATGAAATCATATGGATGGGAGAATATGATATTACGGTAATAATATCGGACGTCGTATAACTAGATGAATAGACAGTTTGTGTGTGTGTGTGTGTGTGTGTGTGTGTACCAGTTCTCTCTCTCTCTCTCTCTCTCGTCGTACAGACTAAATGTCACTAACACCCATTTGCGTTTTAGGAGAAAAAAACAAATCTGAAGTCATGAAATGTATATTGCAAATAAATAACTTTTTTTATTCGTCCAATTGTCACGCTACTTGTAGTATATAATTTGATTACACGCTGTGGATAAACATGGATGGCACAGCTCCAATAATTACCTTCATTATGCCCCAATGAAGAAGACACGGACATAATCCCCCGAGGGAGAACTTGAGAGCCTGAAGGAGGCAGACGCTAAATTCGACCATCTTGAGTGGTGTGGGTTCTTTCTGATTGTCAACTTTTAAAATAGCGATTCATTGAAGGATTAAAGTCACACCCAAGAGAGTTACGATCAGTTCTCGTCCTTTGAGGTGTCAGCCAACACCTTATTTTTTCATTGGGTTTCTGTCAAAGAAAACTATTAACATAGATAAGATGGCTTTGCCGTCCGTCCGCACTTTTCCCCGTCCGCGCTTTTTCTGTCCGCCCTCAGATCTTTAAAAACCACTGAGGAGGCTTTAATCAGCTTGAAATTTAGAGGGCAATAAATTGCCCGAGATCGTCAAAGGCTGTCTGAGGAGGTGGTCTGTCTGTCTGTCAACAGATTTTTTTTTTTTTTTTTTTTTTATTAAAAGAATCCAGTTATTCATATCAGGTGTCACGTAGTATACTCCCTTCAGCACCTTACTACACTTACGAGGAACTTTCTGCTATGGATCCCCATCCAAAAATAGTTTGTTTAAGAACCTCAGAATTTTCTGAGAAATTTGGGAAATCAATCTTTGAAAAAGTATACAAGTCAACTTTTAAGAATGACACTGTGGCCTTCCAGCTCCGAAGGACTTTCCAATCTGCAAAATATTTTTGAAAACTGCAAAATTCTAGATCCTATGACCACAACACTCCTTCCTTCGAAGGACACTTCCACGCTAGTCAATGGTTCACCAAGCATAGAAAACCTACAGCACCGACAATATCCCATAAGAATGTTAGAACAACTAACTTAAAAAGCTTTCTTCTTTACTAAAGTCATTTCCTTTATCTCGTGAGCATCTGTTTACAAAAACGTCCACTACACTGAGCCTTCCAAAAGGGGCGGGGGTTGGGGGACGGGGCGGGAGGAATTCTTTTGACCACTCGAGGTCTATACCGTCACCACTGTTTCTAACGGCTCCTTCATTGGCTGAAATCTTTGGGTTTTTGGCAAACCCTCTTCATAAACGACTTCCCGTTCGTTGGTGAGACGGAAACTCGTTTTCAGAAATTTCTATAAAGATTATGGTTACCTCCTGTATTAAGTAAAAAAAAGTTATGAACAGGTTAATGAAAGGATATAAATAAAATGAATGGGAATGCTCTTTAAAATTCCATATAATAATGATTAAGATACATAAATATTCGGCTTTTTAATCTTAAAATGAAAATGGTCAGAAAATCTTGATTTATTTAAGAGACTGGTCATGGAAGCCTTCTGAATTTCGGTTATTGCAACGCATTGGTCAGGCAGTGTCTGCTGGGGGTCTGATGGGGTTGGTGGGTATGCATAGGGACTTCACCCCTGGTGCTTTATAAATTATATATTATATTATATATATATATATATCAAATTAATACAAATACGCATTGATGCATAACTGTAGGGTGAAAAGTTAGGATAAGCCAATTAGCCTGAACAGCAAATGTGACAAACGTCTGTTATTTTATAGCACCAGATTTTCTAACATTATTTAATTTATTCACTCATTTGTTTGTCAGTTTACCAATTTTGCTGATAAATGATCTTCGCTTTCTGTATTTCCCCTTTTATTGCCTTCTGTTACTTCTTTCGAACGAACACCTCAATATTCTTTTAGAGCTTAGAGGTTTAAATCTGTGGTTCCTGTGTTAGGATTGTTCCTTATGAAGAGGTTTCATCTTCTAAGTGATTGATAATAACTAACAATAACAATAATAACAATAATAATAACAACAATAACAATAACAACAACAATAATAATAATAAGAGTAATAATAATAGACGTCGAAAACAGAATTTGAACTCAAAGCCTTTACGTTTCATGTTAAGAGAGAGAGAGAGAGAGAGAGAGAGAGAGAGAGAGAGAGAGAGAGAGAGAGAGAGAGAGAGAGAGAGAGAGAGAGTTATCTTTTCTTACTTCCCAAATATTCCAAAATACAATTTTCGAATAAATTTTTTTAATTTTTTTAGAAAATGTAAAAAAAGTTTAATGGCTAACTATAGTAATCTCTTAGGCCCCGTCCACACGGTCGACCTCTGCTCGGTAAACTTTGCCTCTTAGCGGGCTAAGCTTGTCGTACGCATTTATGCTGCTGTCCGAACGACACTGGTTGGATAGTGAGAGCCTGGCAGTGTTCCGCTGTACTCGGACGTAATTTTTCTGTTATTTTCTACTATTTACGTCAAGTGGAAATGGTTGATTAAAAGGACAAGTGTGTATTTTAGATAATTACATTATACTGAGGCGCACACATCTGTGTATAAAGATATGTATTAAATAAACAAGTAGAACGAAATTCGGTTTAATAGGACCTATACACTTTAATCAAAAGAAACGTAGCAGCAAATCACCTAAAGACATTAATCTTCAACGAAGTTTATAAGAATATCATGAATAACGTAAACGAAATAGTAAGCATCACAAATATTTTAAGGAAATGCACTAAATGAATATGAAGCATACAGAAACCATATTTGTGAAAAGGTATTACAAGAAAATAAGAACAAACTGACAAAGATAATTATTTACAAGATATTAAGACTTTATGCAAGCCAGCTTCTAAAAAAACATGTTACTTAGGACACACCTGCATGTCTTAATTATCAGCTTATGGTTATCGACCACTCTTGTCAACCAAGATTTATATTGGTAATTAGAGAGCCCTCTCTCCTGAATCCTTTGAGGTTGTGGTACATTAAGATATAAATTATATTTCAGTGCATTGGTTAATTTGCATGTAAAACTTTGATTTATTCGGTCAGTTTATAAGATTACCCTTAATTACAAGAAAATTTATATATAAATATCTATATATATTATATATATAAATATCATATAGTATAAATATATATATTATTATATATATATTATATTATAGTATTATATTGGTTTTTTAGAACCAATGCACAATTATGAGCAAGTTGCAAAGAACCTTGAGGAATCTTCTTGTCACCTGATTGGTCAAAAGTCAGTAAGCTTTCTCCATTATGGACTAGACTGACAGATTTCCGTAGCATTACAATAGAGGATGTTAATCTATTTGGTTTTCAAAGTTCCCATAAGTCATACTTACCTGACGTATTCATTATGACCGGTAAAATAACGGGAAACTTTATTTTCCTTTATTTATTTATTTGTGAAGGTTTTACATGAAATTGTGCTTTACGGACACTTTTCCGTAGGTGACGTCTTTATCCGTTTAATAGAAATATTTCCGTCAGTGAACAGCCCTGCTGCAGGCAAAGCCTCGATACTTCGATAAATATTAGGAGAGCCCTATACGAAGCTTTGCTCGCCGTTTCTTCGTTTCTGACGTCACACCGAGGAAAGTTCGCAGAGCAAAGCTCGACCGTGTGGACAGGGCCTTATTCCTCGCGTCTAAATGTAAATAAAATAAAATCACTCTGAAGATAAAGATATTTATATATGACGAAAAGCGATACTAGTAATATAATGAAGATCTGCTTGTTATTAATACGTGCTAGTAATACCAAATACAAGATATCGTTTTATCAAGTAATGCTTTCTCAAGATTATGTACGTTCGCTAAATACATCTATGGAGTGCTGTGAGAATCCTTGAATAAAGTTTGGTTGTTTGAAGACGAAACTATCATATCTTGTTTTAGCAAGACCACGTATAAATCCTGCATCGATATATACGATTACCATTAAGGAAGTTGTATCCAAAACAAACTTGATAAGGGCACTCCTGAAGAACGTGAACAGTTTTCAACAAAGGGAATAAGTTCTTCGTTCTGGTAGCAAACTATGGCTGCTCCTCCTTGTCCATAGAGGCAGGATTACCAATATTCATGGAGGCTTTAACAAGCAATTAAGGGGAAAGGACGAACTAGTCTTTAAGAGAAAGAATTCATTAAAGACTTTAATCGTTTCCCATAAGGATTACTTTGTCATTTTCGATCCAAAAATTAGCAAATGACAGAAGGCTGAGAGTTTTTCGAGTTTAAGTCTCAAAATTTGGGATTTGCAGTAAACGTTGAGAATCCTTTGAATTCTAATCGAAATTGTCCTTTTTAGAGATACTACATTCAATAGGAATAATAGTTTCTGGTTCAAAGTTTCCTCAAGGAGGAATTCCTTGTTAGAGGTTTTCCTCGAGATAACAAGAAATTTCTCTAAATATACAGTCCCAGGTATTCCACGTCCCTTCTAGTCTACATTTGAATTTGAAAAGGACAATAATTTGCATCAACCTCAATAATAGCATTGGCACACCAAGTTTTAGGAGGAAGTTAGTTTGTTTATATAGGGTTTTTACTTTGCATGGAACCAGTGGTTATTCAGCAACGGGACCAACGGTTTTACGTGACTTCCGAACAACGTCTTGGGTGAACTATCACCAGAAACACAAATCTGACTCTTCAATGGAATGCCCGAGAATCGAACTCGTGGTCATCGAGGTGACAGGTCAAGACCATACCGACCATACCACCGCGGCTCTTTTAGGAGGAATTATATAACGTAATATGGCTTTCCACAAATTCAAACACTACATAACTACGTTCACGAAGACAAACTAGACCAGTGAAACTAGTGATAAAACACTTTTTAGACCAGTGAAACTTCAGGCTGAAAATTTAACATAGTAAATTAGCGTGTCTACTTTCACTATCTTATAGTTACCATCATCGTTCATACATTAGTGTAGTTTTCAGCTTGAAAGTGAAAAGTGCTGCCTTTTTCACCCGTAAGGAAAGGTACTACCAACTAGCACTGCCTAGCTTCAAATATTAACCGTTAATAACCCTAACAGTTTTAAAATACTTCAGAGATACACTAAAGGTCTTACCTAGATCTCAGTTTCTGCATAGGATTAGATTTTTTGGCTTACTGCCTTTAGACAGACTTTTTTTTCTTTTAATGCATTCTCTCTGGAACTAGAATATTTAGGACATCCATACTTAAACTAGGCAGTCTTAATTCCCTCCTCGCTCCTCAACTCACGCTTAATGATACTAGTTTTAGATATTTTCACACTTTAAAAATTTAATTTTATTAAATCTTCAGGTAATGAAGTAAGTGCCATTACAATAACTACTAAACGACTGATTAGAAAGTAATTAGTTATTAATTTATAAAAATTTGTGACAATCTTCGGTCAAATGACAATGTTCAGTCAAATTTGTGACAATGTTCAGTCAAATTTGTGACAATGTTCAGTCAAATTTGAGACAATCTTCAGTCAAATTTGTGACAATCATCAGTCAGAACCAGAAAATAGTACATGATTACATATACTTTTTAAACTAATTTTACTAAGGAGAATATTTTAAGATGAAAACAGCACTATGCACGCCAGATTTCGACAAAATCTGGTTTTTCAAAGTACACATTTAAAAACCTTAGTAAATAAGACATACACTAATAGGATGCTAAGAAATACAAAATCTATGAGTATCTTCTATGAGAACCAAGATAATCAAAATTTGTAAGAGACCTCGTAAAAGACACTTAATTAAAATACTACACTTAAACAATGCTAAGCAATAAGAGTAATACTGGCTTATTATAAAAAAGTTTGTAAAGAAAAAATTTTGGTACAGTAATCTATACCTAAAGTTGTAGCGTTAAGTGCAAGTACGTAACTAAAATTCCCAGACGCTACACTTTAGAAAATTAACCTCTGAATGACAGAAACTTAAGTTAGTAGATCAGTTGCAAGATGCCCAACCAAATCTCCGTCAGCACGAGGGACGCGAGCCTTTATAATTTGTCACATATTCCAAGTAGTAGAAATCCTGAAGAATGATCCTTCATGGCCAGAGTTAAAAGTCAAGAATAGTTATCAAACCTCAGTATTGCAGCGTTCAGAACCAAGCCGTCACATCGAATTAAACTTCCTGAAAATTAAATATTTTCATTTAGTCTTATCTTAAATTCTTTGATTTATATTTGGTCTTAAACTTTGCATTCGGGAAAAGCCAGCTAGATATTACATTAGGTCTAAAATTTAGCGTACAGAAAAAAAAGAAGTTAAGCGGTCAGTTCAGTAGGTCTGTAGGTCTATTCAGTAGGTCTAAAACTAACGTCGAGCCAAAAAAAACGGACATTCAGTAACTTACAACTATTTGACATTCACAGCTCTCCATAATTAGACAAATTCTAAATTTATCTGTTAAAACTTAACGGTCAGAAAAATAAACAGCAATGTCAGTCACTTTCCAACTTAAAATTGAAACCAACCGCTTATATTAATCAAATAAGTTTCTTTAACACTAACACAACTTAGTACCATTCTTAAAACAAGCCTTTGGAAGTAATTATAATTTTTTTTTTAAATTGAGTAATTTTAACATACCTGCACTTACATTGCGCATTGAACTTTTAACGTAAGATATTAAAGCATTGACCCTCAAATTATTAATAACTAGTCAAGTTCTTACCTTTTATAGAAGCAGGTCACTAAAACTGTCATCGCTCCAATTTAGAAAAGTTTCCAGAACTGACAGAGTCCCTGGAAAATAGGAATTTTCACTCATTAAGGAGGGAGAGGTTTGCTTACGTATTGATTTAACAGATTAAAACCATTTATTAAAACTAAGCACCATCAAGTTTAATACATTAAAGTCCATATTAAATACCACACATTCATATTTAACAAAACTGATTTAAATTAACCATTGAAGTCTGAAGACACTTATATAAACAGTAGTCTTATTACAACTATTTAAAAGATCAATTTTAAGAACCCAAGTATTAAATAGCTAGTTATACAGCATTAAATTGAATAAAAATCTTATTTACGCCAGAATATAGCATTTAATGTAAAAAAAGAACTCTCCTTACCATTGTATATGGAAAGAATTCGTGTCTGAAGTATATACTGTATGAAATTCAATAACTTAAAATTAAATCTTATTAAAGCAATAGAAGTTAGAGATTTCTTAAAATCTTAAAATAAACAGCGCTTATAACAACAGCATAGTAAATACCATGAAATCATTCAGATAGTTTTCACGAAGTTAAATATTACTTTAAATCTAATTTAATACTACGCTTTTGAACACCTCACTTTAGCATTCAATTTATCTTTGATGACCACATCCAACATTACACGAAACCATTGAAGTTAAAATGGTCAAAAGTAAAACTACGAAAAAACAAGATACCTTCACCCGAATTGTACCCTTGACACTAATTAAAACTACTTGCTGTAATCGGAATGTTAATGCACATTGGCATAAAAAGCTACGTAAAAGAAAAATCTATCTCACTGTCTCAGCAAAGTTAAATTGTATTTCCGATAAAATCTAACATCCCCACAAGAGCAAAAAATCTTTTGAATAGAAACGAAAGTCAT
The DNA here is from genome assembly GCF_015104395.2 of Macrobrachium nipponense. NCBI lineage: Eukaryota > Metazoa > Arthropoda > Malacostraca > Decapoda > Palaemonidae > Macrobrachium > Macrobrachium nipponense. The sequence continues at coordinate 10,618,187 of NC_087214.1, read as the reverse complement.
CACAAAAATACTTCTTTATTGGCACATTTAACACTAAGTTAAATATAACAATAAAACACTGAAGACCCTATTCACTCCTGCTCAGAAGTCAGTTTTCCTGGAACCGGCTCGGGAAGGGTAGGGGGCGAGGGGTGGGGGTGATGGGGAGGAATTTAGAGGAAACTCTAAAAACTGAAGAAAACAAAATTATCAGTGTTTGAAAATCCACTTGTCAAGATGAATTTCTTGAATTATTTATATAATAATAAAAAGTCGTTCCAATTCTTATCCTACGTTTCAGATATCAACTCATTTATGGGGTAAATCAAGAAAAACGAGTTTCATAATGAAACATTAACCTATAAAACGAATAAGGGCGCATTTTATTATTTATGTCTTTATGAAATCATATTTAGCCAAATGAACCGTCAACATTTCCTCCTGATGTTCACTAATTATTATTATTATTTTTTTTTTTTTGCTCTATCACAGTCCTCTAATTCGACTGGGTGGTATTTATCACTAGTGGGGTTCCGGGTTGCATCCTGCCTCCTTAGGAGTCCATCACTTTTCTTACTGTGCGCCGTTTCTAGGATCACACTCTTCTGCATGAGTCCTGGAGCTACTTCAGCCTCTAGTTTTTCCGGATTCCTTTTCAGGGATCTTGGGATCGTGCCTAGTGTTCCTATGATTATGGGTACAATTTCCACTGGCATATCCCATATCCTTCTTATTTCTATTTTCAGGTCTTGATACTTATCCATTTTTTCCCTTTCTTTGTCTTCAACTCTGGTGTCCCATGGTATTGCGACATCAATGAGTGATACTTTCTTCTTTATTTTGTCAATCAACGTCACGTCTGGTCTATTTGCACGTATCACCCTATCTGTTCTGATACCATAGTCCCAGAGGATCTTTGCCTGATCGTTTTCTATCACTCCTTCAGGTTGGTGTTCGTACCACTTATTACTGCAAGATAGCTGGTGTTTCTTGCACAGGCTCCAGTGGAGGGATTTTGCTACTGAATCATGCCTCTTTTTGTACTGGTTCCGTGCAAGTGCCGGACATTCGCTTGCTATGTGGTTTATGGTTTCATTTTTCGTATTGCACTTCCTACATGTGGGAGAGATGTTATTTCCATCTATCGTTCTTTGAACATATCTGGTTCTTAGGGCCTGATCTTGTGCGCTGTTATCATTTCATCCAGTTTCCTTCTTGAGCTCTCCCCTCAGTAGCCATTGCCACGTGTCATCGCTGGCTAGTTCTTTAGTCTGTCTCATGTATTGTCCATGCATTGGCTTGTTATGCCATTCCTCTGTTCTATTATTATTATTATTATTGTTGTTGTTGTTGCTGTATGCTGGAAACAGACCTTCTTTCAAACATGTTTTATTTAAAATAATGGCAGAATTCACAGATTTGATTTTGTACAAAATTCTTTCACTTTTCCTTATGAAGTGTCTTTCTGGCACGCTGGTATTACTTGGCAGCTGTCCAATACTCATCGTGCCATAGGTCGTCAACGGAATTTCTGTCTGGTGTTATCAAAGGCGACGGGGTATCAGGGACACGCTGGGGGTCGGCAACAGGTGAGTCTCGTAGGTCGGGAAGAGGCGGTAGTCGTCATGGGTCGATCCGGTATTTCTTACGTTTTTCTTCTTTTCTGGTTTTTCCCTTAGGCGTCTCCATGTTTCGGCCACCTTTTCTTTATCGTTGTCCGATAAATGCCATTTATAGGGAGGAATAGGGATTCAATGATGCATGCACTTTTTTCATTTCTAAATCATGCATTTGATTGGGGGTTAATTTATCCACATCGGCCTATTCGCTCCATCTTCCCCCTAACCCCCGACCCCAAAACATCCCAGGATGCACCGACCTCCCTTCACCACCCTATCGCATGAAAGCAACGATAGATAGATGTAAGGGTTATTTCAAAAATTTCTCTCACCAACGAAGCCTAAATATGTTCTCGAAAGATTTTCTGCTCAGAATAACTTTTTCTTTCATTTCCCACAAATTTGGTTTGGGGTAAACTCTAGTGCTTGCCACCCTGTATATACACATACATACATATATACTTTACATATATATAAACATATACATACAATGTACATGTTTATATATACAAATATGCATGCATATATATGAATATATAAACATATACATACATTATAAATGTGTATATATATACATATACACATAAACACTAAATGTTTCCCATTCTGGATGGGAACCAATATACGGAAAAAATTATTTGCAAACAATGGTTGCAAACAATGTTTCCTAGTGTGGACAGGCCTTAAGGTTCGTTTTCCGCTCTCTTTCAAGGGATAGCGGTGATGCGGGGGTGGGGCCGGATGTGGGCTCCCTCCACACACCCAATATATACACCCAGGGAAGCAAATTTGATACATAGGCCTAAAGGCGTATACATACGTGACCTCTTAATTGATATCGACGTATAAGACAATACTTGATATTATGGACACAAAATTAAAATCACGTCCAAGACTATACTATAACGTCTCTACCAGTGGGTCCTGCGAGAGAGAGAGAGAGAGAGAGAGAGAGAGAGAGAGAGAGAGAGAGAGAGTGGGTGTGAGGAATTCCTCTCACAACGATATTATTCTCTAATGTTTTTGTGTATTCATTTGTTTCTATCTCATATTGTAATTATTAGTATCTGTCTCATAAGAAATTATTGATTGATTTTCACTGCGTATTGCCGTCTGTCAGGTAATCGACAGACAGGAACTGTTGCTGTATTTGCATTTATGTGAAAACCAAATGTATTCATTCGCATGCCCATGTATTTTGTAAAAATATGTACGTGTACATTGCATGACATAATAAGGGTGAAGGAAGCACATCTACTCGAGAATGACACTCTTAACATTATTTTATCTGATTTTGCTCTGTTCTAGCATGTAGGTACGTAGTATCTGTATTATACTGAGAACGAACTGGATATTTATTATGAAATATTTTATGTTCATGAAAACCTTGTAAGTCAGTTCTGCATTCGTCGTAATTGTAAAACTTGTCTCTTTTCTCCAACAAAACCCGAATGCAGGACGGAACGTACTACAGCTTCTTGGCTCAACTTTTGAGGTGACCTGTCTGTCATCTAGTGTTGTGAAGTGATGTGTGTGAGGATTTAGAAAGGTCAATTCTCCTGATTCTTTGACTTCTATTGTAATTTGTTTCATTTGAGTGTCATTGATTGATTTCATTTGTCACTGGTATTACTCTTTGATATGTTTAAACTTTAGTTATTATATTAATTTTAACTTTAAATTCATCAAATGCGTTTCAATTCCCTCCATTTTATTTAATTTTTCCTGTGTTTCAGTTTTATGGATGGTGAATATAAATTTATCTGATAAACTTTTATTGCGTTCATACTTTAAGGTTACCCAAGTAACTTGTAGAAACGAGGTAACACAGAGGTCCTCTGAGGTCTAAAATCAACCCGTGAGTACAGCTCCCTTATCCCACAGTATCCGAAAACCATGATAAAAGGCAAAACTTAATTTAGTTTAGTCATGTATACTTAAATTCAAGTGCAAGTTACTCCATTCATTCCCTGTTACTTACTAGACCTGCTGAGTCCAACAATAAGTAAGCTACTTTCATCAAGTTGGAGCCAGTTCTCATGCGCAAGCATAGCGGCTCTGCTACTCCACCTCTCGTGCCTCTTAACGGGGGAGGGGGGGAGGCCGGCCTCCGGGGGCCGGGCAGGCAGGCTGGCAGCTGGCTGGAGGAGGGAGCACAGTTTAGATTGAGATGTGATCGTCACCTGATGTATCACGTCATCTGGCTGGATGATGCCGCGTGCGGAAGGGGAATCATAATGCAGGTAGGGACGATACCAACTACTGCCGCTCTTGAACAACCAGATTTTCTTTTTCTTTTTTGACCTCTTTCAATGACTGCATGAATAGTATCTGTCTATCATGTGGAATGTACACTCGACAAGAAAACTGAAGATACAGTTTTCAATAGCTTTCGTTCATCGAATTTCCCATTTGTCTTTACTGAAAAGACATAATATCGCTAAATTTAATCTAGAATATGAAAATACACTGCAAATTATATCAAATTAGTTAAAACTGCAAAACAAAACCGTTCAGATACTTAAAAACACGATATATGTCCGAAGTAATTGGAATATCTCAGATGGATTCGTTCATAGAGATCTGGTAGATAGAATGTGAATTTCTGATTGTAGTACTATGTATCACGACGACAATATATACTCGTTTTCCTTCATGAACGGGGATATTATTGTATCATTGTAAGTGGTGAATGCAATTATTTTTAGCTTCTACAAACTCAAGTTTGTATTCCAAAGCGTTTAATGTTAGCTGACGTCAATGGCAGCCAATGTTGCTAAGGCTAAGGTAGGTTGAGCAAATCTAGTTGCATCCGCAAGAGCGTTTTCTATGATGTGGAGGAGCCCTAGAACTTCGAGCGGAAAGCGCAAGTCACTGGATACTGGCTTACATAACGGATTTCACACTTTGATTACTTTGACGTTGACATGGATCGAATGCTAGTTGCTGTTTACAAAGCTACCGTCTTTAAACATAAATCTTTATCAAAGTTAAAGTAGCATGTCAGCTCAAAGATGTTCTGGCTATATGCTCCCATTACAAAGCAGTTCGTAGTAGCCTACATTTCTTTGCTGCGAGGCTGAAAGATCTCCCAACACATCAGCATTGTTTGCACGATATAAAACTTTAATTGCCTGTGCAGTATATATTGGGTTATTTGCGGTAATAACTATTTTTACTTAACACAGCTTTTTTCGGGAATTATTTGTGGATGAAACCCGATTTTCAAAAGTACAGATTATATCAAGAGAGCAAGAATGACCGCAGCCTGTGTCTAAAATTTTCCACGTCTATTTACAATGTTTGAATGTTATGGCAACTGTCGAATGAAATCAAGATTAGGGTATGAATTTCTTAGAGAATTTACTTGAATATTATGATCCTTCGAATTTTATCTAGCATAGTGCAGCACGATCTTCGCAATCATATCATCCGTTTCCCAGGTAATCTGTGCACCGGACTCCACCACGCTCTTTATTCTGCCTTTCCCCGTCACAAGTCCGTCACCAATACTATAATTTCTCTCTTCTCTCTTCTCTCTCTCTCCTCACTCTCTCTCTCTCTCTCTCTCCACTTCTAAAACATACTTTAAAAATATATATTACCACTCAATCTCCCAAAGAAAATATAATGAAATTAAGTAGTTATAAATAGGCCTAAGCTTTCACGTAAGCAGATTTTGTTCTCTCTCTCTCTCTCTTTTAAAACACATTTGAAAAAATATTATCACTCAATCTTTCATAGTAAATATAATGAATTAAGTATCTCTACAGATAGGCCTATGCTTGTGCTCTCTCTCTCTCTCTCCACTTTTGAAACATTTGAAAAAAATAGTCACTTAATCTCTCAAAGTAAATATAATGAATTAAGTATCTCTATCGATAGGCGTATGTTTGCGCGCTCTCTCTCTCTCTATCGTCATAATATTTCATTCTTCACTGTATTGTTCCTCACGATTTCCACAAGTACTGATCAAATTTTAAAACACTTTCTCTCATTGTTTAAGATCCGTCTTCAATTATGCATGAATGTTACGTCAGTTGAGTGTCAAACATTACTTATAAATAAGGTTTCACAGCAGGTTTTAAAGAAGGATGATCGACATTCTACCCTGAACTAACGTTACCAAACCAACATTAACAAATAATATAGAGCCTGTTTCTACATTCAAGTATAAATTATTAAAGGACCTCTACAGAATCTTTATGGTGTAAAGTTAATGGAAATCTAGAAAGCAACAAACGCTATGATTTTGAAGCTCCGCTCCCTTTCTAGAGTTGCCAGGTGTGGCATTATTGAACACTATATGTCCGAAGATTTAAAAAAACTGTATCTTAACATTCCTTGCCGAGTGTACAGCTAACATGTTTATTTGTGGGTTTTCCAATAATGAACTCCCTGTTATAGAGAAAGGAAACCGGCGATTAGGTAGCTAGGCCGATTCCAAATTCAATATAAGTATAGTATGCTTTAGATACTGAACAACGGGGACATAGCTAATATGCATGCATCACTGAAACCTCCGGTATTCCTATGTAAGCCTTCCGCATCGTTCGTCCCAGCAAACACGAAAGCCACCAGGAATTGGGACTTCCAATGTATTTCGCTGTTTATTACGAGCCCCTGGGGGTTAATTACAGTCGTCCGAATAAATATAACTTAAAATTCTTGTTCAGGAGGTAAAACTGCATTGAAAAACCGCAACTGCCATAGTCTAGGCCGCCGCGGAATAGTAATATAGATCTACCAAACCTCCTCCCTCTCTATCAGTGGCATCATATCACTGGTGTCCGATGATGGTGATAATAATAGATCTACCAAATAAAGGAGAGAAAAGCAAGCTGAATGGGATCTGCCCTCCATCAATGATAGGCCTACTTATAAGTACCTACTACCTATTCACGACACGCCGGTCAAAGATTTTTATAAAACGTATTACTCTCAAAACTCTCTCCTCTTCCTTCTCCATCAAACGTATTCATGGCACACCTGTCGAAAGGAAAAAATACACCTACTATGAAAAAGCAAGAGGGGCAACATGTTTAGGGCCTAGTAATAATGGAAAATTCGCGCCAAACTACTTCTCCTTCGCAGTCTTAACTGGAAAAAGGGAGAACGTCTGTCTATAGAACCTACCTACTTATATATAGAGAGAGAAGAAAGAGGAGAGAGAATTTTGACTGTAATACGTTTTATATAAATCTTTGACCGGCGTTCCGTGAATAGGTAGTAGCTATAAGTAGGCTTATCTTTGATGGAGGGCATATTCCATTCAGCTTGTTTTTCTTTCCTACCTATATTTATTTATTTATTATTATCATCATCATCGGAGTCCAGTGATATACCATTGATAGAGAGGGAGGAGGTTTTAGTATTATATCCCCGTTGTTCAGTATCGCCGGTTTCCTTTCTCTCTAACAGGGAGTTCACTATTGTAAAACCCACTAATAAACATGTTAGCTGCACATTCCACATTATTCGTAGTAACCCGGACACACACACACACACACACACACTCGCTCTTGATGGAAAGGCGAGGAGGCTGTTTAGACAAGTCACCAGAGTAACAGTAAGATAACGAATACCATCGGCGCCTTCCCCCACAAACAAACCCCCCCCAAATATCCATGACTACTCCGACATCCCCCTTGTACGCGCCACCTCTCCCATTTGATAATAACGTTTTCTTTTTCTTTTTTTATTCACCTAAGTTTTGCCTCATCCTATCCATTTTTGTATTAGTATAATTGCTTTTGTACGATCTCGCCCACGTTTTGTCCTTGTTTAATTCGTGCGCAATTTGGACAATTAAAAAATGAACGGCCGAAACTTAGGCGTAATCCTGTGACTTGATAAATATTGGCATGGCTCTCTCTCTTTTTCTCACTCAATATCGGACGTTATGATCGGTATATTTCTATTAATATTGTTCCTTTGTTTTCCACTTTATGTAATTGTGTGCATGTGTATGGATGTATAAAACATACGCAAAGTTGCAGAGATTTGGTTACATGGATACCAAAATAAAATAACAATATAAATTAAAGTACACATTCTAAAAAATGTTATTGTTATAATACAATTAAGTTTGTTCATACTTACCTGGCAGATATATATATAGCTGTATTCTCTGAAGTCCGACAGAATTTCAAAATTCGCGGCACACGCAGTGGGCGGCCAGGTGGTAGTACCCATTCCCGCCGCTGGAGGCGGATATCAGGAACCATTCCCATTTTTCTATTCATATTTTATCAGTGCCACTGTCTCCTGAGGGGGAGGTGGGTGGGCACTTTAATTATATATATCTGCCAGGTAAGTATGAACACTTAATTGTATTATAACAATAACATTTTGTTCATGAAACTTACCTGACAGATATATATATAGCTGAATCCCACCTTCGGATGGTGGAAGAGACAGAAATCGGATTTTTAGGAAACTAAATTAAGTAGATGATATACATCTTGGTTCCTCACCTGTTAGCATAGCCGACTCTAGTGATACTGTCACCAAAGTCTGCTTCTGCTTTACTAGAGTTTGCCAGCGAGGTAGAGACCTGTAATGCTGGTGCGCTCTAGATGATCTGTCAACGGGGGTGGGCGTGACCACAATGTGACTAGACCATATGACCATACTTCTGAGGGCAACGAAGCTAAAACCACCACCTGACCTAACCTATCAAAGTTAGTTCCATTAACTTCTAGGCTAAAGAAAACAAAGGAACGCGCCTCAAGCGACCAACCCTTCAAAGTTAAAAGCACACTATCCCTTTTCTATAGGATAGGATTCGTGTTGCTTCCTGCCCCAAAATCTATATCTACGGATATGTATGGTCCTAGCGACTTACAGATCACAAATGTCGTCTTCACATCCCGTTGGGAGTGTGAAGCGAACACAGAGTTGCTTCGCTAAAGCGTGGCACTCAGGATGTTACTGAGTGTCATGCTCTGTTGAAATGCTTCCGAGGCCGCGCCCTCACCTCTTGAGCATTCATATTAAGAAAAAATCTCAAATCTTTATGCAACATAATGAATGAGACTTTTTAAAAGAACTCCTTGACTATAATGCCAGGGTGTTCTTGGACATGAACCAGTCTGGTCTTTTTACGGAACACCGCAGATTGTCCGTTGACCTCGACTTTCTATAGTTTTTATCAAGATAAAACTTGAGAGACCCGACAGGGCACGGGACTCTCTAATGCCTTGCCCAATAATTTGTGCCATACCCTTGGTCTCCAAGCCTTCGGGTCAAGGGTTAGACAGTTTTTTCGTTCTTACCAAGAACGGAAGGCTTAGAGGACAGACTGCATTATGTCCTTTAAAGCCAAAACCTCTGATGATGGCTAAAACCTCACTAACCTCTTTGCCGTGGCTAGAGCGGTTAGAATGTTAGCCTTTTCTGGTCACGTGTATTAAGTTCGCAGAAAGGATAGGTTCGAAATGCTTTTGGCATCAGAAACTCAGACTACGTCTAAGTTCCATGCCGGAACCTTCGATCCAGAGAATTTCAAGATCTCCACAGACCTCAAAGATCGTGAAGCTTTGTTGTTGACAGAACCGAATCTCTGAGCCTAGATGGCCGTTCAACAACATATTTGCATATTCTACAATAGTTAGGACTTCTAGCTTATCTCATACTTCAGACGGAAAGATAGAACCATAAAGAAATTCACAGAGGTCGAGGTGGAGGAACAGTCATTTTCCCTTCACTATCTCCAGAAACGGCCCCCCTCCGATTGAACACTGAAAATAGGCAGCAATGTTTTGGCCTTGGCCAAGAGACTGCCATTAATCTTGAAGATCTTATCGCTTCTCGATAGTCTGAACGCCTTCCGACTCAGAGAGGAGAGATATTAGATACTTCACTAAGTGACGATGTTAGATTACACCGATTCTCTCGGGAAGGGTCTTTTGGACAATTCTCTCTGAATTACATGACCTCTGTGAATCCAACCTCTTAAAGGCCAACATGGTGGTGACTAATGCTAATCCTCTAGGATCATGAATTAGGGAACAACTTAAGAGGAAGCTTCCTTCGTCTTCAATATTTACGAAAAACTTAACGAAAGGACGCCCTCAGTCTCTCCTCAACTTTTCGACATACTTCTAACGTGAGGATTACTCAGACGTCAGAAGTTGCGCCTTCGATCGAGAAGACCCGCACGGACGTGCACTAGTTTAACGAACCTCTTGAGGATCGTTACGTTCCGTGCCCAAGCCATAACCAACTCTCTTCTTGAGCTATGAGAGAGCTGAGAAATTACCGAGATGATCTGGACACTCGATCAAAACTCACTCTTCGAGGAACTGGAGAGCCGACCAAATTGGCTTCCCAATTCTTTCAGACAATGTGCCAGGACATTGTTCCTCTGTTCGGATGTCTGGCACCCTCTCGCTATCACCCGAGGTGATCCTCAAGCCGTTGAGAGAAATTAGAATTATTACTAGATCTTTGATGTTATTCCAATTCCTTTCTCCGTGAGGAAAAAACTGTAGAGGTCTGAATTGCTATTTATTCAGGGAAAACAAGCTTCTCCAGCGAGGAAAATGGTCCCAGCAAACTCATCCATTCCCTCACTCAGCCTGCTTCCTTGCCTAAATAAGGCTGCGCTTTGCATAAGCAGGAGAGCATTATTATAGTGCTATGCCGCGGTAGACTCGTACAGAATTCTGTTACAGTGCGGTAAAACCGCACCGAACAGTATAAGAGATATCTTGTTGAAATTTTCTAAGTACGGAAGGCATGTTATCATCATGATTACTAGAAATTTCCTCAACCGAAGCTAAAATCCCATGATTGTAGGGCAGAGAGACGGCTAGTCCAGCCATTCCAGCAGGGGAGAGAGACGTAACCATCCGCGCATGTCACAGAGCTAGCCGGTACTGCGTAGATCACAGTAACAGCAGCCTTGTTCATTCATCGTCTCGCACTATCTGCCTGAGTTGCCAGCTACTCCCTTTACGAAGGAATAGGTATGATATTATCGAGCAAAAGGAAAACTCTCAAGCAGGCATATTAAACGAAACAGAATTCGCTAAATACAGAAGCTGAGTTGGTGTTTGTCGTAACAATACCTTAAGAGTTTGTTCTTACTCCGAAAACTCTTGGAAGGTTGAAGGGAGTGTCAATTAAATACATTAGAACAACAGTTTCTTTCGGCTTCTATCCGTAGAGGTAAATACGATATGCGTATATGACTTGACCCATGCTTTAGCAAAATGACGCAAAGATAAACTAAGTAAGTATTGTAGTAATTTGAACATCGAATTCTCTACTACATCTTTCCTCGACGAGGAAGAGAGAAAGAAAGGAAAACCGACTGTCCACGTTCTAATGAATGAGACTTTTTAAAAGAACTCCTTGACTCTTTGCCAAGACTCTTTGCCAAGAGAAGGGAGTAATATTCGAATAGAGATCATCAAGTGAGAACCGAGGATCGAAAAGGACCGTTCATGTTCTTATGATATTGGACATAAGACTTCCTGGATCCTAGTCTACAAGTCTTTTCTTACTCCCGGATGAGCCTCTGAAAATGAATGAGAGCTTCTTCCGAAATTTGTTAATGAGAGTCCTCCTTGGTTTTCATACCAAATGGCCTCCTTTCCCGGTGAGTCTAGAGGAGGAAGGGCGAAAGTGGTCTTGCCCTGGTCCTTCCTTCGAGACATAAAATCTTGGAGCTTCTTGAAAGCCCTCTTGGTTGAAAGCGACGTCTTCATCTCGACAAACTCAGGAGTCTTGACTGACTTAGAAGACGAAAGTTGAGAGGGAGGAGACCTAGGGGCTGCCGGCTGAAACTTATCCCCGAAGGACGAACGTAACAGCCGCACAAGAACCTTATAGTCTGAGACAGCCGAAGCTACAGGAGGTTCTTCTTCGACTGAACTCGCTGGACTACTAAGTTCCCCTTCTTCTCTAAGAGGAACTGGAGAACGTCCATCCGGAGAGGGCGTACGTCCAGCAGGCTTAGGCCTGAACAAAGACTTCCGCTGATTGGAAGTCACCGCTTCAGGTACGGACTCGCCCTTACGACGATCCTTTGAAGGACGGACATCTTGTGAACGTAGAGCGTCCTTTGAAACAACGGGAACTGTCTTACTAGACACGTCCCTACGAGAGGAAGCACGAGCTTCCTGACGAGAGGCGCCAAAAGCGTCCAGCTTAGCCAGGCAAGCGTCCTGCTGAGCGTCCTCAAAAGCGTCCTGCCTCGTCCGAAAAGTGTCCTGCTTCGAACGGCGAGCGTCCTGCCGAGCGTCCTCAAAAGCGTCCTGCCGAGAGCGAAAAGCGTCCTGCTTCGAACGGCGAGCGTCCTGCTGAGCGTCCTCAAAAGCGTCCTGCTTAGCGTTCTGGAAAGCGTCCTGCTGAGCGTCCTCAAAAAACGTCCTGCTTAGCTGCGAGCGTGTCTGAGCAGAGAACACCAAGTCTTCTGAACGACATTTCAGAGAGGATCTCGTTGAGCGCCCTGATGCATGCAAGGCCCGCCAAGAGGCGTCCTGGCGAGCGACCTTGCCAACATCTCAATGTTATGACGAACCGCGTTTTGCGTAGGATGTTGAATATTTTCAAGGGACGTCCTCATGCGAGTCTCCATGGAGAGCCGCACGCTGCTCCTGAATGTGTGAACACTAAAGGAAGACGTACGGCTTTCGTCTTCAAGACGGGCCTTAAAGACCTTCATACCTTCTTACAAAGACAGTGGCCGCCTGTGCGACAACTTGCGTCTTAGTAATGCAAAAGAACATCTCCAGAAACGCACTCAGCAAAGGAACGCCGAGCGTCCGAAAGACACCCTCGCAAGGTGCTTGCTGAGCGTCCTGGAGAATGTCTCTACTTATAGGACGTCGAGCACCTCCAAAAGCTTCCTCACGTCTAAAATTGCCCTTCTTATGCCGAACCAGAGACATAAGTTGTTTGA